>NC_136987.1:26464866-26523782 GCF_032717465.1 Coenobita brevimanus | reverse complement strand
ATCTTAATCAGGTTGTCCTGATTAAGATGCTGGATCATACCGTACGTGATGGTGTCTGGTCCAGGGCTGGTGTCTTTACAGGATTTAAGGGTAAGGAGCAGTTCATCTAGCGTAAACTCTTGGTTGTACGGGAAGTCTACGTCTTCTGTGGCAAAGTCTAATATCTGTAGCTCAGCCGCGCGTTTATGATGTTGGAAATGCTGGTCATAACTGGTTGAGCTACATACATAAGCAAAACTCCTGGGAAGGATGTTAGTAACGTCCACGCGATCGTCATAGATGGTGTTGTTCACCTGCAGGATGGTGACAGGGAAGTATGGGCCTTTATTACTTAATATTCTTATAGTGCACCAGACTTTACTAAATGGTGTAGTACGAGTCACTGTGGACACAAAGGACCGCCAGGAGTCACGTTTGGCCCTTCTTATCATTCCCCTTGCCTCAGCCCGTGCCTGTTTGTATGCAATAAAATTTTCCTCAGTGGGCTGACTATCAAAAATCCTATATCTCCTATTGCCTTTCCTTAATGCTTGTCGGCAATCCGGCATCCACCAATGTGCTCTATGCTTCGCATGAACTGTAGAAGTCTTGGGAATAGCAGCCTCAGCCACGTGTATTATGAAATTAGTTACATATTCTACCTGAACATCTGTGGTCTCCCCAAATATATCTAAATTGGCGATCCTTGAGAAGGATCCCCAAACTGCTTTCATATAGTTAAATTTTGGGGGTGGAGGGTCCGAAACGATGTTGCGTGTATAAGAAAGACAGATGGGTAAATGATCACTTCCCATGGAGTCGTCGTAAGAAATCTTAATGGATACCAGGAAGGTCAGAGATAAGTCAATGGCCGAGAAGATACCAGTACGATCATCTACACGAGTCACTCTACCATCGTTCAGAAGACAGAGGTTTTTACTGTAGTATTAGGTTGGCTACTTGCTCACCACGACCATCGATGCTCAAGCTACCCCATTGATAGTGATGGGCATTAAAGTCGCCCAACACTAACTTATTCCCAGGAAGATGTTCAAATAGTGAATTTAAAGCATCACTATCAATGGGGCCGTGTGGAGGACAGTACAGAGAGCAAATAGACAGATACGTGTTATTAAATTTTACTCTGCACGTGACAGCTTCCACAGTAGAAATTAGAATCACTTCCGTTTGTGGGTGTGATATGTGTGTGTATATGGCAACTCCGTGACCTTCATATCTTCTATACTAGTGGTAGTGTTTGAGCTGTGGAGGATCAGGATGATCCTCCAGGCGTGTCTCCTGTAAGCAAACAACGTCTGGCCTGTGTATTGAAAGCAAGATTGCTATATTTTGTTCTTTATTCCCAACACCTCTACAATTCCACTGTAATATAGTGAAGAAGACGGTTTAAGATTTACGTTGAGGGCCAGTGTGCTTAGTCGTTTTTTGCTGGCTGCCAGCAGGCCAGCAACTACCGGGGGACCTATCCCGGTGCTTGTTTATGGAAACCTCCATATTTTCATCAATAACTAGGCTCCCAGACTCCCCCGAGGAAGAGCTAACCTTTCTTTCCCTCGCTGGAGTAGGAACTGGAAGAACATGAGGATGTGACTGTTTTGTTAGGGTGGTCATGTTACTCTAACTAGGCTTGTCAGACTTCGGTTTGGGCATACTGATGGAGAGGCAGCAGCAGCCTGAGAATATGTCGAAGCCTTAGGGATGTCAGTGAGAGAGTTGGAGAGGACAGGAGGCCGAGATGGAGAGGTACTGTGAGTGGCAGGAGGGAGAAGGACAAAATCAGTCTGTATCTCGACAGAACACATCACAGGACGGGACATTACCGCCGAAGCATAGGATCTATTCGGCGTGGGAGTTGCATGCAACTCCTTCACCCTTTTCCTAGCTTCGTAGTAGGAAATACCCTCAGTTGCCTTCACTGTGCAGGCCTCCTTCTCCTCCTTCCACTTGGGATAGTCCCTTAGAGGAAGTGGAGTGAGATGCCCTTGCAGTGAAAGCAACATACTGTCTCAGATGTGCAACATTCTGCATCATGGCCCTGGCTTACAAACTTTGTCACACACTGGCTGGGAAGGCCGACGAGTCTTGGCACCATGCCTATACAACTGGCATTTCAAACAAAGTAGAGGGTTAGGGATATACGGCCGCATATGAACTATTTCATAACCAATTTTTACATGGCTAGGAAGTGATACTTTACCAAAAGTCAGACGATAGTTGCAGTCTTTGTCCTGACACCTTCCATAAATCTGGTTATAAATCTGGCATCGATGACATCTTGCTGAACTAGTTCCTCTGTGATCTCTTCCTCACTCATCACCATGAGATCCCAGCAAGTGATAACACCCTTGCAGGAATTCATGGAGGTTGGGATCTTGGCCTCAACATCATAGCAGTGAAACTTGTGCAGCTTCAACAAGTCCTTAACTTGGGATGAATTAAAAGTCTTTACAAGGAGGTCTCCGTTTGCAAGTTTTTTAACTTGTTCCACCTCCCCAGCCCAGTCATCAATAACCTTCTTGATCATGAAGGGACTCAGACTGCTCAAGGGAGTGGAACCTAGAGCAGTGATGATTACAAATTCGACATTATTTACTGGGATGTCACGAAGCAAACGAGTCTGGGGCCGTTCTGTCTGGGGGCTGTCAGTCCGTGTACCAGTCGGGCGTCGGTCAGGACCACCTCCCCACCAGTGGGGGGGGGGAGGCGGAAAGGACGTCCGTCATAGTGACCACTCTGCCCTGACGGGGGAAGTGGGAAGAAGGAGAAGAGAGAGCAAGGGACAATCAACCCAGGACCAAACACCTAAGTCTGAGGTTGCCCTCGCAAACCACTCCAGGGAGGCCCGACCGTGTTTATTCATGCCCCAGAGCGATCAATGGGGGGACCTTCCGTGGGCGAGTAAGCAAAGGTAAACTCTGTATAATGGTACAGACACCTACCGTACCTAGCTAGAGGTAGGGGAGGAATATGAGGAACTAGCTAACCTAGAAGCCACCAGAAGAGTGAAAAAAAAAATAATAATAATGCCGGTGAGGCAGCCCTACAGAGGTTGAGGAGAGAGCAGAGCGAAACACGTCTGCACCCTGCGCCACTATGCATCAAAGTCCTTGTTGGTCTGGATGGTGGCTGGCTTTAACTGTGTGTCGGCACAATAACACAATGTGCAGATGGCCCAGAGAATGTTATGCTGTTTGGCTAAAGGCAAACACCTAACTCCTCTCTGATCACAACGCTGATTGTCACATAGGAAAGTGAACTTTACACTGCATATATATGTGATTTCTGCTAAATGTTCTACAATATGTGTGGTAATTTGTGTACTTTTCTTTTTTATCGGGATTATTTGACGAGTCATGTTGTATGCTC
Source organism: Coenobita brevimanus (assembly GCF_032717465.1). Classification (NCBI taxonomy): domain Eukaryota; kingdom Metazoa; phylum Arthropoda; class Malacostraca; order Decapoda; family Coenobitidae; genus Coenobita; species Coenobita brevimanus. The sequence continues at coordinate 26,520,416 of NC_136987.1, read as the reverse complement.
GTTGTTTCGATACTGGGTTATGTAACTGTTTCATTTTACAAGTTGGACCGAGGCAAAGATTTATTGTTCATCATCTGTTCAGAATCTTTTGTTTTGTGTGTATTGTAGTATCTCTTTGCTTGTATTAATTTTGGTAAGTTGATGTAATCATGCTTTTGTTGGATGTTATGTGAGTATGCAAAATAAAGAAATATTTTCCTATGTAGGTTCCATGTGGGGTATGATGTATTTATGTAAATGTACGGGTTGAACATGAATTGTATTTAACACAGAGGATAATTACCCATAATGCTTCGTAAGAGGTGACGAGAGAAGGAGGGTTAGGGACGGTCGAGAAGTTGGCTAGTCGTGGAGTAAACCTGAGTGTTCTACCACTCCAATGGATTTAAGGCTCGATATATAAGTGAAGTTATTGTGAATAAGAGATATACAGAAGAGTTACGAGTGACATAGTATTTATGGACAATTAAAGGGAAAGAAAGAAAATTTTGGATTTCCTTCACTCTACAGGACTAAGTCCCCGGTGAAATCTTGACACTGATCCACTAACAGAACAGATAGTATTTAGTCAGAGAGTGGAAAGATAGCCAAAGCTAGAGAGCAGATACTTCAGAAGATTCAAGTTCAGAAACATGAGAGTACAATATGTTGTTGTGTACATATACACAACAGCCACCTTTGGCTTTGAAATGAGTATCGAGAGGATACAGACAAGGGTTTGTCATCAGTTAATAGCTAATTTTATTTTCAAATCATGTTAATTTGAATAGGGTCGCCAGGCCAATTCACTATACCGGAGTGGTAGAGATTCCCCAACATATCCTTCCAGCCACATTTGGCTTGAAGTGAGTATAGATCACGTTGGAGGATACGGAGAAGGGTTTGCTATCATTTGTCTCAGACAGCTGACCCTCTGTGAGTAAGAAGTGAGGAAAGTGGAGAGGTGGTGCCCAACAAAGAGAAAGTTAGTGGAAAGGCCGCGAATGTTGCAGAAATGAAGAAGTGAGTCAGACAGTGGTTCCAGGCATCTCGCTGGATCGTCACCGGGAGAGGAACGGATGGTGGGGGCCTTGATGGTTCCCACCCCCGAGGACTACGAGGCTTGGAGATGGGATGCCATTTTTGGTTATATTTTGAATAAGAAATGTAGTGTGTAATGTGCATGTAGTCTGGTGTTAATAGTTAGAGGAATTTGTGCTGGAGAGCATGTTGGCTTACTTTCTGTGTTAATGAAACACTGAGAAAGTTCAGCAAACGGGGATAGTCAGAAGCTAGTCCTGAGGGCTGATGACATAGGAGCTCCAGCTCTCCATGTCATCAGCTTTCCATCCACCGTGGGAGTACCCCCCTGCTCAACTGGTGCTACAGTCTGCTCCCTGTGAAGAGTGTGAATGTTAATAACGGCACCATGAGACTCCTCACAGTTGCATATTTCCTCTTACTTTATTCTCTCAGACGCCATACAGTATTATTCACATTACTGAGCCGTATGAGGCTGACATTGTTAATGATTTTTTTTTTCTTTTGTATTACGTCTACTGACTGATTATCAGTTAGAGACTGCCCATTCGCCCCATCTTCTGTGTGTGTGTGTGTGTGTGTGTGTGTGTGTGTGTGTGTGTGTGTGTGTGTGTGTGTGTGTGTGTGTGTGTGTGTGTGTGTGTGTGTGTGTGTGTGTGTGTGTGTGTGTGGTGTGTGTGTGTGTGCGCTTATTACTACCAAATAATTGTAAAAGAACTCCTTCGTATTGGCTGGATTAACTGAGGCTGCATCCAACCCTTTCAGTTCAGAAAGTTTCTCCTAAATGAAATATACGCCTGAAATATTGCCCACATGCACCTTTAGTACCATGACTTTATTATTTTGTTCCAACTTCTAGATAATTATATTTTTCGGCCTACAGCAGCCGCGTCAAGGTGAATGAATCACTGAAGGCTGTATGTAATCTCTCTTATTCAAAATGTTTCTCATCGGCGACCAGAAATACTGATTTGCTAGTTTACCCAGATTACAGTACCTGTAGTTTACAAAAAAATGTGACAAAGAGGAACATCCTTGACATATAATGAAAACTGCCATTACTGTGAATCTCAGACGTCACCGACTCTATATACGAGTAGAGAGTACTTGCTTATTTACAGAAAATACTTAAACCACATTATGATTTTTTTTTTTATTATAGGGATAACATTCCACTTTGTGAGTACAACTGACTCAAGAATGCCTCAATTCTTTGTATTTACATGTAATGGCACCTGTTTACAAACTTGTATATTATCTGTGCAGCTTCTGTTGCTGCCATTATTTCGGGATGTTATTGGGTGTACCCCGCCATCGGCTAATTAATGGTAGTTTTGGCCACTTTGATCTACTCAAGGGCAGGACCATTCCTGGATGCTTTTATGAACAGTTTACCAACAGTGGAACAGTCAAGGGCAGTACTATGTGTTGATGAACTTGCATAATGCCTGTCTTTTTGGCGGTATGATTATGATATGACGGGCAGTCATATACACAGCCGAAAGCGTGAGAATGGGGAAGAGGAGGGGGGTGGGAGCAAGATCTCACCTGAGTTAGATCCTGTATATATATATATATATATATATATATATATATATATATATATATTTATATCATTCATTTATTAATCATCCAATCCTACATTGCCCCATGAGGAGCGTAGGAGCTCGGGACTATGCAAGTTGGTCCTGACATTTAAGATGAGAGTGACCAGCCTCACTCATCCCTTAGTGGCATTACGTGAGCAATAAACCTCAACCATCCCTTGGATATAAACCTTCACCGGCTCAATCCGACTGGAGTGCCATAATTACCCACTAACCCAACAGGCGCCAAAATTTGGTTATGTGGTTACCACCCAGCGTAGTAAATGGTTTCCTGGTGTACAGGAACCATTTGACTCGTCACCCAGTGTTGAGTCACCCACAGGCAGAAGGAAGGGGAGAGATTGAAGGAAAGAATGACAGAAGAGGGAGTGTAAAGTCACCTGTAGGCAGAAGCACGAGGAGAGAATGAAGGAAAGAAAAACAGAAGAGGATGAAAGAAAAGATGGATGGAGGAGAGGAAAGGGCAGACACCCAAGAGCAGCACTACAGCGAGTGAGTGGATGGTGAGCGTCCCCGCCTATCGCATATATATATATATATATATATATATATATATATATATATATATATATATATATATATATATATCGATTGACAGATAGAAAGATAGATAGGTAACTTGATATAAACATAAACGGATAGATATAGACAAATAGATATCAAACACTGATAATTTTTTATGATGGAAGTGTAAGTAGCAATAAGTGCTTCATTTACTGGCACTGTAAAGTAATATTGTATGTAGGAAATTAGCTTATACAGTCACACCTTATTTGTTTTGGGGCGGGCTGGGAAAAGTCAGCCGATCAGCTGATATTCCTTCATACGCGATCGTCTCCCGAGAGACCAACGGGAAATTTGATTTTATTACTGATAAACCGCGGCGGTGATCTACTATTGTTAGTTCTCTCTCTCTCTCTCTCTCTCTCTCTCTCACACACACACACACACACACACACACACACACACATGTATCTCTGCATCAACGTTATCACTGCACTTCGTAAGAGATACAATAAATATCACGACAGAATGGTCTTATCTATTGCTCTATAAGACTCTGCACATATGATCATGCATCACAATAAGCTAGTATACCGCCTCACTGTACAACAAAGCACGTCAAACTATGACAACACATCCACCATATCACACCACACTGTGGCAGCATTCACACCACACTCTCAACATAGCACCCCAGTGTGACCACATAAACAACACTAGGCCAACAAACCCCACACTTTGACAACACACACATGGCGTTATGACTGCCTACCACACTATGACAACACCTCACAATATGACAACATAAAAACAATACGCTGACACATCACCATACTACAACACACATGCAAGGCTATTATAGCATACCCGATGCCAACATACACTGTAAAACAAACACACGCCACTGTGTCAGTACAAAGCACTATGCCAATCCACATACCATACCATGCCAGCACATCAAACTATGAACACACACCACACTGTGACAACATAAGCACTTTGTGGCAACTCACACACTTCTCTGTGACAAAGTTCACACACACACACACACACACACACACACACACACACACACACACACACACACACACCAAACTAAAGGAATTTACATATACACATATAACAACACGACAACATAGACCGCTATGACAAAGCATTATAACAGACACTTTTATATAAACCAACATTCCCTCTACCAACAGCATCACACTACACTATGCCAACACAGCACCCTACCCCACCTGCTTGCCTCATTAGGCTTATTACCGCCCTTGTCCCTTCTTAACGACGCAATACACTACAACCACAAAAATCCAGTACACGTTTTCAGTAATTACCATGACAAGCGATATTACAAAATTGAATCAGGTAATTGTGGGTGCGATTAGGGCCGGTGGTTAATTAGCATTCTTAGGTCCATAACACCATTAATTGCCTCCCAGATTACTCGCTTCTTACACAAGTTCTCCCACCAAAAATGACAATGCCTTGTTGTCTCTTTCTCTCTCCTCTCCCCGTAAAATACTTAATTATTCGATTTAGTGTATTTTTCTTGCCTTCGCAACAGTGTAATATATATTTTCTTTCAGCAGATGAGGCATTTTAAAATATAGGCTATATTGTTAATTCATATTGTTTTAGCTCTTTTATGTTTTTTCCTGGTGTAAATGCACCAGTCTCAGTTTCTGTTGTGTATTTGTGTTCTTTGAAAGTTCATGAAGTTTTTAGTTTATTTCTTGCTGTATATGGGGCAACTGCAATGAACATTGTATAATATCTGTCATGCTTAATATACTTTTGTTCTAATTTTATCTTGACTGTAAATGAGTCCTTTTTCAATTTTGTATCGGTGTTTGTTTCCCCCACAGCGTATTGTTATATTATGGGTATAACTTTAGAAGTAACCAATGTTACCAATTTTCATTATATTACGTCCCTGAACTATTCTAACTAAGACTTACCTTTTAGGCCTAGTTTGAGTTGGGGGAGCATATTTTGTAGGGGTAGTCATCTAGTGGCTTAGGTTAGGCTATCGCTCAGTAGCGGATGAATGTTGTGCCATATTGGCTGGTGCAGGCGTGTGCACTTGGTCTATGTCAGGCCCTAGGTTAGGCCTAGGTTAGGTTAGGTTAGGTTAGGTTAAGTTAGTTTGGGTTAATTTAATGCAGAATGGTGTGCTTTTAACTAATTTTGATCTTGATTTTGGGGGAGAAACCCTCTTTTGGAAATCTTACTCAAAATTCCAAAAAGGGGAGTTTCCACAAAAAATGAAGGTCAAAACTAATTAAAACAGTATTTTGCATTGGAAAACATAAAAACAATATTAAAAGAAAACGTTGGTTACTTCTAAATATTTACCATATTATCAAACATTTTCTGATCACATAACGAGTCAAAAAATAATTACCGTTGGGTACTTGTTTCGCTAGCTCTTCTTAAATTTCTATACCTTTTCTTTTTTAATTAGGAATTTCTAATAACTGACTTTATGTATTTGCCCACTAAATGTGTTTCTTTAACTTTTATTATATATTTCTAATTGCATTCAATTTGCAAGCGATCACTTTCAATTAGTTTCCTTGGTTACTCTTTCCCCATCTTATTTAATGATATCCTTTGATTTTAAATTTTAAATGCTATCTATCTATCTACTTATAAACTGATGCCTTAATCCCGTAAGGGTTGACCACAAACAAATCGCCTCCATGTCGCCCTCTTCTCTGTCATTACAATACCCTCCAGACTTACTCCCCGGTCTCTGACATCTCCACTCCATCCCTCCAAGTCAACCTGGGTCTCCTCGTCCCTCTCCTCCCCCCTCCACCTCACTCACATACACTCTTCTTGTTGGTCTCTCACTCCCCATCCTGTTCACACTACCAAACCACCTCAGTGTATTTCTCCTAATGCTTTCTGTGTCATCGACATCCACACCACAACGCTCCTTTATGTCGTCATTTGTCACTCTGTTTCTTCATGTAACTCCACATGCTCCTCTTGAAAATTCATTTCCACTGCTCCCACTATTGGCTTGGGTCGGTCCACTCTAGTATGTTAGAGTGGGTATCACATTACTGTCATGCAGCAATTGTTTTACATCCATGCTCATTTTCTTATTTCTTATCACTGCTTTCAATGAACCAGCAACCTTTCTCCCCAGTTCTACTCTTTCAAGTACGGTACTTTATCCTCTAAACTTCCATCCTTTCTCATCACACTACCCAAGTACTTAATTGCAGTCACATTTTCCATCCCGTCATTATCCTGCCTCACGATGCATTCAGTGACTTCACTGCTATCGAAGACCACAGTTTTGCTATTTCCTATATTCGCTTTTACATTAAATTTCGTACAAACTCTCCCAGACTCACTCACCAAGCCTTGTAGTTCCCTCTGGTCTTTATTTAACAATACAGTATCATCTGCTAACAATAGAATAAAAAGTTTCCAAATGCTGCCCTATCTTATTAGGGCCGCTCCAACATCCACTGCACTACCTTGTATCTCTCATACCTCCATGAATATACAAACTGACCAACCATGGAGTTATGACACATCTCTCTTTCAATTCAACGTTCAAATAGAAAAATTCACTCGGTTTCTCATCCATACGCACTGCATCCATACTGTTCACGGGATTCAACAGCTCATTTACTCCATATTATATATATATATATATATATATATATATATATATATATATATATATATATATATATATATATATATATATATATATATGAGCAGCGTTGTTAGTGTGTTTCTTTGCTTGCTTGTTTGTCCTTCAGTTACGTCCAAATCAAGAGCCAGAGACCCCCAGACTCGTATAAATTCTTAATCAGGGTGACCCAAGGATGGTTTTAGGGGGGTGAAAATTCAGATCTGGGTCATTTCAGGTCACCGGCAAAGTGTTCACCTTTTTGGTCCTGGCAACGTCGGATACCCCTGCAGCCGAATTTTTGGAATGGAGACTCACATGACCTCCAGTTCGGACATTGGCTATGTGACGTTGACCTCCGAGGTCATTTGAGGTCACCGGCAATAATAAACAGGTGCGCACAAATACTGTGCATTAGTCTGCGAAAGCTGAAATAGAAAGTTCCTGGACCTCTTATAATCTCTCCTCAAAATCATAAGAGGTGCATGGTCTTTGTGGAGTAGGAAGATTAACTGAACAAGAACAAATAGGATTAGTGTATGTATGTCTCTCTCTCCCCCCCCTCTCTCTCTCTCTCTCTCTCTCTCTCTCTATATATATATATATATATATATTCTCTTTCTATATATATATATATATATATATATATATATATATATATATATATATATATATATATATATATATATATATTGTTACAAAACAGAGAAAGATAATGTACACTTTAAGTGAGAATACGAAGAGTCACTACTGTCCCGTAAAGTTCCAGGTTCAAAACAAAAGAGTTAGGTAAAATTACAAGTTAAAGTTTAATGCTTAAATTAACAACAAAACATTCAGGACTCATAAGGATAATGTAATGGCAAATAAACAGGTTAAATATATGGTTAACTGCAATAGCCTCTATTAACACGAAATTAGCAAGAGTAAATTTATCTAAGTCAGCCCTGATAAAATGAGATACCAGATAATACTCAGTGAATGCCAGATAAATAATTACAGATACAAACTATTATCAAAAATGACTGACATAAAGAACCCCACACGAATTACGAAAACTTCACTAGGCCTACAAATTAAACTTATGCTATACAGTACAAGAAAAAATGCAACAACAGTTATACTCAAATTACACACAGCTGCTAGATGGTTGGAGATTTCTTGAGCACTCACAATAATAATATCTGTACAGGGGAGGACTGAGATGTGAACAAAATGAGGAGCAGATCTAAGTGGCAATGATGCAGAGACTGAGCTCATTATATAGGGGCTGGCAGAGCTTGATACAACTTGTAAGAGGGACGCGCAAATGAAGCCATGGGGACAGAGAGCTGAAAATCCCGCAAAGTATAACAGAGACAACGACTTACTCTACTATAACGGTAGAAGGGGGGACTGAGGCAGAACACGCTCGTGATCAAACATGCAGCAACTGTGCGTTAAAATTACACAAAGGATGATGAAATCATAGGCTATGTAACACCTCCCCACAAAGAAAAAAGAAATTTACAAAGGAAATTTCTTATTACTCTAAAACAATTTGTCTAAAGTCTAGATAAGCAATCTGCAATAACATTTTCTTTCCCCTTGACATGTTGTATGTCTAATGAATACTCCTGAAGAAGTAGACTCCATCTTGTCAATCTCTGATTTTTATCTTTAAACTTACTAAGGAATTTCAGTGGGTTATGATCGGTATAAATGACTATGGGGTCAAAACCAGAACACAAATAAAATGAAAAATGCTGTAAACCCAAAATCAAGGCCAAAAGCTCTTTCTCAATAGTTGAGTAGTTCTTTTGAGGTGGAGTGAACTTCTTACTGTAATAAGATACAGGATGTTCAATACCCTGATCATCCTCTTGCAGCAAAACAGCCCCAGCTCCTGTATCACTAGCATCAACAGCCATCTTAAAAGGCTTAGCAAAATTTGGAGTAGCGAGCACTGGCTGACTTAATAGAATAGCTTTAAGTTTGTTGAAAGAGGATTCACAGTTATCGGTCCAGACAAATTCAACTCCCTTTTTCAGTAGGTCTGTAAGTGGTGATACAAGAATAGAAAAGTTAAGAACAAATCTCCTGTAATAACCTACCATTCCCAAAAATCTTTGTAGCTCTTTCCTACTTTTAGGTCTGGGAAGATCACTTATAACCTGAACCTTAGCTCCTGGTGGTGCAACATGTCCATCACCAATTACATACCCAAGGTACTGAACTTTAGCTTGACCAAACTCACACTTTGATAAATTAGCTATAAGATTAGCATCAACTAAACGGTCAAGATATTTACTGACATGGCATAGGTGATCTTTCCAGTTGTCACTGAAGATTAATACATCATCAATATAAACAACACACCCTGCCAAACCCTCTGTTACAACATTCATGAGCTTCTGAAATGTGGCTGGTGCATTCTTCATACCATACGGCATTACAGAACATGCAAAAGCCTTTCCTAGTGTTACAAAACATGAGATCTCCCTAGCACGTTCAGTCATAGGTACGTGCCAGTATCCCTTTAACAAATCAAACTTACTTATGTACCTAGCCTTTCCGATCTTGTCTATGCAATCTTCCACACGAGGGAGAGGGTAAGTGTCTGTTTTAGTTATCTGATTAACACGTCTGTAGTCGATGCAAAGCCTCTGTGACCCACCTGGCTTAGGGACTAGAGTGACAGGAGAACTCCACTCGCTCTGACAGGGCTCAATCATCTTGTGGTCCAACAGGTAGCCAAGCTCCTTCTGGATGAGAGGAACTTTCACTGGGTTCACACGGTAAGGAGGCAATTTAATTGGCTTTGCGTCTCCAACATCGACATCATGCATCAACATAGTGGTTCTTCCTGGAGTAGCACGGAACACTTGCGGGTACTCCTGCAGTAATGCCGAAAACTCCTGCCTTTCCTTGGGAGGTAGATGAGAAAGCTTAGTCTGGAGATCATTCATGATATCAGGATTCTTCCCCAAACTATCACTCAGGCTCATACTGCATGGGAGAGCTTCACTTGCAGACTCGGGTGGAACAGCTACAGTGCAGACTGGATTATTTTCGTCCCGCTTGTGATATAACTTTAGCATGTTGATGTGACATAGTTGCTTGCTCTTTCTACGATCTGGTGTGGCGATGACATAGCTGACATCACTGAGTTTCTTCTCCACGAAATAAGGGCCACTAAACTTGGCTTGAAGAGGTTGCCCATGAACTGGTAGCAGAATCAAAACCTGATCTCCTGGCTGAAAGTGGCGTAACCTGGACTTCTTATCATACCAAGTCTTCATCTTCTCCTGAGCAGCTCCTAAATTCTCTCTCGCCAGCTGTAAAGCAGTGGACAGCCGTTCTTTGAACTTCATCACATACTCCAGCAGGTTGACGTCATCTTCCTCCGACAGCCAGCATTCCTTGAGTAACTTAAGGGGTCCTCTTCATGGCCAAACAGTAGTTCAAAAGGTGAGAAGCCCAGTGATTCATTTGGAGATTCTCTTGCGGCAAACACAACGAATGGAAGACCTTTATCCCAGTCTTTCTGATGTTCCAAACAGTATTTCTTGAGCATCGATTTAAGTGTTTTTTGATATCTCTCCAACGCTCCTTGGGTCTGGGGATGGTAAGCTGAAGAGGTGATCTGGGTGATGCCCAACTCTTTCAGAGACTGCTTGAAAACGTTTGACATGAAATTACTTCCCCGGTCGGACTGTACCTCCTTGGGCAGACCAAACTTTGTGAAGAACCCTAGCATTTCCTTAACCACGTTCTTTGCTGAGATGTTTCTAAGTGGAATGGCTTCAGGATAACGAGTAGCCATATCAATCATGGTCAACACATAAGAAAATCCTGAAGAAGTCTTAGGAAGAGGGCCCACAATATCCACCAACACACGGGTGAAAGGCGCCTCAAAAGGAGGAATGGGAACTAGAGGTGCAACCTTTTCGGTCTGATTACACTTCCCCACAACTTGACAGGTGTGACAAGACTTACAATACCAGGAAACATCCCTGAAGATACCTGGCCAGTAGAAGTGTTTCAAAATGCGTGCCACAGTCTTCCTCACTCCAAGGTGTCCTGCCAAACTGGAATCATGAGCCACTCTAATGATATCCTGTCTACAAACACGAGGGATGACAACTTGATGTACAACCTCCCATTCACAGTCGGCTGATGCTGTTGGGGGTCTCCACTTCCTCATAAGTACTCCTGACTTTACATAATAACAAGTAGAAGCACCGGCTGACTCTTCTTCACTGTAAGCAGAGTTAGCTAGACCTTTCAACTCAGGGTCAGCAACCTGCAACTCAACCAACTCTTGACGAGACAAATTATCAACACTACGGGGTACTGCCTCATCTGGTGAGTGGTCCAAATTAGCAAGAAAAGTGTCAGCTAGGATAACATCATCATCATCATTATCCTCTAAATCACCAGTAACTTTAGACTTAGCCCTAGTGACAGCACATGCAGGGAACACATCAGGGACATCACAATCCTGGGTCGCAGCCACTGGCTCACTAGACAACTGAGGAGCTGGACACACTTGACTTCCACCAATATCATTTCCAAGTAAGAAAGTTACACCTGACATTGGGAGTGTCTCAACCAACCCAACCATAACAGAACCATTAACAAAACCAGACTCTAAATTCACTCTGCACAGAGGGACAGAGAAATAATTATTCCCTACACCTTGTAAGATTACAGTTTCATCAGAGGAATTAACATTAGAGCCTAGAACACTGGTCAGCATAAGGGATTGGCAAGCACCTGTATCACGATATATTTGAACTGATTTCCTGTCATTACTGTCCAGAGGACTGACAAAACTATCAGACAGGAAATTAGCACATGAACTCTTGAGAGTGTCACCCACGTTACTGCTCAAAAGAGGAGCTCCATCATGAGAATTTAAGTTACCCCTCAAAGCAGGTTCAGTTAACTCAGTTAAAGAATTCTGGGAACTCTCAAGAGTGGACACTAGACCAATTGACTGAATATTTAAAGACTCCTTTTTGTTCACATCACGCTGTCTCCTGAAACATCTCTCCGTAGTATGACCAAGCTTACTACAATAAGTACATTTACTTTTCTGAAATCTAGAGGTGAAGCTGGTATTTACTTCCTGAGAAACATCATCCTTATTCTCTTTCCTGTTACCTGTACTCTGAGTAGAGGCAACGTACTTACTCTCAGCTTTCCCTTTTTCTCTAGAATATCTCTTGTGAGTGAGAACATACTCATCAGCTAAAACTGCAGCATCAGACAAATTATCTATTCTTTTCTCATCAAGATATAGGCTTACATCTTTACTAATACACCTTTTGAAATCCTCCAGCAAAATCATCTGCTTAAATTTACCAAAATCAGAATCCACATTCTTAGAATTTAACCACTGCTCTAACAGATCTTCTTTGATTTTTGCATACTCAACATGGGATTGCTTATCTTGCTTGTAAGTTGTCCTAAATTTTACTCTATAGGCTTCAGGAACAAGCTCATAGGCCTTAAGAATCAAGCTCTTAACTACATCATAATTATCAGATTGATCCTGAGGCAAAGATGCATAAGTTACTTGAGCTTTACCGGTGAGAACAGTTTGAAGGAGTACTGGCCAATACTCCTTAGGCCAATTAAAACCTGTAGCTACCCTCTCAAACAACTGAAAATACTTAGTTAAATCAGATTCATTAAAAGGAGGGACAAGTTTAACATTTTTAGCCACATCAGAACCATCAGAGCTAGATGATCCAGTTCCACCTTGTTTCATGCGATACTCATGGTCTGCCTGAATCCTAGCAATTTCAACTTGTGCCTCAGCCTCCTTAGCTTTTGCCTGAAATTCAGCTTCCTTCACACGAGACTCCGCCTCCTTAGCCTTAGCCTCCTGCAGGGCTAGCTGTAACTTAGCTAATTCAATCTGCGTTTGCTCATTTGGAGGAGTTACATTAAACAAGCTTTTATTAATCATGCCAACAATTTGATCTTTAGAATGATGAGAGCGAACAGCAATTCCCAATTGTTGAGCAACAAGCTTAAGTTCATTCTTTGTTCTGTTTTCTATATCACACACTGTTTGCATATTTGACAAAAAATCTTTGGCTTCATCAAGTGTAGAAATAGTAGCCATCATGAATATATCACAGTCACAAAATATCAAACAATATCCTTATGATAATATCCTGAATATCCTGATATGAGGTCGCCAAATTTATGTTACGAAACAGAGAAAGATAATGTACACTTTAAGTGAGAATACGAAGAGTCACTACTGTCCCGTAAAGTTCCAGGTTCAAAACAAAAGAGTTAGGTAAAATTACAAGTTAAAGTTTAATGCTTAAATTAACAACAAAACATTCAGGACTCATAAGGATAATGTAATGGCAAATAAACAGGTTAAATATACGATTAACTGCAATAGCCTCTATTAACACGAAATTAGCAAGAGTAAATTTATCTAAGTCAGCCCTGATAAAATGAGATACCAGATAATACTCAGTGAATGCCAGATAAATAATTACAGATACAAACTATTATCAAAAATGACTGACATAAAGAACCCCACACGAATTACAAAAACTTCACTAGGCCTACAAATTAAACTTATGCTATACAGTACAAGAAAAAATGCAACAACAGTTATACTCAAATTACACACAGCTGCTAGATGGTTGGAGATTTCTTGAGCACTCACAATAATAATATCTGTACAGGGGAGGACTGAGATGTGAACAAAATGAGGAGCAGATCTAAGTGGCAATGATGCAGAGACTGAGCTCATTATATAGGGGCTGGCAGAGCTTGATACAACTTGTAAGAGGGACGCGCAAATGAAGCCATGGGGACAGAGAGCTGAAAATCCCGCAAAGTATAACAGAGACAACGACTTACTCTACTATAACGGTAGAAGGGGGACTGAGGCAGAACACGCTCGTGATCAAACATGCAGCAACTGTGCGTTAAAATTACACAAAGGATGATGAAATCATAGGCTATGTAACAATATATATATATATATATATATATATATATATATATATATATATATATATATATATATATATATATAATCATGATCATCATCAGCCGTTTGAGTATTCACTGCAGGACCGGCCTATCCCTACCGAAGTAGGGACGATACAGCCAATGTACCTCTACCAAGTGGCTTAGGCTGTCTGGTAGAGATTATATGTAGGATGAGAAATGCATGTAAGTGTAATTGATGTGTTGGAGTGGCTTTGGATGTGTGTGTAGTCTGTGAACCAAGTGTAATCGGCCCGCGCAAGCCGACTGGGTGCAAGCATACTTCATAGTATGCAACACTGGTTCAGCCACAGCACTCCTGATGTCCGCCAAAGCAGTACGTGGCCAGAAGAACGCTCCCAAAGATTATTACCCTGGCGGGGCGTGAACCCTCGTTCTTCAGTGTACGAAAACGCACACTTTACCATTGTACCACAGAGGCTCCATATATATATATATATATATATATATATATATATATTTATATATATATATATATATATATATATATATAAATTTCTCTCTCTCTCTCTCTCTCTCTCTCTCTCTCTCTCTCTAGCGTCGCATACTATAAAGTATGCTACTACACACGCATCTAAAGCCACCCCAGCACTACAATTACACTTACAAGCACTTCTCACCCTACGTACAATCTCTACCAGACAGCCTAAGCCACATGGTAGAGATACATTGGCTGTATCGTCCCCGCTTCGGTCGGGATAGGCCGGTAATGTAGTTGATACTCAAACGGCTGATATATATATATATATATATATATATATATATATATATATATATATATATATATATATATATATATATATATATATATATATATATAGATAGATAGATAGATAGATATACATATATATAGATATAGATATGGATATAGATATATATAGGTAGATAGATATAGAATGAGAGAGAGAGAGAGAGAGAGATTTGTATATCTATCGCTGTGTGTGTGTGTGTGTGTGTGTGTGTGTAAACCTTCTAAGGCAGTCATCCTGCTGGTGAAGCTTAATACAGTGACAGGTGCCTCAGCTTAGTAACAGGTGCCTTCGCTTATGTGATCTTACAGTAGATGTGCGAGTGGGTGCAACGTCAGGAGCACTGGCGGGTTCCGTTGGTTGAGATGGGCAGTGAGTAAAAGTCAGGAGAATGATTTGGCACCTCCCATTGGCTAAGAGCTGGGTAAGAGGAGAATATGCAGGAAACCCCTACCCGAGAGGACACCACAAAGTTATCCCAACTGTTCCTCAAAGCCAACTCACTCCCAGCAAACTGACACTGATTAGTCGACCTTTACCGTCTCTATAATTCAACCCAGTTGTAGTTCCTCGAGGCTGGCTTCTGTTGCTTGTTGTGTTTATAAGCTTGTTAGTCGTGCCACCAGCCTTTTGGTCCGCCAGCCAGCCTGCAGCACTGGTACCTGGCCAGTCTGGCAGCCTGCCAGCCATCTTGCCGGCCAGTGAACCTGTCAGCTTGCCTACCAGCATGACAGCTGGCTTACCAGCCGCCCTGCCAGTCTTACTGACTTGCCAACTAGATTGCCAGACTGCCAGCCTCTCTGTGGGCTCATCATTCTTGCCAACTGGCAAGCTATCTTGTTTGTCACACTCCTTGCCATCCTGCCAACCTACCTACCAGATAGCCAGCCTACGGCGAACCAGCCTGCCTGCCAGACTGTCTGGTAACCTAACAGCCTGCAAAGTCCCTGCCCTGCCTACCCACCTGCCAACATGCCAGCCTACTTGTAATCCTGCCTGTTGGCCTGCCTGATCACCAGCCTACCAAATAGTTATCCAGCCTAACAGAGCACTTGCCTGAACGCCTATCAGCATGTTTGTCTGTCTATCAATCTTCTTACCAGCCTGCCTGCATTCCTGGAAATCTTCCTGCTAGCTTGTCAGCTTGGCTGCTTGCAAGTATGCCAGTCAGCCTGCCAGCCAGCCTGTCAAACAGACAGCTAGCATGCATGCCGTACTGTCAGCCTACTTGCTAACGTGCCTGTCAGCCTGCCTGCCTTTTTGCATACCCATCAGGTTGTCAGTCTGCTTTTCAGCTCATCCAGCGTCCTGGTAGCCTACCTGCTAGTATGCAGCCCTGTCTGCCAGACCATCAGCGTATCTATAAGCATGCCAGTCGGTTTGCCAGAACACCTGCCAGCAAGTCAGCGGATCAGCCTGCTTGCCAGAACACCTGCCAGCAAGTCAGCGGATCAGCCTGCTTGCCAGAACACCTGCCAGCAAGTCAGCGGATCAGTCTACTTGCCAGAACACCTGCCAGCAAGTCAGCAGATCAGCCTGCTTGCCAACCTGTTATGATGCCTCTCTGCTAAACTACCAGCGTTCATGAATCCAAGCCGGTTTCCCAGCCTGCCTGTCTGCATAAGAGTACGCTAGTCTACCAGGTAGTCATCTTGCCAGCCAGCCTGCCAGCCAGACTGCCAACCTGCCAGCTAGTCTGCTGCCAGCTAGTCTGCCAGTGTGCCAACCACCTTGACAGCATGCCAGTAAGCCTGCTAGACAGCCAGCCAACCTTTCAGCAGACTGAAAACCTGCCATCGCATCTGCAAAACATGAAGCCTGACGACCAGCCTTGATGCCTAATAGAACCTGCCAGACAGTCTACTAGGGAACCTGTTAGAGAGCCAGACACCCCCCCATTCTGCAGTTTTGCCTGCCAGGATACCAATCTGCCAGCCAGCCTACCAGTCTGTCAGCCATCCAGTACATAGGGCTGCCTACCATCCAGCCAGATTATCAGCCAGTTGGCCTGTCAGTTTCATGCCTGGATGCAAGCACAAATGAGAGAGAGAGAGAGAGAGAGAGAGACCCAATATTATATATATTGCACAGAGTTCGTAACTTCTTCACTGACGAGCAGTTAGCTATAATTTACAAGAGTCATGTGCGCTCTCAGTTTGAATATTGCTCACCCTTGTGGAATGGATGTGGAGAGGCTGCATTAAAGCAACTAGACAAAATTCGGAACAAAGCTCTTGGAATTATTAATAACCTTGCTGTTATAAATAAACTACCTCCCCTACAAGTAAGAAGGAATGTTGCCTCCCTTGCATTATTTTACAGATATTTTTATGGCAAATGCTCAGACGAAGTTTCGTCCATTGTGCCACCTCTCCATGCCTTCCCTCGTGCTACACGGGCATCTGGCAGCGCTCATGACTGGAATGTCACTCAGCCATATCGCAAAACTTCTGCCTATCAAAATTTTTTTATTCCCCGAACTGCATCTCTCTGGAACTCGCTTCCCCAGAGTTGTTTCCTTACAAACTTCAACCAACAGCTGTTCAAGTCCAATTGTTACAGATATTGTATGAATGGAGGACACCAGTAATGTGGTGCATGGATTATTTTTTTTATTCATTTGTTTTTCCTTCCTCTGTTCTGTTAATATACATGTATATATATATATATATATATATATATATATATATATATATATATATATATATATATATATATATATATATATATATATACGCTTTCATATATCCGGCTGAAGAGATCTATTATATTCTCATAGAATGGTTGCAGAATCTGATACCAATGCATTACTGTAAGTGTGGTAGGAAACAGAAATGATACCATGACCTGTTAACTCCCTCACGGTCTGAACAACTCCAGTGTACTATTCCATCTAACCCTGCACACGGCATGGATCATACGAGACGTCGTCTTTTCGACGCTTCCGTAGCAACATTCAGCTAATTTGTACATATGTGTGTGTGTGTGTGTGTGTGTGTGTGTGTGTGTGTGTGTGTGTGTGTGTGTGTGTGTCAAGAATATGTGGCAGACGCCTTTCAAACTGTGTTCCCAGTATATAACTAATGTAGGGTACTGCATGTCACTCATTATAACTCCACCACACGTGCATTCCTTCCTATCCCAAACATTGCAGTTCCATCCTGTCCGGTGCCTGAGGCGGGGCAAAGTGTTCAGATGAAAAAGTCACAGGTGAGTCTGTGGAATCACGAGGGAAGAAGTCCAGAACCAATGTGGCACCAGAAGGGAACTTCTTGCCCGAACTCTCAAAGGTCTTTGAGAAAAAACTTTTCCAATTTCATGCCATCCACTCACTCAAGAGACTGTGTCAGTAGGGAACCATGGAAGAGAAGGAGGGGATATGCCTTTTTCCTCTTGTGTTCCGATGATGTTCAATCTACATCACTACTTGCTAAGCTACTAACTACGCCCTCATCATATTATTTTGATTTAAATTTGCCATCTTTTCGTCTTCAGTGTTCAGCTGTAACTTGAAATTAAAGGTTATGTGATGCTAGGCACGACCAGATGCCGTGGAAAGGATGTAGAGCTGTAAAATTATCATAGTTTGCAACAAAGCTTCGAGAATATGCTGTAAAAACGATGGGAATCTTTGCCAGGTCGGGGTAAACGAATCATAAATCAAGAAGGTTGCAGTCGCTCTGTAGGAAATAGAAGTTATACCATGACCTCTTCATCCCTACTTGGTCACAACAACTCCAGTGTTCTTTTCCAGAAACACCAAGTGATTTTATTCAGCTAATCGCGAGGCACAGGAGACTGAGTATGTTCCAGTTGTTCCTAGTGCCAGTATCCCTCTTTCATTCCAGCTGACAGAAACCATTCACCTGACAGTAGGTCATAGGAGCGGGGGGGGGGGGGAGTAAACTATCTATTACATGAAGTCTGTGGTTGTGTGGGAAGTGAGAGATTATGGACCTCGTCTACAGTTGATTTCTTTTTTTTTTTTTTTGATAATGAATGGAGGAAGGAAAAACAGAGGAAAAAAAAAATAAGTCCATGTGCCTAAAGGCATCCTCCATTCATAAAATACTTACAACAATTGGATTTAAAATCGAGAGGATTAAATGTATGTGGGAAGCAACTCCCAGGAAGTGAATTCTAGAAAGTAGTAGTCCTGGGGATAAATGAATTTTGATAAGCAGAGGTTCTGCATTGTGGGGGAGAAAGTGTGAGTTCATGGGCTCTCCCAGCTGCCCGAGTATTTCGGGAGAAAATGTGAAGGGGAGGCACAATTGAAGCCAGTTCGTTAGAGCCCTTACGGTAAAAATATCGATAAAATAGTGCTAAAGAAGCAACATCTCTACGTACTGATAACGGAGGAAGGTCCTGCTTTATGGTAGGATAATTGATTAATCTAATGGCTTTATTTTGAATTTTCTCCAACTGCCTCAATGCAACCGCTCCACATCCACTCCACAGTGGTGAACAGTATTCGATCTGAGAACGCACATGACTTTTGTATAATGTGGCCATCTGCTCGTCAGTGAAGAACTCACGAACTCTGTACATAAGTCCCAGCTTTTTAGAAGCATTTTTAGCAAGGGATTTAAAATAAGCTGTCCAGCTTAGGTTGGGGTTTAGAGTAACACCTAGGATATCAATTGTAGTGGATATGGGAATCCTGACATCATTTAAAATTATGTGAGAGTCTGAGGGATTCTTTCTGTTGGAAAAATTAATGTATTTAGTTTTCTGAGCATTAAATGAAACCAGATTTTTTTGTCCCCATTGATTAATTTTAGAAAGGTCCTGGTTCAGAGAAATTGCTGTGTTTATTTGAGAATTTATAATATCAAATTGTGTAATGGAGGTACTAAATGTGAAAGAACTATGAAGGGTCGAGTCATCAGCATAAGAGTGTGTTGGGTTGTGCGTGACAGATAGGAGGTCATTTATATGAATGAGAAAGAGGGTTGGCGCCAAAACTGATCCCTGAGATACGTCAGCATTTATGGAATGAAACTGAGAATAAATTCCATCTACCATGACCCGTATTTTTCTACTATGAGGGTAAGAAGAAATTAGAGGAACCAGTGATGCAAGGCCATAGTGTGACATCTTAGACAATAAGGCCTGGTGCCATTCTCTGTCAAATGCTTTTGAAATATCAAGTGCTATTGTGTGTGTTTAACCGTGTTGGTCTATTGTTTTGTTAATCTGATGGGTAAGAAGACAAAGAATATCTACAGTTCAACGTTCCTGTCTAAATCCATACTGCCGATCATTGATCAATTTATTGATTTCTGGGTGCTTGACTATGTGTTTATTAATTAGTGTCTCAAAAACTTTACCGAGAACGGAAGTTATTGCGATTGGTCTATAGTTTGATGGATCAGAAGTTGCCCCGTTTTCAGGAACAGGATGGATATTTGCTTCTTTCCAAGGGGCTGGAAAAATTGAGGTACGGATGCATAAGCGGAAAAATTTTACTGATACAGGAGCCAACACTGAGGAGCAATTTTTAAGTATTATTGAAGGAATTTCATCTGGACTAGTGGCTTTGGCTGCTGATAGATTCTGTAATGCGGCTTGTACGTATCTGGTGTGAATCATGAAGGGAGGTATTTGAGGAGAATCAAAATCAAGTACAGGAATATTATGATTTTCTGGATTTAGGGTTGAGTTTGTTGAAAAAATGCCAACAAGAAGGTTGGCTTTTCCGCGTGGGTCACTTAGGCTACTAGATTTCCATTGGGGGACTGTAATGGTGGAATGGAAGAGGTGGCAGTGAAATTAGTTTTGAATGAATTAAGGGTTGACCAGAACATTTTGTTATCATTTGGATTGTTTAGTAGTTTGTTAGCTTGTCTATGTAGAAAATTTGATTTAGAAAGATTGATAATAGTTTTGGCATGGTTTCTGATATTTTTATATTAGTTAAAGGCTTCTTTGGTTTTGGTCCTTGTATAAGTGTTATAGGCTATTGTTTTATGTTCTGTTACTCTAGCACAATTGTGGTCAAACCATTTAGGAGAATTACATCTTTTTCTGTAACTATGATGGGGAATGAATGTTTCCATGCCGACTTTAATGAAGTCCTGTATGTGGCCCAATGTGGAATTTGCATCATTGGAGAAAAAGGAGGTCCAAGGAACATCCTTGAGAAAATTTTGAAGTCCCTCCCAGTCTGCCCTGTCGTAGTGTGAATTAGGCATCACAACAGGTTCAGAGCAGGAGGGTGTGGTAGGTGTGAAACTGGTGGCTTGAATCAGACAATGATCCGAGGATCCGAGGGGTGACTTCACTTCGACATTATAATTATCTGAATTGGTTGTTAGAAACAAATCCAATAGGTGGAGATTTTGATCGGGGTTGTCTGGTACACGGGTGGGTTGACTGACTAACTGGGTGAGATTAAATGAGTCTGCAAATAGCTCACATGCAAGACCATAGTCATCAGTTCTGGGTGAATAATTGAGCCATTCGACATTATGGACATTAAAATCACCCAGAATAGTAATTTCTGATTCAGTATTAATGATGAAGACACTTAGTTGTGAAGACAGAGAGTCAAATAAACTCGGCTCTGAAGGGGCATTAGAGGAACGATAAACACAACAGAAATACTTAATTTTACCAAAAGAATTTACTTTGTATATGGAATAGTTGAAATAAGGACAATGAAATGTAGTAATCTCCTCCAGGGCAATTTCTGACTTAGCAAGGCAACATACGCCTCCTTTGGGTCTGAAATTTTGAATCAAGATATAACCAGGAAAATTAAATCTAGCTAAATCAGAGGTGGAGCTTACTTGTGTCTCTGTCAGAAATAGCAGATCAGGGGATTCAAATTGGAGGAAATTTTGAAAAGAGTTGATGTTGGAGCGAAGTCCCCTAATATTGCAAAAGAAAATTTTATTGCACTGACGAGCAGATTTAGGGCGTCGCAACACTGGAGGTGGCACAGTCGCTTGATGACGACCGGGAGGGCCCTGTGCAGACAACCCAGCCCTGCCGGTGGTGGTCACCCGAGAAACCAAAGCACTGATTCCCAGTATTGCAGCAGCAATGGTTCTTTTTAGGGGGGGGGGGAGAACAGGGATGTGATGTGGAATGGGTATGATATGTAATGACAGGATCGGTGTTTTTTGGAGAGAGGATAGTTGGTTTAAGGTAATGTAATTTAATGTGGATGTGTGTTGTGTAAAGAGGGCAGCCTGATGCCCTCCAGTATGTGAGGCAGAAAGATGTGTAACCAGCTACCAAGGCCTAGGAAAGAAAATGGAATCCAGGTTATTCCTTGAGTCTCCCGTAACCTTGGCGGTAGTACTTCCCTGGGCGGGGCTGCCTACCCCTACTACACATCTCAGTGAAGGGAGTCCCTAACGTGGTAAGCTTTACAAGAGAGACGTGGAGCTTAGTAAAGATTTCATGGGAACCTTTCTAATGAAACTCGTGTTTTATCAAAATGAAGGCAAATTCCGGGAAGGCATACCTCTTATAAACTGCTGTTATTATTAGCTACCTAAAGACATCTCATTATATTTATTTATTTTTTTTCAAACACCATATGAATTTCTTTTGCTCAGTGCGGTTTTACGACCTGATGAGAGTTATTTATATCTTTCATTAATCAGTTTACCTTTAAAGAGTTCCCCTAACCATTATAAAATAATGGGTAAAAAAAGTGATATGCTGTGACAAATCATAACGGTAGTAAAGATCTGATCAAAATTATGCCATTTTGGTTCATTACAGAGCTGGAGACTGTTTCACTGGGCAGGCTTTGATACTTCACTTACTTTTATTCTCTCTCTCTCTCTCTCTCTCTCTCTCTCTCTCTCTCTCTCTCTCTCTCGTGTGTGTGTGCGTGTGTGTGTGTGTGTGTGTGTGTGTGTGTGTGTGTGTGTGTGTGTGTGTGTGTGTGTGTCTCCTATTTCAGCCAATGTTCGGTGGGAAATAAGGCTGGGATGAATGACGATGATAATCCAGATGATGTTTGCTTTGTAGTTTGTTGGTGTGTTTGTTTTACAAACTTGCTCCTTAACTATCGTTTTCCTGCTGGTCACCCTGCTAGAGGGAGTGGTGGGTGGGAAGAGCCATCCTATTTCCTATCCTGTGTCTCACACACAGACGACAGAGCCGGTGCCAGTACGTTGGTAAAGGAGGGCAGTGATACCTAGCGGAATTAACACAAATTTGAATTTAAGCTGAACCATTACCTAATTCTTAAAAATTTATTATCCCAAATTCATTTAAATGATTATTGTATTCATTGCACTGATTATGGGAAAAAATCTTTTAATGTTCCTAATCACAGGTCAACCAAAAATACGAGAGGGTACTTACGCCCCCCCAAGCCCCCCCCTCTCCAAATCCGTGTCTTTGTGTAATCAGCTTTGCTCCAGTAGGTAACCTCGTTAAAACGCATTAGTCTATCAGTTTTCTGCTCTCTCTCTCTCTCTCTCTTTCTCTCTCCCTCTCTCACACACACACACACACACACACACACACACACACACACACACACACACACACACACACACACACATCCGGCTGAAAATATAATTCACCTACACGGGAAACTAATTAGAGCTTTCAGCAATGGCTCACACTCGTTAAGGCTAAGGCTTCACTGCACCAGCTAATACTACACACACCAGATGTATGGACAGGATATTTAAACGCCACCACAACGCCTGAATATGCAGTGTTGCATCGAAGACACTATACGTTATATTAAAGAAGTTGAAATGTTGCATGAACAATAATCTGGTTCATATTCCCTTTAAACAGTTCCCCCCCACCCCGCCTAAATAGTTTTGCATAAAGAAACTTTGTTCAGTAGTTTATTAGTTATCAACATTTCTTATAGTATCTCTACAAGAGGAATCTATCCTGTTGTAGACTGTAGCACCAGTCGAGCAGGGCAGTACTCCCAAGGTAGATGGAAAGCTGATGACAGGGAGAGCTGGAGCTCCCGTTTCATCAGCCCTCAGGACTAGTTCCTGACCATTCCCCTTTGCTGAACTTTTTCATTGCTTCAGTAACACAGAGAGTAGGCCAGCATGCTCTCCAATACAAGTTTCTCTAACTGTCAACACCAAACTACATGCACAGTACTGTACACACTACACTACCTTTTCAAAATTTAAAAAAGAAAAATGGCGTCAATCAAACATGTCTCAGAGTCCTCGGGGGGGGGGGGCATAAACTTCACCACCATCCGCCCCTCTCCCGGTGACGACTCAGAGACATGCCTGGAACCACTGTCTGACTCACTTCTTCATTTCTGCAACTTTCGCGGCCCTTCCTCTAACTTTCTCTCTGTCGAACACCATCTCTCCTCCTCTAAACCTCACCTTCTCTTCTTGACAGACTCAGCTGTCTGAGGCAAATGACAGCAAACCCTTTTCTGTATCCTCCTACTTTCTCTATACTCATTTCAAAGCCAAAGGTGGCTGTTGTGTATACGTACACAACGATTTATCTTGCTCTTGTGTTCTTGAACTTGAGTCTCCTGAATTCTCTACTCTCTGGTTTCGGCTTACTTGTCATTCTCTGACTAAATATATCTGCGCTGTTTACTTGTCTCCTGATTCTACTGACTAAAAAAAATTCTTCGACTATCTTACTTCTACGATGGAACACATTCTATCCATTTCTCCTTTCACTGAATTCTCCATTCTCGGAGATATCAATGTTCACCACAACCTTTCCCTCTCCTCTCCTTTCACTGATCCACCTGGTGAACAAGCCTACTGTACATCTTTTTTATCCTTAAAGACCTAGAGCAGCTTGTACAGCAACCTACCTGTATCTCTGACTGCCTTGGAGAGAGCTCCAACATGCTTGACCTCTTCCTTAAACTAATCCTTCTGCTTATACTGTTAATCTTTCCTCTCCATTGGGCTCCTCCGATCACAACCTTATTACCTTAACCTGTCCTATCGCTCCGGTACGGCCTGCGGACCCTCCAAAGAAATGTCGTCTGTGGCATTTTGGAGCTAGCTGCAGATTGAGAGCCCCTCAGGCAATACTTCTTTGATTTTCCATGGACTGATTTTTGTTTCCATGGTTGGGAGCCATCTGAGTGTGGCATGCGCATTACGGGGGTTATTTTCTCGGGCATGGAAGCATGCATTCCTTTCTCATATCCTTTGACTAATGCAAGATAGCCTTGGTTAAATCACGCTTGTTCTAATGCTGTCCGTAACAAGGAGAGGGCCTATAAAAGGTACCGAAGCCAACCCACCCCTGAATCACATCATGCTTATGTTTCGACCCTGAATAGTGCTAAGGCTGTTCTTCGCTCTGCTAAAAATAATTTCATCCATACCAAATGCTTTCAACTCTCCAACTCGAATTCTTCCCACTCCTCTGGCACCTTGCCAAAAACCTTTCTAACAACTTTACCTCATCATCCATCCATCCTCTTTTCTATTCTGATGGCTCTGTAGTTATTTCTTCTACTGATAAAGCAGATCTCTTCGCTCAGACTTTCTCCTCTAATTCCACCTTAGACGATTCTGGTGCTGTTCCTGCATCACTTCCCCCCTCTGACTTCCTCATGGCTGACATTAAAATTTCTTCAGCTGATGTATTTTCTGCCATCACTGGCCTCAATACTAACCAGGCATATGGGCCTGTTGGAGTCCCTCCTGTTGTCCTCAAGAACTGTGCTTCTGTGCTTACACCCTGCCTAGGTAAACTCTTTCGCCTTTGTCTGTCAACTTATACCTTTCTTTCTTGCTGGAAGTTTGCTCTCATTCAGCCAGTCCCAAAGAAGGGTGACCATTCCCAACCCTCTAACTATCGTCCAATTGCTTTAACATCCTGTATCTCAAAAGTTTTCGAGCCATTTCTTAACAGAAAAATTTTATAGCAACTTTCCTATCACAACCTTCTTTCTGATCGTCAGTATGGGTTCCGTCAGGGGCGTTCGACTGGCGATCTTCTCATCTACCTTTCAGACTCCTGGTCATCATCCTTTCAGGACTATGGAGAAAGCTTTGCCATTGCACTTGACATCTCAAAGGCTTTCTATCGAGTCTGGCATAAATCTTTAATTTCCAAACTACCCTCTTACGGTGTTTATCCTTGTATCTGTGCCTTCATCTATAGATTCCTTTCTGGTCGTTCTGTAGCCGCTGTTGTAGACGGCCATTGTTCTTCTTCTAGCTCTATCAACAGTGGTGTTCCTCAGGGTTCTATCTAAGCTGTACATCTAACCCTATCCACTCGTACACTGATGATTCCAACTTCATCTTTCCATTCGATTCCCGCAACGTCCATCTCAGCAGTTACTCCAACAAGCAAGGGATGAGGCTATGGCACACCTAATGTCTGACTTGACTCGTATCTCTGACTGGGGTAAAAATAATCCTGTTGTTTTTAATGCATCAAAAACTCAGTTTTTACACCTATCAGCCCGACAATCTTCCACAGGACTACCCACTAATGTTTAATAATATTCAGCTTAATCCTGCATCATCCTTGAACATGCTTGGGGTTTCATTCGCTCGGGACTTATCTTGGAAAGTTCATGTTGCATCTCATGTAAAATCTGCTTTCAAGAGATTAGGTGTGGTCAGCCGACTCTGCACCTTCTTTACCCCTGCACAGTTGCTGTCTTTATACACGAGTTTTATTCGCCCTTGTTTAGAGTACAACTCTCATGTGTGGGGAGACTCCCCACATACAGCTCTTCTCAATAAGGTGGAGTCAAAGGCTTTTCGTCTTGTCAACTCTCCTCCTCATACTGGCTCCCTTCAACCTCTGTCTCTTCGTCGCACTGTTGCATCTTTATCTCTTTTCTATCGTTACTTCCATGGTCACTGCTCCTCTGAACTATCTGCTTGCATCCCTCCATCACTACGACAGGTGCGTAGCACCCGTCTAGCAACAAACTCTCATCCTTTTTCTGTCCAACTCCCTAATGCAAGACTTAACCGTTACTCCCAGTCCTTCATTTATGCAACAGGTCAGCTCTGGAACTGTCTCCCTTTGTCTGTGTTTCCTACTTCCTATGACCTCCAGTCTTTCAAACGTAGTGTGTCCGGGCATCTCGAAATGAACGGCTCTTGAAATTGGCTTTCTTTTGTATTGTTTTTGTTTTTTCTTGGAAGTTACGGTTTGCGTGCTCCTGGCCTTTGGTTCCTTCTTTCTTGCTAAAAAGAAGAAGAAGAAGAAGAAGAAGACTATAAACAGTCACAAGGATGAGACATTCCCCAAGACTATAAGTCTGCCTGTAAGCGTGGGAATTTACAGTGGTTGTCATTCACAGTATTATGGAATGATTCAGCAGGATATTACTGAACTAGAAAATTCACACCCAAGAACGAAAATCTGATGATTTAGGAAGTCAGTAAAGAGAGAATACTGGCTTCTCACATGATGTTTATTTCTGATTAACAAATGTATCAGAAATGTGCCAAGGCTTTTTTATCGTAATTTTCCCTACATACTTAAGTAGCATTTTCAAGCTGTGGAGAGAGAGAGAGAGAGAGAGAGAGAGAGAGAGAGAGAGAGAGAGAGAATCATCAGAGCCACTTCCTACCGAAACAAAAGAATAGCGTAAACAAATGGAAGATTATCTTCGATGAAGAATCGGAATATACGCTGTAATTTCTGCCAGCATCTCAAAAGCTACGGTATTACCGTAAGCTGTAAAAGGGTTCTCTTAGGCATACCATAAAATGTGATAAAACAATATTCCTGATCGATTTTGGGTCAACTTTTTTTATTTCTCGCATAAATGTATTTAGATATTTTACGTTGTCTTAAGATAGCGCTTATATATTCGAAAAAAGTTTGAGATGGTTATAGGGGTAAGCGGTGTGCCTTGGGTGTAAGTCTAAATACAGTTTGATTGATATGGCAGCGAGACCATTTACAAAGGGTAATATTGTCATAGTTATAAGACAGTCCTCGTTACTAATAGTAGTTTATGCACCTTTCTTTTCTGCATTATCCTTAGAAAAATTTATGTATGTGAAATGTCTATCAAAGTTTCCTTGCTGCATATAATGTTGATGTACAGTACCAGATTTTCTCAGATTACAGTAACAGTTATATTCAAAAAGCTGTGTGATATTTTAGATCCCACCTCTCACCTAAAATGACTACCTGCATCCTTTTAAACCCTTGCTTCCCTCCAGCTGAAGGAAATAATCAGGCTGTGGTAAAAGTAATGTAATAAAATACCGATTGGTCTGTATGGGATTTACCTCGTATTTCATTTTTGACAATTCAGCAGCATTCGATACCACAGTGCAGCATAATCAACTACTGCAACAGTGAACAGCTCTCAGACTTGACCCTTCTCATTGCCCCACCCTCAGGGATCAGGAGGTAAAGCATAGGTGTGGCCAACAACACAGGACTGGAGGGGCTCCTGCACCTCTCCTCTTATACTGCATCAGCTGTGTGTGTGTGTGTGTGTGTAAATTGCTCGTCTTTCAACGCAGTGTGTCCAGGCATCTTGAAATGATCGAATCTTGATTTTGGCTCTCTTGTATTTTGTTTTTCTCTTGGAAGGATCAGTTATTGAGGGCTCGTGGCCTTGGTTCCTTCTTCCTAGCATACAAAATATATATATTGACAGAATTAAGTCATATTTGTAAGGTTCTGTCTTCTGTTACTGTTTCAGTACTCATTCCTTAGAGAGAGAGAGAGAGAGAGAGAGAGCAGTGTGAAGGAACGTGTGCATTCAAGTACCTTCATCACTCCCCTCATTTGTGGTCGCCCGGCAAACATTTGAGACAAGAAAGGTTTGTACCAGTTTCTGGACGTTTATGTATTTTGTACTGCCAGAGTAAACACAGAGGGCAGAGACTGGCAAGGACATGTGCCTGTAGGAAGTCAGTGTGGTGGCGAGGATGTCAACCTGGCGTGTGTTTGTACATGCTGCGTGAAGGAATGGCCGCCTCTGCGTGAAAGGGAGTCTTGTTGTACTTACTTTCTTGATTCAGTGTGCTCGTAGGTGTTTTGAAGAGCCTGATAGGTGTGATGAACTGCCCTGAATATATCCAGTATGTTGGCATGAGCAGGAATTTTCCAATGCTTTGGTTAAGGTTTAGCAAATGCGTTTATGCAACAGATTATTTTAAACATATATTTTCCTTTTAGTTAAGAATCAGTGCACAAAATGGATTCCTAAAACCAGTTAGTTACTGCATTAGAAGTTAGTAAGATATGTTTCTCAAATGTAAAAATATAAAAATTTCCAGGTCGGAAGCTGGCAAAACCGCCGGCACGGATAATGGATGCAGAGATTTCAGAAAAGCAGTGACCCTTATGAGAGAGAGAGAGAGAGAGAGAGAGAGAGAGAGAATGGAACGAACATTTATTTCACTCAGAAGTGCTGTATGTGACCAGCTACCCATCTCATCAGCGCCGTACCGCCCAGGGAAGAGTAATGTCCCTGTACAAAGCTATAAATCATTTACTTTATTTTGACCCTGATTTTTCCTGCCATTTTGCAACTTATTTCAAGTAGTTCAACGACAGAAAAGGGCAATGCTACGCCTCTACATTAATTCCATAGCACCCCTTCGTGACTAGCACTATATCCCAGTGTTCCTTTAGACCAAGCATCCAAGATTAACACAAGGCAATTTTGGGCCAAGGTTAAAATAAACAGAGCATAACACCTATCCAGGGTTGACCCCTTCATTCTGCGACATATACTTTATTTCATTCTCCTTGTGTCTAGACGGTTTTATTCAGCTTTGAAGAGACTTTACGACCTAGAGGAGTTACACGTAGCTTCATAAACAACGTAACTTCACTACATCCTTTCTAACGTTAAGCAAAATTGTCTGGTGTGGTGTGGCTTAATTAATACAGATTATACGTCATGGCATTGTAGGAGTTAAAGAAAGCGTGAGTCGACGCAGAACTTCTCATTGTTTTGGCCAACAGTATATATTTTTTTCTTTAGAATGGGGAATACTCCGATCTTTATAAATTACTTTTAATATCATTAACGTTTACCAGGAACGATTCCATTACTAATCTCTCTCTCTCTCTCTCTCTCTCTCTCTCTCTCTCTCTCTCTCTCTCCATACACAGACTCCACACATTCAACACTCAACGTAGCCTTTTCAGTTTTGTCAGCATTTTAGTTCTGTTGTCAGTCCCTCTTTCCTACACCTTTGATAACGACAAGGGAGCCTTCTCGTTTTTTTTCTTTTAAATATCAGAGAAGTGCGACACTCTGAGCCTCTCATGCAACACAGTTTTCCTCGAGCAGTGAACATGACTTTCAACTTTATCCTGTTGCCCTCATATAACCTGCCAATTTTATGCGCTGGTGGTAGCCTTTGTGTGTGTGTGTGTGTGTGTGTGTGTGTGTGTGTGTGTGTGTGTGTGTGTGTGTGTGTGTATTAGTATAGTTAAGAATACATCGCAACATACTTGTCGATGCTTACTTGGCTGGTATTTAATGATTTAATAAATCTGCACGAGATATTATATGATCATTTTGAAAAACCCAAGGGGAATGATGTAACAAAAGCTACAAGCATTGTCACGTTGCGTTCGCCGGCATTTCACTTGTGGAGGGGGGGGGGCTGCTGAAGTCAAAACACCCCCTCAGAGGGCATCAGTTTGGATCAGACTCGGAATGTTAGGTACTGGACACCCATTCGGTATATATATATATATATATATATATATATATATATATATATATATATATATATATATATATATATATATATATATATGTATATATATATATATATATATATATATATATATATATATATATATATATATATATATATATATATATATATATATATATACTTCTCCTAGATCTATTAACAATGGTGTTCCTTAGGGCTCTGTCCTTTCACCAAATCTCTTCTTTTGTTCATCAATGACCTTCTAAGCTGTACATCTAACCCTATCCACTCATACGCTGATGACTCCACCCTTCACCTTTCCATTCCATTCCCACAACGTCCATCTCAGCAGTTACTTCAACAAACAAGGGATGAGGCTATGGTACACCTAATGTCTGACTTGACTCGTATCTCTGACTGGGGTAAAAATATTCTGGTTGTTTTTAATGCATCAAAGACTCAGTTTTTGCACCTATCAACTCGACAAAATCTTCCACAGGTATACCCACGAATGTTTAAAAATATTCAGCTTAATCCTGCATCATCATTGAACATGCTTGGGGTTTCATTTACTCGGGACTTATCTTGGAAAGATCTTATTACATCTCTTGTAAAATCTGCTTCCAAGAGATTGGGTGTGCTAAGGCGACTCCATTCCTTCTTTACCCCTGCACAATTGTTGACTCTATACAGGGGTTTTATCCGCTCTTGCGTGGAGAACAACTCTCATGTGTGGGCAGGCTCCCCACATACAGCACTTCTCAATAGGGTGGAGTCAAGGGCTTTTCATCTCATTAACTCTCCCTGTCTTACTGGCTCCCTTCAACCTCT
Source organism: Coenobita brevimanus (assembly GCF_032717465.1). Taxonomy (NCBI): domain Eukaryota; kingdom Metazoa; phylum Arthropoda; class Malacostraca; order Decapoda; family Coenobitidae; genus Coenobita; species Coenobita brevimanus. The sequence goes on along the minus strand of NC_136987.1, from coordinate 26,489,401 downwards.
GTCTCTTCGCCTCACTGTTGCATCTTTATCTCTTTTCTATCACTACTTCAATGGTCACTGTTCCTCTGAACTGTCTATTATATATATATATATATATATATATATATATATATATATATATATATATATATATATATATATATATATATATATGTATATATATATATACAGTATATATATATGTATTATGAAAGTAGAATGACACAAAGAAGAAAAGTAGCTGGTGCAATGAAGGCCTTCATAAGAAACGGAGGCTTGAGTGTTGCAGCTGCACGAGGCTTACATGACAGAGTGTTAGTGCCAACTTTAACATATGGGTGTGAGACTATGATGTGGCATGAAAATGAAAAGTCAAGAAAAAGAGCAGCGGAGATGGGACTGCTGAGGAATGTATATGGAGTACTGAGGGTGGATAGGATACGAGATAATGTGATTCGTGAAAGGTGTGGAGTGAGGACGTCGGTGGACACCAGAATTGAAGAGAGAGTCCTGAGATGGTATGGTCATGTGGAAAGAATGGATAACAATAGAGTGGTGAAAAAGGTATACCTGAGCGAATTGGAAGGAGGGAGGAGGCGAGGTAGGCCAAGGAAAAGGTGGAGAGATATTGTGGATGAGTGTTTCAGGAAGAGAGGTTTGGAAGTCGGTGAGGCTAGGAAACTGACAAGAGCTCGAGCTGGCTGGATGAATGTTGTGAGGAGAAGTGCATGATCAGGAATTTTGGCACCCCTTGTGAGCATGGCAGCTTCCGGATTGACTTAATCGGATACATTTGTGTGAAGCTGCAGAATGTGTTGAATGTTTTTGGCGTATCTGGTAGAGCCAGGATTCCGGGGGCTTGAATGATGAGAGAATGGAAATGTGGCCTATTTGGATTCGGCAAGTTTGTGCTGTCTGGACAATGCTACTCTTTACCCTGCCTTTGGGTGGGAAAGGAGGTCCGGATGATGATGATATATATATATATATATATATATATATATATATATATATATATATATATATATTAAAATGCGTGACTTAAAGAACAGTGCCCCTGAAATATACCGTAGTACCCCCGATGACAGGGCAAGCCAAACACAGCTCAGTATGCCCGAGGATGCGCCGACACCCCCACACAGACCCCACAGGGTAGCCACCACCAGTCACAACCATTCCCGGCAACAGCGACATATGTCAGCCCGGGCCGTGCGCCCCTGTGTCACGCAGCCACCACGCCGTCGCCGCCATAGGAGCAAGACACTACCTTAACGGAGTGGAATTGTTGAGTCAGCTAGGGGTGGAGTTGTAATAGACACTCCAGACGGCGCCCCTCTGGTAGAGACGATCTATGGTCGCTCCCATCCTCGAGAGACGATCTATGGTCGCTCCCATCCTCGAGAGACGATCTATGGTCGCTCCCATCCTCGTGAGACGATCCATGGTCGCTCCGAAAGTGCTCAAGTAGAGATGATCTATGGTCACTCCCATCCTTGTGAGACGATCCATGGTTGCTCCCATCCTTGTGAGACAATCCATGGTCGCTCCGAAAGTGCTCCGGTAGAGACGATCTATGGTCGCTCAGAAAGTGCTCAAGTAGAGACGATCTATGGTCGCTCCCATCCTCGTGAGACGATCAATGGTCGCTCCGAAAGTGCTCCGGTAGAGACGATCTATGGTCACTCCCATCCTCGTGAGACGATCTATGGTCGCTCCCATCTTCGTGAGACGATCCATGGTCGCTCCGAAAGTGCTCCAGTAGAGATGATCTATGGTCGCTCCCATCCTCATGAGACGATCCATGGTCGCTCCGAAAGTGTTCCGGTAGAGACGATCTATGGTCGCTCCAATCCTCGTGAGACGATCCATGGTCACTCCGAAAGTGCTCCGGTAGAGACGATCTATGGTCACTCCGAAAGTGCTCCAGTAGAGACGATCTATGGTCGCTCCCTTCCTCGTGAGACGATCTATGGTCGCTCCGAAAGTGCTTCGGTAGAGACGATCTATGGTCGCACCGAAAGTGCTCCAGTAGAGACGATCTATGGTCGCTCCGAAAGTGCTCCAGTAGAGACGATCTATGGTCGCTCCGAAAGTGCTCCGGTAGAGACGATCTATGGTCGTTCCGAAAGTGCTCCAGTAGAGACGATCTATGGTTGCTCCCATCCTCGTGAGACGATCTATGGTCGCTCCGAGAGTGTCTTGGTAGAGACGACCTATTGTCGCTCCGAGGGTGTGCAGAGAGAGGTAAGGAGAGAGACGTCCCTACGGCAGGAGACTAGAACCCAGGCTTCCTGTCCCAGAGTGACCCAGACAGGCCTCACAGCCTCCCCTGGTGTCTGTTCCCTAAGCCTGGCTCTAGAGCAGACGCACCTGATGGACCCCAGTGGAAGTCGCTGCCGCAGCCCTCCTCTGTTGGCGCCCCTAGACGCTGGAGACCGCAGCCCGCAGTCTCTCTCGGTTCTCCCCAGGACACCCGGGCGCGATCTCCCTACGCCCCCACGACGCCGTAAGGCCCTCACAACAGGCCGGGACTTATCACAGAGGTTCCTGGAGCTATTCGGCCCCAGTCCCGAGGGCCACACCCCTGAGCCCAGCCCGGAAGTCACGGGTAGCCCAGGACGTGAGAGGACGCCCTTACGAGTTATCCTGTGCCCTCTCGGCACGCCTCGCATTGGCGGTGCCCCTAGCCCGGCAGGATCACCGACGACATGTTCCTGCCTATCCCCCTGATGAATACGTGTGATACTGTAGTACGAGCGATTTAGGTTAAGTGTGATTTCCCATAATATAAGTATTGTGCAGTGATTTCATATAGTGAATATCGGGGTAAATAAGGTCACAGTGAGAAGCTAAAGGACGAGTGTGTGGAACAAGGTCTGATGAACTATGATTATGAGTGACATCCCTTTTATACAATTAGTAAGCCTGTGCCGCCTGGAGATTCCCCTATAATGACATACCCCCATTACTGTGAAGGAATATTGTGAAAAGGAGTATTAATGGTATTCTCTCCCTCCCCCACGCTACCCATAAATCTTGTTTATCACCCTCTCTCACTCCAATATCCCGAGTAAGTGTGAATCAAGAATAAAATCAATTACCAAAGTCCCTTGGCTAGTGTAAACCATATAAACTTCACGGCTAATATCTGCCGCTCTCCATTATTACCATAACTTTCTCCTAGCCGTCACAAGTCTCTCCCCGCACCTCCCCTATCTCCTCCTCGTGAGACTCAACCCCCCCCCCATGCCTCCTGTGTGCGCCTATATTTACTGCACTCTTGATACACTAGGATTGATTGTGTTGTCATTACTATCAGAGAAGCAAGTATCCTGTGAGATACACATATTCTAGATAAGGTTTTATATTGCTATGTAGTGTGCTGTAATAACTGCTGATTTGTCCTGTGTCTGATTGTGGTAATATACGTGTAAAGGTTGTTACCTAGAGTTTTTGTGTCCTGCCTCTCTTTATTGCACTAAGCTCCGGTCTCGAAAGAGGACCCTGCTCCACGTTAGGTGTAATAGGAATGAGAAGTCGAGCCTAATTTCACCTAGCATTACACTGGTGGCCAGCGGTGGTCCTAGACCCAGGTGTAAAAGAGAGGTAATAAGGAAATATTTGGCAAAATGGCCACTAAACCGCAAGTTCTGTTACCCAAATTTGACCCCGACCAGTATGATATACACACATATCTGGCAATAATTAAACCCTTACTGGATATTGGCTTTGAAAATGACCAACAAAAAATTGCAGTCACACTACCACTGTTGGGTAAAGTGGCGGCGAACATAGCGCCGAAAATCGTCCCAGAACTCACCTGGCAGAATTTTACATAGTTCACTGTACAAGCCATCATCCCATCATTGGGGAAAGTAGTGGCTCTATCCAAATTGGATAGTTTTTCATTCGACGGGGATTTAGATAATACCCTGATACAGGCAAGATGCCTGGTTACTGCTGCCTACCCGGAGGCAGATGAGGAAACCAGGGATCAGCATACATTTAACACTCTGCTCAGAGTACTCCCAAGTGTTGTGAAACAACACTTCACTATCCATGACCCAACAGGAGACATGGATAGAGATATCAGTTTAATGAGGCACCTTTTAGCCGTCCATGCCACCCCCGAAAGCATCGGCGAAAAAAATCAGTTCCCCGTTGACCTCATCACCGTCAACCCGTGGGAAATTTCTCCGTGCTACCACGGATGCCCGATCCACGACATCCGTGAGCAGCTAGAAGCTGCCCAGTGCAGCCAAATGACACGAGGGCACTTACAAACCTCCCCACCATACTCAAATTACCCTAAGCCTCAGGGGAAGAAAATACAAAAAAGGAAACACAAAAAGCGCCCCCCCACTGCCCCCGCATCCCACCGTAATGGCGGGGGCCACCTCACATCTCCCCCAGTCTATGACAGGGGAGAGTGTTATCTTTCCTTTTCCTCCCCTCTCACTATCTCTTCTGTTCTACCTTCCCCTATTCCTGCCCCTAGCTCTAACCTTCCCACCCCACACACCACTATACCCCCTCAACACAAAACCGGCCTCCCTCTTGACAGGCCTCCTAGGACCCTTTCCTCATTTTCCCCTAACCTACTTCCTAAAACCACCTCCCCCCATCTACTGCCTTCCACCTACCACCCCGCACCACCCACCACCATCACTTCACCACCGCTCACTTTCCCCGCCCACATGGTTAACTCATTCACCTTCCCTATCACACCCTCCTCCTCATCCCCGAACATTCAGACAACCCCGCGAGGCTGCATCTCCCCACCACCACCGGTTCCCTCTTCCCCTACACCTCACCCCACCTTTCCTCGGCTCCGACGACACACACCACCTGCCACATCCCACTCCACAGCCCCTGCCAAGCCACCATGGTTCCAGCACCGCACACCGTCCGCCATCACCCCCACACCCGCACCATCCCCTAGCGTCGTACCCACCGCCCACCCCACACAACTAGCACAGAACCCTGCTACCACCCAAACAACCCCACCACCAAACACCGGGATGGTGCCACAAGATCGCACTCCCTGCTCGCCACCTACCATCCAAGCCAACTCTCCTGCCACCTCACCACCGCTACCGGCCCCACACCCCCAACCTCCCCATGCTCCCGCACCTCCTGTCACTTCAACATACGAGTGCTATGGTTCCATCTCACCCGCCACACCTCGCTCACCCTCACCCCTTCCCTCCGCCGCCTCACCCTTTCCACCCAAGCCCACGTGCCCCGCCCACCCTGCCACCCCCGCAGGACAACCCACTACCACCGCCCTCTCCTCTCCACACCTACGCACGCCCACTCCAACGATCTCACCTTCCACCGCGCCCCCAACACGCACGACAGCCCGTGCCAACTGACCCCGCCCACCCCGCAAGCCTACTTCCCCACCCACACCCACCCTCAGAACCACCACCACCACCCCCTCCGGCCGACTCTCATGCCTACCCACCCGATACACACACACCCCTACACCGCCCACCTCTTCATGACTTCACACCATCAAGCTACATCAGGCCCAAATCTCCTCTACCTGTACTCCCCAGAGACTCACCGCCGCATTACCACGGCACAAAACCCGGCCCTTACCCTCGGTATCCAGCATTCAGCTCCCAACCACACCGACAGCCACACCAAGCAAGATGAGAGTGAAGCTGGCCGTATGGGCACCTACCCTTGGCAGGAACCACAGACTCCGCGGGCCACACCACCTGCTAAACCTCCTCCAGTCTACCACCGCCACCTCCACACTCTTCCTCACCTGCGACCCAGAACAAGAAGAGAACCCCTACACTGTTGCCTGGCAAACTGCGCTGCAACACCTCCAGCCCATGTACACCACCTCCAACACACAAGCGTTCCACCTCCAGCCACGAGGACGTGACTTTTTACAGGGGGAGAGTGGTAAAATGCGTGATTTAAAGAACAGTGCCCCCGAAATATACCATAGTACCCCCGACGACAGGCCAAGCCAAACACAGCTCAGTATGCCCGAGGATGCGCCGACATCCCCACACGGACCCCACGGGGTAGCCGCCACAAGTCACAACCACTCCCAGCAACAGCGACATATGTCAGCCCGGGCCGTGCTCCCCTGTGTCACGCAGCCACCACGCCGTCGCCGCCATAGGAGCAAGACACTACCTTCACGGAGTGGAATTGTTGAGTCAGCTAGGGGTGGAGTTGTAATAGACACTCCATACGGCGCCCTTCTGGTAGAGACGATCTATGGTCGCTCCCATCCTCGTGAGATGATCTATGGTCACTCCAAAAGTGCTCCGGTAGAGACGATCTATGGTCGCTCCCATCCTCGTGAGATGATCTGTGGTCGCTCCGAAAGTGTTCTGGTAGAGACAATTTATGGTCGCTCCCATCCTTGTGAGACAATCCATGGTCGCTCCGAAAGTGCTCCAGTAGAGACGATCTATGGTTGCTCCCATCCTCGTGAGACGATCTATGGTCGCTCTGAAAGTGCTCCGGTAGACGCGATCTATGGTCGCTCCCATCCTCGTGAGATGATCTATGGTCGCTCCGAAAGTGTTCCGGTAGAGACGATCTACGGTTGCTCCAATCCTCGTGAGACGATCCATGGTCGCTCCGAAAGTGCTCCAGTAGAGATGATCCATGGTCGTTCCCATCCTCGTGAGACGATCCATGGTCGCTCCGAAAGTGCTCCGGTAGAGACGATCTATGGTCACTCTGAAAGTGCTCCGGTAGAGACGATCTATGGTCGTTCTGAAAGTGCTCCTGTAGAGACGATCTATGGTTGCTCCCATCCTCATGAGACGATCTATGGTCTCTCCGAAAGTGCTTCGGTAGAGACGATCTATGGTCACTCCCATCCTCGTGAGACGATCTATGGTCGCTCCGAGAGTGTCTTGGTAGAGATGATCTATTGTCGCTCCCTTCCTCGTGAGACGATCTATTGTCGCTCCGAGGGTGTGCAGAGAGAGGTAAGGAGAGAGACGTCCCTACGGCAGGAGACTAGAACCTAGGCTTCCTGTCCCAGAGTGACCCAGACAGGCCTCACAGCCTCCCCTGGTCTCTGTTCCCTACGCCTGGCTCTAGAGCAGACGCACCTGACGGACCCCAGTGGAAGTCGCTGCTGCAGCCCTCCTCTGTTGGCGCCCCTAGACGCTGGAGACCGCAGCCCGCAGTCTCTCTCGGTTCTCCCCAGGACACCCGGGCGCGATCTCCCTACGCCCCCAAGACGCCGTAAGGCCCTCACGACAGGCCGGGACTTATCACAGAGGTTCCTGGAGCTATTCGGCCCCAGTCCCGAGGGCCACACCCCTGAGCCCAGCCCGGAAGTCACGGGTAGCCCAGGACACGAGAGGACGCCCTTATGAGTTATCCCGTGCTCTCTCGGCACGCCTCGCATTGGCGGTGCCCCTAGCCCAGCAGGATCGCCAACGACATGTTCCTGCCTATCCCCCTGATGAATACGTGTGATACTGTAGTACGAGTGATTTAGGTTAAGTATGATTTCCCATAATATAAGTACTGTGCAGTGATTTCATATAGTGAATATCGAGGTAAATAAGGTCACAGTGAGAAGCTAAATGACGAGTGTGTGGAACAAGATCTGATGAACTATGATTATGAGTGACATCCCTTTTATACAATTAGTAAGTCTGTGCCGCCTGGAGATTCCCCTATATTGACATAACCCCATTACTGTGAAGGAATATTGTGAAAGGGCGTATTAATGGTATTCTCTCCCTTCCCCACACTACCCATAAATCTTGTTTATCACCCTCTCTCACTCCAATATCCCGAGTAAGTGTGAATCAAGAATAAAATCAATTACCAAAGTCCCTTGGCTAGTGGAAACCATATAAACTTCACGGCTAATATCTGCCGCTCTCCATTATTACCATAACTTTCTCCTAGCCGTCACAAGTCACTCCCCGCACCTCCCCTATCTCCCCCTCGTGAGACTCAACCCCACCCCCCCCGTGCCTCCCGCGCGCGCCTATATTTACTGCTCTCTTGATACACTAGGATTGATTGTGTTGTCATTACTATCAGAGAAGCAAGTATCCTGTGAGATACACATATCCTAGATAATGTTTTATATTGCTATGTATTGTGCTGTAATATCTGCTGATTTGTCCTGTGTCTGATTGTGGTAATATACGTGTAAAGGTTGTTGCATAGAGTTTTTGTGTCCTACCTCTGTTGCACTAAGCTCCGGTCTCGAAAGAGGACCCCGCTCCACGTTAGGTGTAATAGGAATGAGAAGTCGAGCCTAATTTCACCTAGCATTACATATATATATATACATTTAAAATATAGATAGATAGATTTATTTATTAGTGATGCAACAATTATGTACCTTTTACGACAATAAATATTTCAATTCAAATTCAACTTCCTCATACTCAATGTCCGTTTGGGTGAAGCACAGATCCAGTACATACTCGTTTCGTGTCTGTTTGCATAGTATAATGATGGTGCAAAACAGCATTTATGAGAACTGGAATACGAGGTACAATTGTTTTTTGTAAATATGATACTTCAGGTATGAAACTGAAACCAACCAATCACGAGGCAGGAGTGCGCAGGTGCCACATTCGCGAAAGTGAATCATAAGCTGGGAAAAAATCGAGTATAATGTTGGTTGTGAGGGTTGGCAGTGATGTAGGACGTGGTGTGGCTGTGGTATTGGTGGTTGTGGTAGCTGGTTGGTGATGAGTGCTGGTATCAGTGACTGGTGTTTGGTGTGGGTGTTGGCAGTGATGTGGGGCGTGGTGTGGTATGGTGTGGTGTAGTGGTGGTGGTGGTAGCTGCACGATGATGAGTGCTGGTATCGGTGACTGGTGCTTGGCATGAGTGTAGGACATGAAGAGTTGTGGTGGTGGTGGTGGTGGTGGTGTAGGTGTCTGGTGTATGATGATGGCTGGTATCGGTGTGGTGCTGCCTCCCAATAACACGTGCGAGTGGCGTCAACTCTGCAGGACACAGCGATGGGCCTGGGGTCTTATTAGTGATACACAACCATCCCTTCTAACCAACAGACCGGCTTTGCCTCACGCAGAAGGGCAGCCAGTTTACAATGGCATCATTTAAATATATTAACCAACATGTCAACTAAACTGGGAAGGTTAAGAAAACGACTTACGCTTATGGCATTTCGTACCATAAAGTTACCAGACGAACTATGATGTCTCTCTCATCTTACTGTATTTTGTTTCATTCGTCCGAGGAGTCTCGTACAAATAACATGGCCAGCTATCCATTAACTGACAGACTACAGTACATACCTTCGGGTCTTTCTTGAACTCTTTCGCATGACTCACTCTTACCACATAGTAGTCATTTTTATGTACTTTACACCGAAATAATTACCTTGTTTGACTCTTTCATTTGCTTTTATATATGAAAACATACGAAAATAGGAGAGAGAGAGAGAGAGAGAGAGAGTAATGGGTAGCCTATGATGTTAACCAATGGGGAAATGTCTTGGGTGAAAAAACTGTGTGGTGTAGATTAAAAAAAAAAAAAAGAGAGAGAGACAGAAAACCAGTAGTATGATTCGAGAATCAAGTCGTCGAAACGAGGTAGGTCGATGATGACAGTAGTCCTAGCTGAATTGAAGTTGCTTTATCCATACATCAGATAAAAATCATGAAACGATCAACGAGTTAAGAACAAAGAGTTGGAAGTATCCTGAAAATAAAGTAAATGGGAATGACTGTAAAAATAAAATAAGAATACAGAGTTAATAGACAATGAATACTGAAAGAATCCAGCAACTCAGCATCATCTGAGAATGTTGAACGCTGGAGAAAATTATGTAGGAGAGAAAAACAAAACATCATTAAATTATCCAATAATTCATATAAAAAGTTAAGAGATATCGCTAAGTGAAAAAAATGAAAAATATTGAATTTCAATTCAAGGGAGACAAATACAGGATAAACATATTGATTTATATAAAGGAAATTTATGAAAAGTGAAGATACAGTTTAAAATGGCAAATTACTACAGAAAGAGAGAGAGAGAGAGAGAGAGAGAGAGAGAGAGATTACTAATTTGTTCGGTCCGATGATATCATGTTATACTAATCTTTGTTAGCACCAAATGGTTAAATATAAGGAACTACAGTAGTGGTGGAATTACTCAAACCCATACATAACATAAATGGTCCAGTTTGAGGCTTCCTCTCAGCTGAATAAACTCGATTGAATGTTGACAGGTTTGAATAAAGGCTCTAAAGGAAAATAACACGCTGATCACTATGTGATGAATAGACGATAATTACGTTAATTTGAAAGTCAAGTTAATCTAAGCAAAAATGTAACTACCACAAGATTATAATTATTAGGTCGACAAAACACAGGATTCAGAAATCGTGAGTCCCCTTGAATTACTGGTAAAGGAGAAAATTTTCAACAAGATGAGTAAAATCTCATGAAAGAAACCAGAAAAGATTATTAAAAATTAGCCGGCGTACTGAATGAACTAACGACTGATGAGCTAATATAAACTGATTTGAGCACTTTGCATGCTTGGTAATAAAAATACTGTGTATATATATATATATATATATGTGAGTATAAGTATATAAGGAAGGGAAGAGGTTTTGTAGATCAGATATTCATTCTCAGATCTTTAGTGGAAAAGTTTCTTGAGAAGGGAAAGAAGTTGTATGCGGCTTTCATGGATTTGGAGAAAGCATATGACAGGCTGGATAGACTAGGATTGTGGAAAGTGTTAAGAATATATGGAGTAGATGGGAAGTTGTTGAATGCTGTGAAGAGTATGTACGATGGTGCGAAGGCTGCAGTGCGTGTGGATGGTGAACTAAGTGAATTTTTCTCTTTGAAAGTTGGGTTGAAACAGGGATGTGTCATGTCTCCATGGTTGTTCAATCTGTACATGGATGGGGTAATAAAAGAGGTACAAGGTAGGGTAGTGGATGTTGGAGTGGCCCTGGTGAGAGAGGATAGTGTTTGGAAACTCCCTGTACTGTTGTTTGCAGATGATACTGTGTTGTTGAGTGAAGACGAAGGGGAGCTGCAAGGCTTGGTGGATGAGTTTGAGAGAGTGTGTAAGAAACGGAATCTAAAGGTGAATGTAGGGAAGAGTAAAGTGATGGTCTTTGAGAGAGGTGAAGTCAGCGAATGTACAGCGAGGTTGGATGGTGAGGAATTGGAAAATGTGAGTACGTTTAAGTACTTGGGTAGTGTGATGAGTAAAGATGGAGGTTTGGAGGGTGAAGTGCTTGAAAGGGTACAGCAGGGAAGAAAGGTTGCGCGTTCTTTGAAAGCAGTGATAAGAAACAGGGAAGTGAGCATGGAAGTGAAAAAGTTACTACATGACAGTATTGTGATACCAACTCTAACGTACGGAAGTGAAGCTTGGACGTTGTTGGAAGGACACAAGTCAAGAGTGAGGGCCGTGGAAATGAGTTATTTAAGAGGAGCCTGTGGAGTCACATGGAGAGACAGGCTGACGAATGAGGATATAAAGGAGCGTTGTGGTGTTGATGTGGATGTGATAGGAAGCGTTATGAGGAACACACTGAGGTGGTTTGGCCATGTGGAGAGGATGGAGGGTGAAAGACTGACGAAGAGAGTGTATGTGAGTGAGGTGGAGGGGGAAAGAGGGAGGGGGAGGCCGAGGATGAGATGGAGAGATGGGGTGGAGAGGTATATGAGAGAGGGGGGTGTGAGTTGGGAGCAGGGGAGTGAAATGGCGGGGGACAGGGCGACTTGGAGGCGATTTGTTTGTGGCCACCCCAAACGGGATTGAGGCGTCTGGCAATAGATAGATAGATAGATAGAGTATAAGTGGCTGAGGAATGGCTGGGAGAAGGAGGGAGGTGAGAAGACAGGAAGAAATCAGTAGGATAGAAGTTGTGGAAGCAATGAAGAAAGTTAAATTGGGGAAAGCCCCAGGAATTGATGGAGTGTGTGGTGAAATGCTGAAGCATGGGGGAGAGATAGTAGTAGAATGGATGTGGAAGATGTGCAGATTGGCCTGGGAGGAAGGTAGAGTCCTGGAGGATTGGAAGTCAGGTATAATTATTCCCTTGTACAAAGGAAAAGGGAAAAAAGAAGTGAGAGGTAATCCTAGGGGCATTTATCTTCTTAGTATAATAGGAAAAGTGTATGGTAGGATACTTACTGAAAGAGTTAGAGAAAGAACAGAGGAATTAGTTGAAGAAGAACAGGGAGGCTTTAGGAAGGGAAGAGGTTGTGTAGATCAGATATTCATTCTTAGATCTTTAGTGGAAAAGATTCTAGAGAAGGGAAAGAAGTTGTATGCGGCTTTCATAGATTTGGAGAAAGCATATGACAGGGTGGATAGACAAGGATTGTGGAAAGTATTAAGAATATATGGAGTAGATGGGAAGTTGTTGAATGCTGTGAAGAGTATGTATGATGGTGCTAAGGTTGCAGTGCGTGTGGATGGTGAACTAAGTGAATTTTTCTCTTTGAAGGTTGGGTTGAAATAGGGATGTGTCATGTCTCCATGGTTGTTCAATCTGTACATGGATGGGGTTATAAAAGAGGTACAAGGTAGGGTTGTGGATGTATGAGTGGCCCTGGTGAGAGAGGATAGTGTTTGGAAACTCCCTGTACTGTTGTTTGCAGATGATACTGTGTTGTTGAGTGAAGACGAAGGGGAGCTGCAAGGCTTGATGGATGAGTTTGAGAGAGTGTGTAAGAAACGGAATCTAAAGGTGAATGTAGGGAAGAGTAAAGTGATGGTCTTTGAGAGAGGTGAAGTCAGCGAATGTACAGCGAGGTTGGATGGTGAGGAATTGGAAAATGTGAGTACGTTTAAGTACTTGGGTAGTGTGATGAGTAAAGATGGAGGTTTGGAGGGTGAAGTGCTTGAAAGGGTACAGCAGGGAAGAAAGGTTGCTGGTTCTTTGAAAGCAGTGATAAGAAACAGGGAAGTGAGCATGGAAGTGAAAAAGTTACTACATGACAGTATTGTGATACCAACTCTAACGTACGGAAGTGAAGCTTGGACGTTGTTGGAAGGACACAAGTCAAGAGTGAGGGCCGTGGAAATGAGTTATTTAAGAGAAGCCTGTGGAGTCACATGGAGAGACAGGCTGACGAATGAGGATATAAAGGAGCGTTGTGGTGTTGATGTGGATGTGATAGGAAGCGTTATGAGGAACACACTGAGGTGGTTTGGCCATGTGGAGAGGATGGAGGGTGAAAGACTGACGAAGAGAGTGTATGTGAGTGAGGTGGAGGGGGAAAGAGGGAGGGGGAGGCCGAGGATGAGATGGAGAGATGGGGTGGAGAGGTATATGAGAGAGGGGGGTGTGAGTTGGGAGCAGGGGAGTGAAATGGCGGGGGACAGGGCGACTTGGAGGCGATTTGTTTGTGGCCACCCCAAACGGGATTGAGGCGTCTGGCAATAGATAGATAGATAGATAGAGTATAAGTGGCTGAGGAATGGCTGGGAGAAGGAGGGAGGTGAGAAGACAGGAAGAAATCAGTAGGATAGAAGTTGTGGAAGCAATGAAGAAAGTTAAATTGGGGAAAGCCCCAGGAATTGATGGAGTGTGTGGTGAAATGCTGAAGCATGGGGGAGAGATAGTAGTAGAATGGATGTGGAAGATGTGCAGATTGGCCTGGGAGGAAGGTAGAGTCCTGGAGGATTGGAAGTCAGGTATAATTATTCCCTTGTACAAAGGAAAAGGGAAAAAAGAAGTGTGAGGTAATCCTAGGGGCATTTATCTTCTTAGTATAATAGGGAAAGTGTATGGTAGGATACTTACTGAAAGAGTTAGAGAAAGAACAGAGGAATTAGTTGAAGAAGAACAGGGAGGCTTTAGGAAGGGAAGAGGTTGTGTAGATCAGATATTCATTCTTAGATCTTTAGTGGAAAAGATTCTAGAGAAGGGAAAGAAGTTGTATGCGGCTTTCATAGATTTGGAGAAAGCATATGACAGGGTGGATAGACAAGGATTGTGGAAAGTATTAAGAATATATGGAGTAGATGGGAAGTTGTTGAATGTTGTGAAGAGTATGTATGATGGTGCTAAGGTTGCAGTGCGTGTGGATGGTGAACTAAGTGAATTTTTCTCTTTGAAGGTTGGGTTGAAATAGGGATGTGTCATGTCTCCATGGTTGTTCAATCTGTACATGGATGGGGTTATAAAAGAGGTACAAGGTAGGGTTGTGGATGTATGAGTGGCCCTGGTGAGAGAGGATAGTGTTTGGAAACTCCCTGTACTGTTGTTTGCAGATGATACTGTGTTGTTGAGTGAAGACGAAGGGGAGCTGCAAGGCTTGGTGGATGAGTTTGGGAGAGTGTGTGAGAAACGGAATCTAAAGGTCAATGTAGGGAAGAGTGAAGTGATGGTCTTTGAGAGAGGTGAAGTCAGTGAATGTACAGCAGGTTGGATGGTGAGGAATTGGAAAATGTGAGTACGTTAAAGTACTTGGGTAGTGTGATGAGTAAGGATGGAGGTTTGGAGGGTGAAGTGCTTGAAAGGGTACAGCAGGGAAGAAAGGTTGCTGGTTCTTTGAAAGCAGTGACAAGAAACAGGGAAGTGAGCATGGAAGTGTAAAAGTTACTACATGACAGTATTGTGATACCAACTCTAACGTATGGAAGTGAAGCTTGGACGTTGTTGGAAGGACACAAGTCAAGAGTGAGAGCAGTGGAAATGAGTTATTTAAGAGGAGCCTGTAAAGTCACATAGAGAGACAGGCTGACGAATGAGGATATAAAGGAGCGTTGTGGTGTGGATGTGGATGTGATAGGAAGCGTTATGAGGAACACACTGAGGTGGTTTGGCCATGTGGAGAGGACTGAGGGTGAGAGACTGACGAGGAGAGTGTATGTGAGTGAGGTGGAGAGGGAAAGAGGGAGGAGGAGGCCGAGGATTAGATGGAGGGATGGGGTGGAGAGGTATGTGTTCCGTCAGGGACGCTCCGCTGGCGATCTTCTCACCTATCTTTCAGGCTCCTGGTCATCCTCCTTTTGGGATCTTTGGCGAAAGCTTTTGCACTTGACATCTCAATCAACAGGGTGTTCCTCAGGGCTCTGTCCTATCTTCAACTCTCTTCCTTTTGTTCATCAATGATTTTCTAAGCTGTACATCTAACCTTATTCACTTGTACGGAATGATTCCACCCTTCACCTTTCCATTCGGTTCCCGCAACGTCCACCTCAGCAGTAATTTCAAGAAACAAGAGATGAGGCTATGGCACACCTAATTTCTGACTTGGCTTGTATCTCTGACTGGGGTAAAAATAATCTGGTTGATTCACGGGAGTACCTACTAATGTTTAATAATATCTAGCTCAGTCCAGCATCATCCTTCAACATGCTTGAGGTTTCATTCACTCAGGATTTACCTTGGAAAGATCATATTGCATCTCGTGTAAAATCTGCTTCCAAGAGATTAGGCGTGGTCAGCCAACTCTGTACCTTCTTTACCCCTGCACAGTCGTTGACTTTATACATGGATTTTATTCGCCCCTGTGTAGAGTAGAACTCTCATGTGTGGGGATGCTCCCCACATACAGCTCTTCTCAATAGGGTGGGGTCAAACGCTTTTCATCTCACTAAATCTCCTCCTCTTACTGGCTTCCTTCAACCTCTGTCTCTTTGCCACACTGTTGCCTTTTTATCTCTTTTCTATCGTCATTTCAATGGTCACTGCTCCTCTGAACTGTCTGCTTGCATCCCTCCACCTCTACGATGGGCGCGTAGCACCCGTCTAGCAGCAAACTCTTATCCCTTTTCTGTCCAACTCTCTAATGCAAGAATTAACCTTTACTCCCAGTCCTTCATTTATGCATCAGGTCAACTCTGGAACTGTCTCTCTCTGTCTGTATTTCCTACTTCCTATGATCTCCAGTCTTTCAAACGCAGTCTGTCCAGGCATCTCGAAATGAACTGTTCTTGAATTTGGCTGTCCTTTGTATTGTTTTTGTTTTTTATCGGAAAGAACTGTTTTGTGGGCTCGTGGCCTTTGATTCCTTCTTCCTCGCAAAAAAAAAAAAAAAAAAAATGGAGATAGTGGGTAAGGGTCGAGATTGGCCGGGAACATCAGGGTCAGCTATGATCATTACACTTGGCTCTTTTCATGTGGGTTGTGGGGGGGACCCCCACCATCCATTCTTTCGATGTAGTGAGCCTTCAAAGACTCTGAACTAAGTGACAAGCCAACTGGTTTCTTGTAAAACATGAAATCATTTACTGCGCTGGGTGGTAACCATATAACCAAATGGCACCTGGTGATTTAGTAGGTTATAGCGGTCCAACCATTTGGGGTCCGTAGGGTTTCTACTTGAGAGGTGGTTGAAGATTACTGCTCACGTAATGCCTCTCAGGGAAAATGAGACTGGTCATCCTCGTCTATCGAGAATGAGTAACCTAGCCCCAGACCCCTACGCTCTTGATGAGGCTGAAAAGGACTGGATGATCGACGACAGTAAAATAAGGCCTTTGTCATTTTATTCTTGTCTCCAACAGCACAGGAGTCCCCAGAAACGGGGGATTCATGGAGTTTGCCATAAGCTGAATAGAATCCTATGTGGTTAGTAAAATTAAACAGAAATAACGTTCGCGGCTGCAGAGGTTAACAATAGGGCGAGATGCAAGTTGCCACACTGTGCGACTGAGGTCAGGGGAGTGAGAGACTGAGATTGCAAAAATGTTTTTGTTTTTTCTCTGTTATCAAGGGCCAGCAGAATAGACTGCTGCGTTATCAAAACAAATGGACAAGGAGAACATACCGCACACCTGAGAATTTTCAATACAAGCACGAACCTTCTCGTCAAAAAATCAAATAGGGATGAGGATGCCGCTCGAATTTTTAAGAATCACATGAGAATGGTGTGAGGGGAGACAAGTGAGGAGGGGAAAGGAGGAGGAAGGGAGGAGGCAGGTGTGTGGGAGCTATGAAAGGATGTATGGGGGAGGGATGGAGGCAAGTGTAGAAGTGTGTTAGAGGTATGTGGCAGGAGTGGGACGTGTGAGGAAGGGGTAGAGACGGACACCAAGAGAGGGAAAACTGAGAAGAGAAGAGCGGTACTGTTAAACTGTTATGAGAACCGACTGAATGAACTGGAAATAAAAGTAAAACTGTTCGAGAATGGAAGGCAAGAGAGTGAAACAATTGCACGCAACGAGAGGGGGGAAAACGAGTGGAGGTCACCGCAGTACAAAAACCTTCATCAACAATTGCGGTACAATAGAGCCTTTTCTAAGTAGAATTACATCGCCTAGGGACAATAGGACTCAGCCAGAATAAGACTTCATTGAATTGGGAGTTAGTTGTTTAGTCAGGCATGTGGGTTAGTGTGTGACGTATTGATCTCATCAGTGGGAAGATATCTTTGTAATCCCTCGAATCCAATGACGTATTTTTAGCTGTATTCTTGTTAACTATAAACTATTTTATTTAACTGAAGAAAAGACTCTCTTCCCAAAAGGCTTTAAATAAGATCTTTAGTTCGAAAAGTCTCTCATAAACTGAATAAAATAGACTGAATCTGCAAGAATTGACCGGAAAAAGGCGTCCTTGGAGTTTAAGGTTAACCGTATCCTTAAGTGTACATCTTTGCAACTTAGAAGACACCTTTGATAGGAAAACAATTAATCTACACTCACATAAGCCCTCAGATGAAAAACAGAAAGAAAGAAAACTTTTCCGAAACATGTTATCATCGTCTTGCACTGAAAAGAATATAATACAAAAAAGGGCATTGTAGGATGCAAAGGGTTATTATTTCATTTTAGCTTCAGCTGCCAAGACGTTACATCTCCCTTACTTGTCAGAAATTATGTGTGGTGTATGATATGTCATCCCCTTCCATATAAAGATACCGTTTTCCTCGCGCTGTAAGACAAATGACATGCGAGGATGGTGTACTCTTACTTCTTATTCTTGTTCAGAGATGTCTTTGACTTACAACTTCCAGCAGGTGCATACAGCCAGCCTACAACTTCCAGCAGGTGCATACGCCAGCCTACAACATCCACCAGGTGCATACAGCCAGCCTACGACTTCCAGCAGGTGCATACAGCTAGCCTACAACTTCCACCAGGTGCATACAGCCAGCCTACAACTTCCACCAGGTGCATACAGCCAGCCTACAACTTCCACCAGGTCCATACAGTCAGCCTACAACTTCCACCAGGTGCATACAGCCAGCCTAAAACTTGCATCTTCACTGACTGAACTACCCTCGACCTGCTCCACCACCCACCACCATCCCAACACGTTTCACTTATTTCTCCTCACCCAGCCAAACCCGCCCTGAACTGATCTGCACTAACTTGAATGAGCAGGAATATATGCAAAGGACCTGAAGGTAAAAAATTAGCTGAGCATAATTTATTTTTATTTAGGACGGAAGGGATGTGAAGGCTTTAGATGGACAAGTATTGGCGTGAATGGTCTCGAATTGACTTAATTGGTCCTAAATCGACCTGAACTGACACAAAAGTCTAATTGTGTCGGAGCTGGTCTGAAGTGCCGTGAACTAAACACTGGAGTAATGCATTTAAAATTAGATCGCATAGGAAACAAGAGACCATTGCGACCATTGTTTTTTGTCGGATTATCGTAATGCCAAGTGAATGTTATATCAGACAGCGACAAAGCAGGTTGTTCTGGTGGCTGATGGTTATGTTGTCACGATGAAGGCACTGGGTCGACGAATGTGCTTGTTCAGTTTGTTCATGTTGTTTAGCTTCTTATTATTCAGCAGGGGCAGGGACCCTTCGTAATGAAGGGGACATTAGTTGTATTGGAAATGACAGTCTACTCAGGCATTAAATCTGATACATGTGATTGCCTCAGCTATTACCTAAGTGCGTTAATTATGATATTGCCCCAATGATTCCGCCTGCATACTGACTTAATATAACACATCCATTTCTACCCCCACTTGTAAACATGGTATACAACGCATCTCAATTTTCCCCGTCTCCTTCATGCCTGAATAAAACCCCCTGGTAGTAGCAAGAATAAGTTATGGCAGACGACATCATATTCAACTGCCTTTCAGCTTAATGAGTCTACTAAGCAGGTTTTAAATGCTGATTTCATATTTCCCTATGTATTTAACGCACTGAATGCTATATTTTCGGTTGCCATAGTGAATACCACAGCATCCTCGTTATGATATTACTCATATGAATTCTCCAGGATAATTACTCAGATACATCACGCGTTGAATTTCGCTATTATGTGCTGCAGTCTGATATTTCTCCCTCTGTCTCCTCTTTCCTGCCTCAATAGACTGGCATGGTGGTAGTAAGAAATAAATATATAACGTTCAAAGATTTGCCAGATTTTGTAGTAGACATGACGCATTAACCCTTTCACTCAGCTGACGTCTTTATCTGGTCTTTATTCCTAACACCAAACGATCATATTTACCTTTTTATTGGCTTTTCGATCTAGTTGGGTCAGATATTATACAATAGGTAATTTTGCCTGAGAAACACACTGAGCATATTGTCGAGGAAAACCTATGGTTAGTTTTGAAACGAAGGTGCGAGCGTCGTTCTTGGCTGAGGGTTCCTGGTGGTGAAATGAGTATGCATACAGAACGGAAATATGCTACCGGGCCGTAAGACCTTTTGAGTTACTACTTGTCCTTGTAACACTCTCTCTCTCTCTCTCTCTCTCTCTCTCTCTCTCTCTCTCTCTCTCTCTCCAGCCCACACACAGTAAGACACACCATTTCAAGTGCACATCCTTGTAATAAGAGACACAGGCTGAACATCCGGCTGGAATGGCTTTTGTTTAGGCTGGGTGTCCTAAACCGGTCAACAGCGGCCTTTGTCGTCGTTTAGCATATGCTTAATGAAATACCTGGAGTGTATGATCTTATTTTCTGCTTTAAACTTCACGTCCACTTTGTGTGTAAAATTGCATTTCTTTTCAGTGTTCGTTAATATGATGACATCTTCTTTAATATGAAGAAAAACGTATGGAGGTAGGAAGACTAAAACGAATATAATGACTGCAGATTTTAATGCATTAATAATGAAAATGTAACTCATCCAGTATGAGACTATTCTCAAACTAGTTATAGTCTCCTAAAGGAATGAAGTTCAAAAAGGTCTTAATTGCGAACTTTATCCTTCTTAACATTTACCTACAGAGATACTCTACAAGGAGTTTCTGATCTAACAGCGTGTTTTTGAATTCATGTCAGTGCTGAGTGTATAAGCGTTCCACTTTTCGCGGTTTCTTCCCAAGTTTTATTTTTCAACCTTGTATTCTTGTTAGTCTGTCTATCTATCTATAGCCCAACGCCCTAATCCCGCAAAGGGTGGCCGCAGACAAAACGCCTCCAAGTAGCTCTGTAACCCACCATTTGACTACCCTCCCCCCAACTCACCCCCCCTCCCTCATATACCTCTCAACTCCATCCCTCAACCTCATCCTCGGTCTACCCCTCACTCTCCCTCCCCCCAGCTCACCTACATACACCCTCTTAGTCAGTCTTTCATTCTCCATTCTCTCCACATGTCCAAACCACCTCAGTGTATTTCTCCTAATCTTCTCAACCACATCCACATCCACCCCACAACGTTCCTTCACATCTTCATTCGTCAACCTGTCCCTCCATGTCACTCCACATGCTCCTCTCAAGTAACTCATTTCCACTGCTCTCACTCTTGACTTGTTCCCCTCTTGCAAGGTCCACGCCTCGCTTCCATACGTCAGGGTAGGGATCACAGTACAATCATGCAGTGACTTCTTAACTTCCATACTCACCTCCCTACTTCTCATCACTGCTTTCAGTGAGCCAACAACCTTCCTTCCCTGCTGTACCCTTTAACGCACTTCATCCCCCAAAGTTCCATCCTTACACATCACACTACCCAAGTACAGCCTCACTGTACATTCTGTGACTTCATTCCTCTCAAACACCTTAACTTTACTTTTGTTTACATTAACTTTCAGCTTCCTCCTCCTACACACTGTCCCAAATTCATTCACCAAACCTTGCAACTCCCATTCATCTTCACTCAACAATACTGTATCATCAGCAAACAGCAACACCGGAAGCTTCCAAATCTCACCCTCATTCATTAGAGCCACCCCCACATCCACTTTCCTACAACCCCATCCGTGTATATATTAAACAGCCATGGAGACATCACACAGCCCTGTTTCAGTCCCACATTGAGATCAAAGAACTCACTCAGCTCACCATCCACTCGTACCGTAGCCCTAGCTCCTTCGGACATACTCTTCACAGCACTCAACAATTTCCTCTCCACTCCATATATTCTTAATACCTTCCACATACCTTGCCTATCTATTCTGTCATAAGCTTTCTCCAAGTCCATGAAGGCAACATACACTTTCTTTCCCTTCTCTAGATACTTCTCCACTAAACATCTGAGAACAAATATCTGATCTACACACCCTTTTCCCTTCCTAAATCCTCCTTGTTCTTCTCCAACTAGCTCCTCTGTCACATGCCTAACCCTATCAATGAGTATTCTACCATATATTTTACCAGTCACACTAAGAAGGCAAATACCCCTATGGTTACAACACACTTCTCTCTTCCTTTTTCGTTTGTATAAAGGAACAATTATACCTGATTTCCAGTCCTCTGGAACTCTTCCCTCTTCCCAAGCCAATCTACACAACTTCCATATCCACTCCACAACAATCTCACCCCCATATCTCAGCATTTCACCACACACTTCATTCGCATCATTTATGAACCCATCAGCTGGCCACACATCTGCGATTTTCCAAGAATTGCATTGTACTGTAAAGCGAATTGCCAACGACTGTGCAGCGATTCTGAAATCCGTTTAACGAGGGAGGGAGTAAATATCAATTAAATAATAAAAAAATCGTTGCATATAAATGAACTGTAAGATACGATATTGCAATAGGGCGGCGAAGACATATAAGCCAATAACTATGCAATATTTTTCATCCAGAGCAATTCCCGGAAATTACATTTCAGTTTATACATCGAACCAGGGCAGTGAAATTACTGGTGAAGCAGTGCGACGAGGGAACGAGGGTAAGGGACGGTGGAGAGCTAAGTAACAGGATTTAAGGATGGAAAGGGGAAGCACAGAGGTGAAAATACCAAGCCGGAGTATTTGGGGACTGAGGTGTTTTCGACAGGTATGATACGAGGAAGGGAAGAACAAAATCATTAAAGTTTCGAGAAGGGAAATGAAAAGCAGAGATGATTAATATAGAAGAAAGTAACTGATAAGAGAATTTAAGGATGGGTGTGAATTTTACGTCATTTCATTCAGACAATGCAAGAAAAAAAGATATCAATGGGGCTCACGGATCAATGGACGGTGGAAGGTAGGATATGGAGATGGAAAAGGAACAGCAGAAAAGGTTCCCGTATTTAGGAAACACAGTCAGGAGGGGACAGTAAAGGACTGAACAGGATTCTGAAGGTTAGTAAGTGAGTGAGGAGGATGTGAAGTAGAAAAATATTCAGAGGGGTATAGAGAAAAAAAAAAAAAAAAAAAAAAAAAAAGAAAACTGCATGCATTTTGGTAAAGTAAGAACGAGACTCTAATTGTGGACAAGAATTGTAAGATTAATTCCTAGATAAGTGTGAGAACAAAGAAAAGTAGTACTGAGGGATACAGAACGGAGGTCACAGACGATTATTTTATATATACGGAATCATAAACAAGAAAGTATTAAAGAGCAAGTAAGACAATATGAAAGCTGAAAGGCAAGGAGAAAATATGTAAGGTTTATTGACAGCGAAGAGAAGCAAAAATAGTGTATATTGCGGAAAAGAATAAAAATTTTTTGAGGGTTTAGATTATTAAAAAAAAAAAAAAAATTGAATGTTAGTGCACACGATAAACGGGCACCTGTGATGTTGAAGCATAGTAATGGAGAATGTATGACAATGAGTGTGTAGACACAATGAACTGAACCGCCATCCCTGTTGGAATGTCACTGTTTATGACGTAAATCGTCACTATGCTTCGAAACCGATGAGCACCGTGCGCGGACACTATAGGTACCACTGATTGTATGGAAGAGTTTTAAGCAAATCCCATGAGAGCAAGAAGAATGCAGCAAAGAAATAAAGGAAGTGAATGGGATGTACGCCCGTAGTCTTGAAACTGAGGGCAGTGATTACCCTTCCCGCACCCTGCTCGAAGTGTAAGCTCACACCTTCAGCGTAAGTGGTAATGTTGAAAGCGTGAGAGCACACCCCTTCGTGTGGGTAGGCGTAGCAAACGGCAGTTTTGATTTACTTAAACTTTTAAAATCTTTAAATAAAATATATATATATATATATATATATATATATATATATATATATATATATATATATATATATATATATATATATATGACTGTTTACAAAATTCATATACTGTAAGATATAACCTCTTAGTGTTACTAGTTCTTACCTTTTGTATCACTAAAGACTGGCATTTGTTCTTGAATGCATACAGTCTTTGGAGAATCTGTATCGTAGAAAAAATTCGGTGTCAAACATCGCTTGAAAAGGGCTAATGCGATCAGTAATAACCCCGCGAATATGTCTTGCCTGGTTACACCGAGTTTGACAACATTTCTGCCCAAAATGATTGTTTTTGTAATGTTTCCCAACCAGAACCCCGAAATCCCACCAGTCCTCCAAGACACTTGGGAAGGAGGGTGGGGTTAATTTGAAAACCAATCACGAGAACCGAAAAGAAGGTCAAATTCGTTCGGATCACAGCAAAATACACCAGGAAAATATATTGCCAAGCCAAAATAAAGTAGTGCGGACTTGTAAAGGTTTACCGAACGCAAACATGAGACTTTGTATGATACGTCTGTTTAGGTAGTATCCGTCCATTCTTTACTGTAGGAATCATTTCATGAACTAATCAGACTAATTATAAAAGTATCATGCACCATATCAAACAAACAGCTTAGTAGTAATAGTGAAAAATAAAATGGAAGTGGATACACTTCTCATCTTTTTCGTCTCGTTAAATACATCACTAACTCTCATTGCAGGTCTCCTAACTGATTGCGGCTGACTGATGACATTAAGAATAAACCATGAATGACGTCACAATACCCAAAGCTTATTATTGTCGTTGCACCGTAATCAAAGGGTACACTTATTAATCATCAGAACGTCTTCTTTGTTTTGTATTGTTACGGCCAGATGATTATGCCCAGTTTAGGGAGATGTATGGTGGCGAAGGGGTTGGAAGCAATCACCAATAACCCTTACGGTATCATGACGCAATATTTTATTTTTGTTAATGTTAAGCAAACCATATTTAGCTTAAGCGAAGCCTCTAGTAATAAATATTTCTAATATGTTTATTCTTGCCACTGCCCAACAAAAAAGGATTTGTATAGAGCAGTGAAAAGCGTTTATATGAGGTAGTTTGAGGGTAGTGGGAGGCGTGAATAATAAAAAGGTGGATGTTTAAAATAAATGAATGTGTGAATAAGCGATGTATGGGATCTGAGTATGCAAAAGAAAACAATAAAACAAGAAATGGATGAATGGTGTATGTACAGATGCACATTACCTGGGTTACAGCCTTTTTTTTTCTT
>NC_136987.1:26414866-26459866 GCF_032717465.1 Coenobita brevimanus | reverse complement strand
GCTGTGAAGCGACCGAACAATGTGAAAGCATCTGGGGCTGATGAGGTGTATGCAGAGATGATTAAGTGTAGTGGAGAGAGAGGAATGAAGTGCTCATTGGAGATATGTAAGAAGGCATGGATGAGCGAAACTTTGGCAGCAGAGTGGAAAAAAAGCAGTGATAGTACTCCTGTACAAAAATAAAAGTGAGCGAAGTGAGTGCAAGAATTATCGGGGCATAAGTCTATTGAGTGTTGTAGAGAAGGTATATGGAAGAGTTATCATAAAGAAAGAGAGATATCAGAAGTCCAAGTGAGTGACAAACAGAGTGGCTTTAGGAGTGGCAAAGAATGTGTGGATCAAATATTTGCTGTGAGAGAAATAGTGGAAAAGGTCTGTGAGAAGGACTATATGGTTTTTATGGCATTCATGGATCTGGAAAAGGCATACGACAAAGTAGATAGAGAAGGACAGTAGAAGGTTTTGCGCATGTACGATGGAGATGGTAAGCTGCTAGGTGCCGTCAAGAGTTTTTATGATGGCAGTGAGGCATGTGTACGCGTAGCCTAAATGGGCACCTAAGTGAATGGTTCACGATCGGTGTGGGCGTGCGACAAGGTTGCGTGATGTCCCCATGGTTGTTCAATATATATATATGGATGGGGTGATGAAAGAAGTAAAAACACAGGTAACGGAGAGAGCGATGGCGTAGGTAATGAATGGTGGTGGATGGAATATCTTAAATCAGTTGTATGTTGACGATGAAGTGCTACTTGCAAATACCGGACAAGAGCTTGGTAAACTAGTGCAGAGTGTTGTAGATGTCTGTGAGCGTTGTGCCTTGAGAGTATATGTAGAAACGAGTAAAGTGATGGTTATTGAGAGAGATGTTGACTCCCAGTGTGATGTTACAGTGAATGAAGAGAGACTGGAATTGGTGAGAGAGTTCAAATACCTGGGTTCAGTGATATAAAAGAGAGGAAATTTGCAAAAGAAGTGGAAAGTAGAGTGACACAAGGAAGGAAAGTAGCTGGTGCTATGAAGGCCTTGAAATGAAGCAGTGGTTTGAATGTTGCAGCTGCACGGGGCTTACATGAAGGAGTGTTAGTGCCAACTTTAACATGGGGATGTGAGACTATGGTGTGCCATGAAAATGAAGAGTCAAGAGTAAGAGCAGTGGAGATGGGACTGCTGATGAATGTATGTGGAGTACAGAGAGTGGATAGGATACGGAATTATGTGATTCGTGAAAGATGCGGAGTGAGAAAGCTGTGGACACCAGAATCGACGAGATTGAATGGTGTAGTCATGAGGAGAGAATGAACGACATTAGAGTGGCGAAAAAGGTATATCGTAGCGAATTTGAAAGAGGGAGGAGGCGAGGTAGGCCAAGAAGAAGGTGAAAGGATATGGTGAATGAGTGTGTGAGGAAGAAAGGTATGGAAGTTGGTGTCGTTAAGGGACTGACAAAAGATCGAGCTGGTTGGATGAATTTTGTGTGGAAAAGTGCAGTACCACCAGAGATTTGGCACCGCTTTTTAACGTGACAGCCTGCAGATTAACTCTGTCAGATAGGTATATGTGAAGCTACAGAACGGAGTGAAATTTTTTTGGCCTGTCTGGTGGAGTCAGGATTTCGAGGGGTTGAATGATGAGTTAATGGAGGCGTGGCCCATTGAACTGGGCAAACTTTGGCTGTCTGGACGTTGGTACTCTTCACCCTGCCCTAGGGTGGGAAAGGAGGTCCGGATGATGATGATATATGACTCCAACAAGCGCAAGAACAGTTGATTCATCTCAGAGAAGAAGAAGAAGAAGAAGAGGAAGGAGGAGAAGAAGAAGAAAAAGAAGAAGAAGAAGATGATAATGATGAAGTGAAAGAAGAAGAAGAAGAAAAAAAAAGAACAACAACAACAACAACAAGATGATGGTGATGATGATGATGATGATGATGGAGAAGAAGAAGAAGAAGAAGATGAAGATGATGATGATGATGATGATGGAGAAGAAGAAGAAGAAAAAGAAGAAGAAGAAGAAGAAAAAGAAGGAGGAGGAGGAGGAAAATGATGATGAAAACAAGAGGAGGAAGAGGATGATGACGAGGAGAAGGAAGATGAGAGAAGAAGAAGAAGATGATGATGATGACGATTAAGAAGAAGAAGAAGAAGAAGATGATGATGATGACGATTAAGAAGAAGAAGAAGATGATGATGATGATGATGATGATGATGATGAAGATGAAGAAGAAGAAGAAGAAGATGATGATGAAGATGATGAAGAAGAAGAAGAAGAAGATGATGATGAAGATGATGAAGAAGAAGAGGATTGATGAACAAGATGAAATGGAAAAGAAGAAGAGGAACAGGAGAGGGAGGAGGAGGCGGAGAAGAAGAAGAAAAAGAGGAGGAGGAGGATGAGGAGGAGGAGAAGAAGAAGAAGAAACAGGAAAAGAAGACCCATCAATATCTGCCGACGACAAAAATGGTAAAAGTAACAGGGACAATGCAAGAAGATATACACGAAATGAAAAAAAAAAAGTAAAAAAAAAAAAAAACATGAGATCGGAGAGAAGACTGCAAAGTACAAAGAATAAAGATGGAGATTGTAGATGAGAATGTAATAGTGCAGCGAGAGAAAGTGAGAATGTATTAGGGTGGGGGTGTAGAAGAAAAATAGTAGTTGGACAGAGAGAAAGAGAGGAGAAATAGGAGTAGTAGCCGATGGAGAGAATATTAAGGGGCATTAGTACTTAAAAACATTCCATTCTTACTCACACAAAGGTGGTGTGTTTGTTATCATTGTTTCTTCACGGTAATGAGGCGTGAAAATGAAGTAAAAATTATGCATACGGAGACTGTACTTGGCCTAGGAGACTTAGAAAAGGGAAAAAGGTAGTGTCAGAACAACAATATGAGTGCAATAAGGGAGGGAAGAGTTAGAAAATACAGGAAGAGTGTAGAATAGGTGACTAATTTAAAAAATAGATTTTGTAGGGACAGAGCGAGTGAAAAGGGAAAGTGTAAGAAGATGATAAGATATTAATAGGATGGGGAGGGGGGGGGAGGGAAAGAGGAGAGAGAGGATGTAAATGGAAATTGGAAGAAACCAGAGAGAGAGAGAGAGAGAGAGAGAGAGGGGGGGGGGAACGTGGAAATTGTGTGTGTGTGTGTGTGTGTGTGTGTGTGTGTGTGTGTGTGTGTGTGTGTGTGTGTGTGTGTGGTAATGCTTCAAGGAAGGGTGTCAAGGCGTATAGATATTGGCCGTTAATGTTTTATGCTCCTTCTCCATCCCTCCTTCCCCTCCTTCCTCCCTAATTCCTCCTTCCCCTCCCCTCTTTCCTTCTATCCTCTACTTACCCTTCCTGCTTTCTTTGTTTACACTCTAACTCCTCCTCTGCTCCTTGTTGATCCTTCTCTCCCTCTACCCCTTCATCTTTATCCCTCTCCTCCTCTCCCCCTCCTTCTCTGTTCCTTCTTTTTCCTCTCTTCCTCCGTCTGTGACTCTCCCTTCTCTTTATTACTTCCCTTTCCTGCTCCTTCGGCCCCTTCTTCCTCCTCCGTCCATTTGCACTCCTCCCACTCCATCACTTCATTCCTGCCCCCTGCTCCTTCTCTTTCTCTCCTTCCGTCCCCCCTCTTCCCTTCTCTTTTTTCTTCCTTCCTACCCTGCTTCTCCGGCTCCTTCCCTCCCTCCTCTCCTGATCCTCCCACTTTTCCCTTCCTCCCTCCCCCCATACTCCCATCACTCTTTCTCTCCCTTCATGTCCCTCCACCCTTTTCTCTCCTTCTTCCCCATTTCTTCTCTTTCTGTCCCTTATTCCTCCTGCTGCTTCTCTCTTCCCTCTATCCCTTTTCTCCCTCTCCCCCTCCCGCATCTCGCCTAGCCTTCACCTGTTCCTCTCTCTCTCTCTCTCCGTCTTCTTCAAACATTTTCCTCTATGATCACTGTTCTCTCGACCCTTTGTCCAGGTAAGAAGCGTTTTTCATATGATTCATCCTTTTATCATTATCAGGCCATATCTTTCTCACTTAGTTCTCTTCCCTACCTTCTATGTCCTTTGTACCCATTCATACCAAAAGAAATGTTAAGCATTTTACTGTGCTTGCCGCCACGCAGTATGTTCATAACTTTAGTAGTGTTTCCTCCTGTAATGTTAAACAAAAACCTTCATTAATATTTTTGTTCCTGTTCCTCTTTCCCGTTAAGATCATTTTAATGGATCTTCTCTGCATCCTTATCGTCCCTTGACAATCTGATCGTTCCTCACTCATCTTGTTGTGCCATCCCTTTTTATAAGTTCGGCTTCTCTGCTTTTCTCCGTATACCATGACTCTTCCTCCTCCTCCTCCTCCACCTCCTCCTCCTCCTCATCATCATCATCATCATCATCATCATCATCATCCTTCGCACCTTAAAAATGAAGTGAAACAGGATCAAAGAATAGAGAAATGATATAAATACAAAAATGTGAGAGTCATCAACAGGATGTCCAGTGAAATAAGCTACCCAGCCATTCTGACTCCCAGACTCCTGACTCCATCTCATTGGCTAAACCATCTGCACATATTCCCCTAAGTTTTTTTTATTGTGTGAACTGATGGTCAAGTGGTTAGATAGGATCTGCTGTTCTAAAAGGCCAGAGTTCGATCTCAGTCCGGAACATGGAATAGTTTGATATTTAGGCTTTGTTGAACGGACTGCTGTTCTTCTACAGGATCCACTGATATATCACAAAAACACCCCAGCTGATATCATGCTACAAACCCTGAATGAGGCAGGCTTAGCAGTTGTTCAGTCTGGACAGTGGGTATTTTGGTCGAAATGGAAATACGTGGAGTTGTGTCACGCGGGATTGCTGGAGCCCATGGACCCAGTCTGTCAGTGTCTGTACCCAGAGTTGGGGAAAAAGGAATCATCATATATAAGACTCCACCTTAAGAACAAGTTGGACACACACACACACACACACACACACACACACACACACACATAAATAATGAAAATAATTAAATATAAATACTCACGTGTGGTAGATGGGGGCGTTCATCATCCACCCACTTAGTGTAGTGGTACCCTATTTTTAGGGTAGCTCTACATTGAGTGGCAAGCCAAATGATTTCCTGTAAATCAGGAAATCATTTACAACACTGGATGGTAACCTAATAACCAACCAACACGTGTTCCCATCGTGACAGCAAGAGGGTTGGCGGAGGGTTACTGTCCCTCCCCGGAAAACAACTAACTAAAAACATGAACAAGAAGCCTCGGACCAGGACTGACCTAAAGATGACAACAAGGACCATATAAAGGACATGATACGGATGGCGACGTTGAATGTAAGGGGTGCGAATGATGAGGTGAAGGAGAGAGATTGTCCAGGTGCTTCAGGGTGCGAAAGTGAATGAAGATGGATTAACTGAAACTAAATGTTGAGGTGAGTGTGAGAGAATGGGAGTATGGTGTGCAGAAGTAGGTGAGAATGAGAGGGCAAAAGAACGGGTGTGTATTGTTGTGAGTAACAGATGGAAGGAGGATATAAGAGAGTATGGATCTGTCTGTTCAAGGATTGTATCGGTAAGACTGAAAGTTGGACTACAAATGTGGGCGATTGTGTGCGTGTATGCGTCAACGCAAGATCGTGCAAGCAGAGTGAAAGAAGAGTTCTGGACAAATGTGGAAGTGTGCATAGAACAGTTTGAAAGGAATGAGAGAATGTTTTTGATTTGTGATAAGAATGGTAAAGTAGAGAATGTGAAGGTGGATGGAGTAGCTGGTGAGTAGGGTGTGCCTGCTGAGATAGATGAGAATGGCAGTGCTTTAGTGGACATTTGTGCCGGGAGGGGGTTGGTGATAGCCGATTCCCTCTTCAGGCACAAAATGATCCACAGGTATACATGGCGAGTGATGAGAAGGGTGGATGGTGAACTGAATGAAAGGAAGGCAATGATTGATTATGTGTGTGTGGATGAAAGGATGCGAATATGTGTAATAGATGCAAGAGCATACAGAGGTTGGGGGAGTGGACTTTCTGACCACCACCAAGTCCTGGTCAGAATCAATATCCAAGTAAAATGGAGAAATAGAAGAACGGGAGGACGGGAGGAAGGAGTAAATGTAGGGAGAGTGGAAAGGTTACAAGAGGATGAGACAAAGGCAGAATATAAGAGAGAAGTGGAGGAACGATTGGGTAAATATGAATTGGAGCAGATTGGGGACGTGGAAGGTGTGTGCAAGGTATTCACAGAGGAAATATGTGCAGCATGTGAAGTGGTGTGTGGGGTGAAGAGAAGATGAAAGGGGGTGCAAAGGAACAGCATGGTGGAATGAAGAGGTGAGACAGGCTGTGGCACAAAAGAAGAAAGCATACAATGAATGGATGAGAAATAGGGACGTGGAAGAAGTTGAGAGATGGAAGGGACAGTTATATGTAGAGAGGAAGAGAGAGATGAAAAGATTAGTAAGAGAGAGTTAGAAGAGAGTGGATAAGGAATTTGGAAGGAATTTGAGTGTCAAGTGGAGGGAACGTAAGAAAATGTTCTGGAGAGAGGTGAAGAGAATAAGACGGGGTGGCAATAAGGTTAGTAGGGGAGTGAAAGATAAATATGGTAGATTACTAATTGAAAAAGGAAAAGGGAGCAGATGACGAGAACACTTTAATGAATTGCTGAACATAGAGAATGCAAGTAATGCGAGTATAAGTGGCTGGGGAATGGCTGGGAGAAGGAGGGAGGTGAGTAGACAGGAAGGAATTAGTAGGCTGGAAGTTGCGGAAGCATTGAAGAAAGTTAAAATTGGGAAAGACCCAGGAATTGATGGAGTGTGTGGTGAAATGCTGAAGCTTGGGGTAGAGATAGTAGAATGGATGTGGAAGCTGGGCAGATTGGCATGGGAAGAAGCTAAAGTCCCGGATGATTGGAAGTCAGGTATCATTATTCCTTTGTACAAAGGGAAAGAGGAAAAAGAAGTGTGTGGTAATCACAGGGGCATTTGACTTCTTAGTGTAATAGGAAAAGTATAGGGTAGGATACTTATTGACAGAGTTAGTGAAATAACAGAGGCATTAGTTGGAGAAGAACAGGGAGGCTTTAGGAAGGGAAGAGGATGTGTAGATCAGATATTCATTCTTAGATATTTAGTGGAAAAGTGTCAAGGAAGGAAAAGAAGTTGTATGCGGCCTTCATGGATATGAAGAAAGCATATGACAGAGTGGATAGACAAGGATTGTGGAAAGTACTGAGAATATATGGAGCAGATGGGAAGTGGCTGAATACTGTGAAGAGTATGTATGAGGGTGCTAAGGCTGCAGTGCGTGTGGATAGTGAACTGAGTGTGTTTTTCTATTTGAAGGTAGGGTTGAAACAGGGATATGTCATGTCTCCATGGTTGTTCAATCTGTATATGGATGGGGTTATAAAAGAGATACAAGGTAGGGTGGTGGATGTTGGAGTGGCCCTAATGAGACAGGGCAGTGTTTGGAAACTCCCTATACTGTTGTTTGCGGATGATACTGTGTAGTTAAGTGAAGACCAAGGGGAGCTGCAAGGCTTGGTGGATGAGTTTAGGAGAGTGTGTAAGAAACGGAATTTAAAGGTGAATGTAGGGAAAAGTAAAGTTATGGTCTTCGAGAGAGGTGTAGTCAGTGAATGTACAGTGAGGTTGGATGATGAGGTAATGGAAAATGTGAGTAAGTTTAAGTACTTGGGTAGTGTGATGAGTAAAGATGGAAGTCTGGAGGGTGAAGTGCTTGAAAGGGTACAACAAGGAAGTAAGGTTGCTGGTTCCTTGAAGGCAGTGATAAGAAATAGGGAAGTGAGCATGGAAGTGAAAAAGTTATTATATGACAATATTGTGATACCAACTCTGACGTATGGAAGTGAAGCTTGGACATTGTTGGAAGGACACAAGTCAAGAGTGAGAGCAGTGGAAATGAGTTATTTGAGAGGAGCCTGTGGAGTCACATGAAGAGACAGACTGACAAATGAGGATGTGAAGGAGCGTTTTGGTGTGGATGTGGATGTGATAGGAAACGTTAGGAGAAACAAATTGAGGTGGTTTGGTCATGTGGACAGGATGGTGAGTGAGTGACTGACGAGGAGAGTGTATTTGATTGAGGTGGAGGGGGGGAAAGGGAGGGGAAGGCCAAGGATGAGATGGAGGGATGGAGTGGAGAGGTATATGAGAGAGGGGTGTGTGAATTGGGAGCAGAGCAGTGAAATGGCGGGGAACAGGGTGAAGTGGAGGCTATTTGTTTGTGGCCACCCCGTATAAGGGATTAAGGCGTCTGGCAATAGCTAGATAGATATATAAATACTTACATGTCTTTGCTCTTCATGAGTGTAAACTGCAATACACTTGAATGTTACAGAACGGCCAGAACAACTAACTTAGAGTCATTGGTACTGCGTCACAGGATAATAAGACATTCCCGAAACAGACAAACACAACACATATAAGCACTTTCTCCACAACGCATATATGCTCCTTCTGCACAACACATATAAACTTCACAACGCATACAAGCACCTTCACAACACATGTAAGCACCTTCTCCACAACGCATATATGGACCTTAACAACACATGTAAGCACCTTCTCCGCAACGCATATAAGCACCTTCACAACGCATATAAGCACCTTCACAACGCATATAAGCACCTTCACAATGCATGGAAGCACCTTCTCCACAACGTATATAAGCACCTTCTCCACAGCACATATAAGCACCTTCACAACGCATAGAAGCACCTTCACAATGCATGGAAGCACCTTCACCACAACGCATATAAGCACCTTCTCCACAATGCATATAAACACCCCCACAACCCAAATAAGAACCTTCACAACGCATATAAGCACCTCCTCCACAACGCATATAAGCACCTTCTCCACAACGCATATAAGCACCTTCAAAACGCATGTAAGCACCTTCACAACGCATATAAACACCTCCTCCACAACGCATATAAGCACCTTCTCCACAACGCATTTAAGCACCTTCTCCACAACACATGTAAGCACCTTCTACACAACGCATATAAGCACCTTCTACACAACGCATATAAGCACCTTCACAACGCATGTAAGCACTTTCACAACGCATATAAACACCTCCTCCACAACGCATATAAGCACCTCCTCCACAACACATATGAGCACCTTCTACACAACGCATATAAGCACCTTCACAACGCATATAAGCACCTTCACAACGCATAGAAGCACCTTCACAATGCATAGAAGCACCTTCACCACAACGCATATAAGCACCTTCACAACGCATGTAAGCACCTTCACAACGCATATAAACACCTCCTCCACAACGCATACAAGCACCTTCTCCACAACGCATATAAGCACCTTCTCCACAACGCATATAAGCACCTCCTCCACAACACATATAAGCACCTTCTACACAACGCATATAAGCACCTTCACAACGCATGTAAGCACCTTCACAACGCATATAAACACCTCCTCCACAACGCATATAAGCACCTTCACAACGCATGTAAGCACCTTCACAACGCATATAAACACCTCCTCCACAACGCATATAAGCACCTTCACAACGCATGTAAGCACCTTCACAACGCATATAAACACCTCCTCCACAACGCATATAAGCACCTTCTCCACAACGCATATAAGCACCTTCTACACAACGCATATAAGCACCTTCACAACACATATAAGCACCTTCACAACGCATATAAGCACCTTCACAACGCATGTAAGCACCTTCACAACGCATATAAACACCTCCTCCACAACGCATATAAGCACCTTCACAACGCATGTAAGCACCTTCACAACGCATATAAACACCTCCACAACGCATATAAGCACCTTCTTCCACCAGTTTTGTTCAGTTATTACCTCTGTTACATCTTTTACCTATAACATCTTCCTGCTCTGTATTAACTTCTTTTTTTGCACTTGTTTGTGTTTGGTACTTTTCTTGATACTGTACCCCTTCTTGATGTCAGCACCGTCAATACGACAAGTTTTCTCATGTCTTCCTTGCCACCACCAGGCACTTTTGTTCAGCTTCGGAGACCGCCTTAGTAGCGAAGGTATTTGAGAAGGCGGCACCAACCTCCTCTCATTCGAAAAGTCTCTCGTAACTCGAATATAATGCCTAGGAGATAGAAAATTAAAATACTTTCTTTGTGATGTGGTTAATATTCACTTAATGAACATTAGGATATTGTTGCAAGATCGTGACAATGTGAATTAACATTTACCTGGTTGTGGTGTAGTGGTATGCTGCCTGGCTCTCACCTGAGAGTCCCGGGTTCGATTCCCGGCATATTGGTAATATATGGAATGATTTTTCCTGTGTACAGTACAGGTTTCTCTCTTCATACCTTCCTCCTTGATCCAAGGACTCCTTCAGTTTTCTCCTTTAGTGAGCACTGGTTCCCATCGCTCTTATTTCATCACTGGAAGTGACTGGTCTTCTTCACGGTCTCTAATGATTATTTTCTTTTTCTCATTTTCTGTTTTCTCACTTTCTTGTCTGTTTCTGTTTCCTTCCCAAAATCTCTCTCTCTCTCTCTCTCTCTCTCTCTCTCTCTCTCTCTCTCTCTGACGCGCGCGCACACACACACACACACACACACAAATGCAGGATAAAATCATTTTTCGTTAAGAAAAACAAAACATATGTCTGCATCGTACGGGTAGGTTAATGGACACTGTCTCTAACCTCACTGCTGTGGGCGTCTCTCCTAAGATTATTTATATGGTCTGGCGTGAACAGTAATGAAATAAAAGTCGTCATCGTAATAGTAGGGCAAGTGGGCAGTGTTCCAGTATGCAATAGTCCACAGAACTAATTCATCCATATATGACCCATGCACATCTCAGTGAAAGGGCTATGTCTTAAGGGGATTATAATGCAATGGTAAGGCGTGTGTAAGGGTAATATATAAGATCCCTGATGCTACTGAATGAACTGAGGAAGAAGTGGTAGAAAGCCTTCAAAGCCTATGAAAAGACGAGTCAGATCCGCAATGGAATCCTCTGGGCAGGAAGGGGGGAACAATGCGGCCTGTGCGCGTAATGCGAAGTTCGTAAAGGCACTTATGGACCGGCACATGGGTGAAGCTGGATGACGGTCCACACAGTTGATATACAGTGTTTTGCTCTGACTTCCTGTGTGTTCAGTGTGCCCAACCGCTGCCTTCCGATTATTCCTTTCCCTTGCCATCTCAGGACTAATATAGTCTGTTGAAAAAGCCTTCTCGAACTGAAGGAGTTGTCACAGAATCCTCCTGATCTTCTTCAATACTAAGTCGACTAAATTCTTCTTGGTGCAGCAGGTTTATATTACAAATTATTTACTCAAGCAGAGGCGGTTAATGATCTACAGTGAATGATATATAGTGTTTAGTTATGACTTCACGTATGTTCACACTGCCAGAAACTGTCGCAAAAGATTATGAATCATTATCATTTCTAAACCATTCATTTGGAGAATTCTCTCCTAAGCTCCATGATACTGCCTAGTGTTAACCACCACATAAAAGAAAAAAAATCATTATTCATCACCTCCGAAAGTCGGATACATTTTTAAAGTACATCTTTGCGTGAAACCTCAACTAATTTCACTTGAATATGTTTGTTTTCACCAGATTCACTTTCTCTTTATCTACGACTACTTTCTATTTTACTGCCATCATTTATACTCCAGTCCGTTTTCTGTTACTCAGAACTTAGGATGAACATGAACGTACTGATCTGACACGGATATCCTACCATTTTGGCTACCTTAATGACGTCAACGATTAGCCCTGTCAATACGGAGACATTTTTTCTTAATTCATGCTACATGCCAGTGATTTTTAGTGAGACAGAGCGGTGTGTCTCGAAAATTATAACTCATTATTTCACTCAGTTCATTTGATTATAATCCTGTTACCTTTAAGTGATCCCTTTTTTGATCAGAAGGGATGTTTCGTTTGGAAAGGTAGGAAAATCTCACTGAGAGAAGAAATATATGTTTGATTAAAGTATTTTGTCCTGATTTCTTCTTACTTTATAGATGTCAGGACTCTAAAATATCATAACACTACATAATAGCTAGTAGCGTACATATGTAGTCTAGAGGTTAGACGAAAGTCATGGCTAGGGCTGGAAGATTGGCGTTCGCACATCCTCTCATTCGTGAATGCCATAGACAGCAGGTGTAATATGTGAACGGAAAGTCCCAAGGCTTAAGAAAGTTCCACACAAGCGTGCCTTACACGTGACACAACCACTCATATACAGGAGAGAAGGAGTTAGCAGGCAGAAGGAGATAGGTGGGATGCAAAAGAAGGGGTTTTAGGAGAGAGAGAGAGAGAGAGAGAGAGAGAGAGAGAGAGAAAGAGAGAGAGAGAAAGAGAGAGAGAGAGGCAGGGTGGGACAGGCAAAGCGCGCAGGTTAGCCAGTAGCTCTCATCTCATTACGCTCTGTGAGACTCATTCACTATATTACTCCTGGGATATTCCCTTTGAAGAAAATAAACTACAATCAAACCCCAGACTCATCTTTATCTTTCTCCTGTCATCGACGACAAGTACAACTTACATTTTCTTCTTTCGTAAAATTCCTACAAATCAACTCACTGTTACAATACATCGGTAACGACTACGGTATAATATTTCAGCAATTACGATACATTATTTCATAGTCGTCATCTAATGTGGTACGATGGCGTAGAGAGAAAGACCACATAAATTTCTTAAGTAGTTTTACCCCATGAAATATCAAGAAGTTAATAATGCAGCGTCATGAGACTGAAACATTAAATTGCAATCAAGCATGACGTCTTGATTACAGCTTATGACGGGGTGGCATGGGGGCGCCCCTCCCTTGTTGCACAACAGCCTGACACACTTATATTATTTTCTCGTCATCGTCATTATCATCAGTATTAATGTCAGTACCATCCTCTGCGCCATTAGAATCATTATCTCATATCGTCTTCATCAACTTCAGTGCCACACTTAAAACACTTGTCCCTCATATCGATAAAAAATCTCACTGAAATTTTCAAATTTTCCTGGACTCACAACCAAATCCCCGATATACGATAGAAAGCAACCATCATTACCAAACTCAGACTAGGAAAACCACTCAATAGTTCATCTTAAAGACTAATTTCGCTACACTTTGCACCATCCAAAATCTTATAAAAGATTAATCCTGAAGAACTTGATGACTATTTTACTCTATTTGATGTCATACACGGATTCCGACCTAATCACTCATGCCCCACACACCACCCCTGATTAATCCAGTTTATCCTGAATAGCTTGGTCGCGAAAGAATCACCAGTAATAACCACTCTAGCAGCGATAGACAGTGGCACAGCTCTTGATACTGTACCAACAAACACCATGACCTGAGAAATTATGGACACAAACAAGGAATAGAACGATAAAAAATGGCTGACCTACTGCCAGGCAGATTCTCAGGTACTCTACCAAGTCAAAGTTCCAAATTCAGACCAATATCCTACAGCGTTCCACTGAGTTTGATCCTTTCATCTTCACTTTTTATGCTTTTCGTCCACGAACTGCCAACCCTCCTTCTTCAGTAGCAGTTACTGCCTTATACCAATAACAGCAACAGCTTCACAACACCAAAACTCAACACGCAGCGGGACAGGTCCAACAGTACCTACGTCAACAGACCGCTGTCTTCAACAAAACAATGACTGCTTCATCAACCAAATCAACCACCATCTTTTCTCTTGAAACAGGCATGAATCTCATCACTCTCAGACAGTCACAAGGTTAACTTTTAACCAAACACGGGAATGACATCCCCAGAATTCTAGTTGTTGCTTTGAATACACTCAACCTTTTCTCATGAGACAAGCAACACCATTCTAAAGTCATCTCGTATACTGAATTCCTTGAAAACTCTTGCAGGCATTACCTCCGAACAGCGCAAGAATCACTGAACACCTTCTATAAACAGGTCATTCGAATGAAAATAAATTACGGTAGCCCAAGTTAGACCGTCAACCTAATCCCCTCCCAACATGGAAAAACTTAAAGAACACAAACTAAATCTAAAGAATAATAATAAAAGGACACAAGAAATTCTCAGACACAGATTACCTACATCGAGAAACAAAATTATTTCCCTGTGAGGATCATATGAATATAAGTAGCAAACAGCTCATCGCTCTACTCATAGCCAAGAATTATCCCATCCTTACAAATTTATATTGCATCAACTCACAGCACAAAAAGGTAAAACAATGAACACTTGCCCAACACTACGCAGTGTGGCTCGATAACATCCTTCCTTCCTCCTTCACATAACATTATATTTCACAAACTAGCGCCACACACGCTCACCACAGCCATTTAATCTCCAGCCATAGAGCATCCTTCATAAACCAACGCCAGACAGCCATCCTTTGAAAACTACCCAACCCAAAGAGACAGTTACACATAGCAAGACTATGGAGTGACCTCCATCGTGCCTTATTTCAATCTCAGCACAAAATGCAGCTCACAAACAGTCCTCTATTCCCACACAACACTGCAGCTCTCCGCACCACAAACACACTTACTCACCTCATACACCACACTGTCACAAAACATTAGCTCTTTTAACATAACCTCAACAAAAGGTCTTACGTAGAAGCCGATCGAAGTGGTTGTGTTTAATGGGTTGGAATGTAGCCTGGGGCTGCAAAAACAATAAAAAATATTTTCATATCAGTCATCATCACTATAATTATAGTTCTGTTCATAATGGTTAAAAAATTACTTATTGCCTGCAGGACTATCATTACTGTATCTCACTGACGAAAAGGTAAATTAAACTTTTTACTATATAAATGTAGATGTACAGAGCTAGAATACAAATAAACGTAGTATAATGTATTATGAAGTGAATGATCTTCCCTTGACCGACTTTGAAAACCAGACTGGTGCTGGGCAAGATCGGCAATAAAAAAGGGTGCAAGGCGTTTCTAGTCCACCTCTACTGCAGGAGTTCGAAGAAGACTTTGAGTGGCGTCAGGACACTGCTGCTGTGGGTGGCAGGCTGTGGTTCATGTGGTGAACCTCAGGACATGGTGAAGCATCGCTACTGTATGAGTACCACTAGGAATTTCTGTGGTGAGGGAGAGTTACTTGCTGGTCGGACAAAGTGTTGCCTGCTTTAAAGCTTCTCACCAGGGAGTCACTCCTGCTGTAGACTCTGGCTATATGAAAGGGAATCAGGAGGGTCCTCTACCATGGACCTCCGATGGGAGGGTGGTGTTAGCTGTTTGTCTAACTGGTTTGTCCAGGAGCTGAACGTGGAGTTGGGGGACGACGCCATAGCTTTTGCGTAGGCACACGACACTCTGTACAGTAGTAGACCTTCACTCGGACTAGAGTTTATAGGAGGTGGGACTCTAGATGGTGGCCCCTACGCCTCCTGTGTAAATGAATATTTTTTCCTCTTTCAGAATTGCAGGGTGGGTGCGGTTATCAAAGGCGTCCTTTGTTTTGTATTAATCAGTACAGTACAACAAAGACTGGACTGAAGGTATTAGGTAAAATGTTCATATATCCCTTGAGTAGGAGAGGTCTTTCATAAACATAATAAAATTGTCCAGAGACTGCAGGTATAAACTAATGAAAGTTGTATCGCTATTGAAGGGTTTTACATAAATATACACAGCATTATCATTACCGCCTAGCAAAAACATTCCCTCTGGCGTGGTGCACTCTAGCGATTAGCCTTGTTGTTGCACGTCACACTCCAGAAGACAGGCGTTTATTTCATCAAAGCACAAAACCAGGTGCCATACGTGCTTCACAACATAGGTACAGGGCTAACATTTGCCCTCCCCAGCACATCATACTCAAAATTGTCATCATCATCATCAACACTATCATCATCATCAGTGTCATGCTATTTTCCATTAACTTATAGGTTAATTTTCGGGAATTTAAGAGTATTACAATCGATTCCTTAGCTGAAACCTTACACAGTATTGTTAATTTCAAACTGTAATATTTTATTATTATTATGATTAATGCCGTAACTTACATCAAAGACAATGCCAACTAACTTAATAACTGCATTTGTTTGTAGCG
This sequence comes from Coenobita brevimanus, assembly GCF_032717465.1. Taxonomy (NCBI): domain Eukaryota; kingdom Metazoa; phylum Arthropoda; class Malacostraca; order Decapoda; family Coenobitidae; genus Coenobita; species Coenobita brevimanus. The sequence continues at coordinate 26,443,790 of NC_136987.1, read as the reverse complement.
CCGGCAACATTCACAGGCCAAAATTATTATTATACTGTATATTAAATTATTATATGCCAAAAGACAAGCCGGACACATACGATAACTAAGCCCTTCCTGATTATGACTACAAAACTGTTGTTAATACTGGCTTTCAAATTAGGGCAAATTGTATCATCTTTTTCAGACCCGGGTTTCTTCTTTTCTTCAGACCAGGGTCTCATCTTTTTTCAGACCCGGCTCTCTTCTTGTCTTCAGACCCGGGTCTCTTCCTTTTTTCCAGACCAGGGGCTCTTCCTTTTTTTTTTTTTACACAGGTCTCTTCTTTTGTTCAGACCCGTGTCTCTTCTTTTTCCAGACCCGGGTCTCATCTCTTTTTCAAACCCGGGTCTCTTCTTTCTTTCAGACCTGGATCTTTCTTTTTTCAGACCCGGATCTCTTATTTTTCACACCCGGGTCTCTTTTTCATACCCGGGTCTCTTCTTTTTTTAGACCCGCGTCTCTTCCTTTTTTTCAGATCCGGGTCTCTTCTTTTTTCAGACCCGGGTCTCTTCCTTTTTTTCAGACCCGGGTCTCTTCTCTTTTTTAGACCGGGGTCTTTCTTTTTTCAGACCCGGGTCTCTTCTTTTTTAGACCCGAGTTTCTCTTCCTTTTTTCACACCCGGGTCTCTCTTCCTTTTTTCTGACCCGGGTCACCTCTCTTCAGACCTGGGTCTCTTCAGATCCCTATATCTTTTTTTTCAGACCCGGGTCTTCTTTTTTTCAGACCCGGGTCTCTTCTTTTTTCCAGAGCCGGACCTCTTCTTTTTTCAGACCTGGGTCTCTTCACTTTTTCAAAACCGGGTTTCTTCATTTTTTCAGATCCGGGTTCATTCCTTTTTTCAGACCCGGTTCTCTCCTCCTTTTTCAGACACGGGTCTCTCCTCCTTTCACATCCGTCTCTCCTCCTTTTTTCAGACCCGGGTTTCTTCTTTTTTTCAAAACCGGGTGTCTTCCTTTTTTTTCAGACACGGGTCTCTCTTCCCTTTTTCAGACCCGGGTGTCTCCTCCTTTCAGACCGTGGTCTCTCCTCCTTCTTTCAGACCTCGGTCTCTCCTCCATTTCTCAGACCCGGGTCCCTCCTCCATCTGTCAGACCCCGGTCTCTCCTCTTTATCTCAGACCCGTGTCTCTCTTTTCTTTCAGACCCGGGTTTCTTTTTTCAGACCCGGGTCTCTCCTTTTTTCAGTCCCGGATCTCTCCTTTTTTCAGACCCTGATCTGTACTTTTTCAGACACGGGTCTCTTCTTTTCTTCAGACCCTGGTCTTTTCTTTTTTTCAGACCCGGGTCTCTCCTTTCCTTCAGACCCTGATCTTTTCTTTTTTTTAGACCCGGGTCACTCTTCCTATTCTGAGACCCGGCTCTCTCTTCCTCTTTTCTGACCCAGGTGTGTTCTCTTCTTCAGACCCCGGTCTCTTCAGACCCGGATATTTTTTTTCAGACCCGGTCTCTTCTTTTTTTCAGACCCGGTCTCTTTACTTTCAGACCCGGGTTTCTTTTTTCAGACCCGGGTCTCTTCTTTTTTTCAGATCCGGGTCTCTTCTTTTTTTTTCAGAGTCGGGTTTCTCTTCCTTTTATCAGACCCGGGTCTCTTCCTTTTTTTTCAGATCCGGGTCTCTTCTATTTTTAAGACCTGGGTGTCTTCCTATTTTCATACCCGGGGCCCTCTTCTTTTTTTCAGACCCGGGGCTCTCTTCTTTTTTTTTCAGTCCCGGGTCTCTTCTTTTCTTCAGTCCCGGGTCTCTTCATTTCTTCAGTCCCGGGTCTCTTCTTTTCTTCAATCCCGGGTCTCTTCTTTTCTTCAGACCCTGGTCTCTTCTTTTCTTCAGACCCGGGTCTCTTCTTTTCTTCAGTCCCGGGTCTCTTCTTTTCTTCAGACCCGGGTCTCTTCTTTTCTTCAGACCCGGGTCTATTCTTTTCTTCAGTCCTGGGTCTCTTCTTTTCTTCAGTCCCGGGTCTCTTCTTTCCTTCAGTCCCGGGTCTCTTCTTTTCTTCAGACCCGGGTCTCTTCCTATTTCCAGACCCGGATCTCTCTTCCTTCTTTCAGACCTGGGTCTCTCTTCTTTTTTTCAGGCTCGGGTCTTGTCTTTTTTTCGGGCCCGGGTCTCTTCTTTTTTCAGGCCTAGGTCTCTTCCTTTTTTTCAGAACAGGTCTCCTTTTTTTTCAGACCCGGGTCTCTTCCTGTTTTCAGACCCGGGTCTCTCATCCTTTTTTTAAGACCTGGGTCTCTCTTCCTTTTTTCAGACCCGGGTCTCTTCTTGTTTTCAGACCCGGGTGTCTCTGCCGTTTTCAGACGCCGGTGTCTTGTCCTTTTTCAGACGCCGGAGTCTTTTCCTTTTTCAGACCCGGGTCTCTCTTCCTTTTTTTTAGACCCCGGTCTTTTTTCTTTTTTTCAGACCCAGGCCTCTTTTTTTTACCCGGGACTCTTCTTTTTTTTCAGACCCGGGTCTTATTTTTTCAGACCCGGGCCTCTTCTTTTTTCAGACCCGAGTCACCTCTTTTTCTTCACACACGGACCTTTTTTTTTTTTTTTTTTTTCAGACCCGGGTCTCTTTCTTTTCTCAGACCCGGGTCTCTCTTCTTTTTCTAAGACCCGGGTCTGTCTTCTATTTTTTCTGACCCCTGTCACTTCTTTTTGTTTTCAGACCCAGTCTCTTCTTTTTTTCAGACCCAGGTTTTTTCTTTTTTCACATCCGGACCTCTTCTTTTCTCCAGACCCGGACCACTTCTTTTTACCAGACCCGGGTTTCTTCGTTTTTTTCAGAACCGGGTGTCTTCCTTTTTTCAGATCCGGGTTCATTCCTTTTTTCAGACCCGGGTCTTTTTTTCAGACTCGGGTCTCTATTCCTTTTTTTGAGACCCTGGTCTCTCTTCCTTTTTTTAGACCCGGGTCTCTTCTTTTTTCAGACCCGGGCCTCTTCTTTTATTCAGACCCGGGGCTTTTCTTTTTTCAAACCCGGGTCTCTTCTTTTTTTCAGACCCCGGTCTCCTCTTTGTTTTTTTTCAGACCCCAGTCTGTTCTTTTTTTCAGACCCGAGACTTTTTTTCAGACCCGAGTCTCTTCTTTTTTTAAAACCTGGATCTCTTCTTTTATTCAGTCCCTGGTCTCTTCTATTTTTCAAAACCGGATGTCTTCCTATTTTTCAGACTCGGGTCTCTTCCTTTTTTCAGACACGGGTCTCTCCTCCTACTTTCAGACGCGGGTCTCTCCTCCTTCTTTCAGACCCCGGTCTCTCTTCCTTTCCTCATACCTAGGTCTCTCCTTTTTTTCAGATCCCGGTCTCTCCTTTTCTAAGACCTGGGTCTCTCCTTTTTTCAGACTCGGATCTCTCCTTTTTTTCAGACCCGGATCTTTTTTTCAGACACGAGTCTCTTCTTTTCTTTTGACCCGAGTCTTCTTTTCTTTTGATGCTGGTCTCTTCTTTCTTCAGACCCGGGTCTCTTCTTTTTTCAGACCTGGGTCTCTTCTTTTTTCAGACCCGGGTCTCTTCTTTACTTCATACCCTGGTCTCTACTTTTTTCAGACTTGGGTCTCTTTTTTTTAGACCGTGGTCTCTTTTCAGACCCAGGCCTCTTCATTTTTTCAGACCCGGGTCTTAATTTTTTCAGACCCAGGTCTCTTCCTTTTTCCAGACCTGGGTCTCTTCCTTTTTTTTTCAGACCCGAGACTCTTCCTTTTTTCAGACTTGGGTCTCTTCTTTCTTTCAGACCCGGGTCTCTTGTTTTTCTTGAGACCTTGGTCTTTTGTTTTATTGTGACTCGGGTCTCTCCTCCGCCTCTCAGACCCGGGTCTCTCCTTCTTTCAGACCCCTGACTCTCCTCCTTTCTTCACACCCGGATCTCTTCTTTCTTTCAGTCCCCGGTCTCTTCTTTTTTTTTTTCAGTCCCGGGTCTCTCCTTTTCTTCAGACCTGGGCCTCTTCCTTTTTCTTCAGACCCAAGATTCTTCCTTTTTTCAGATCCGGGTCTCTTCTTTCTTTCAGACCCGGGTCTCTTATTTTTCGTGAGACCCAGGTCTCTTATTTTTCGTGAGACCCAGGTCTCTTATTTTTCGTGAGACCCGGATCTCTTTTGTGACCCGGGTCTTCTATTTTCAGACCCGGGTCTCTTTTTCTTCAGTCCCGCGTCTCTCCTTTTTTGACCCGTGCCTCCCTTTTTTCAGACCCGGTTTTTTTTTTTTACGCCCGGGTCTCTTCTTTTTTTCAGTCCGGGGGTCTCTTCATTTTTTCAGAACCGGATGTCTTCCTTTTTTCAGACAAGGGTCTCTCTTCCCTTTTTCAGACCCGGCTCTCTCCTTTTTTTCAGACCCGGGTCTCTCCTTTCAGACCCGGGTTTCCCCTCCTTTCAGACCCGTCTCTCCTCCTTTTCTCAGACCCGGGTCCTTTTTCTCAGACCCCGGACTCTCCTTGTCTCAGACCCGGGTCTCCTTTTTTCAGACCCCGATATCTCCTTTTTTCAGACCCGGGTCTCTTCTTTCTTCAGACCCGGGTCTCTTCTTTTGTCAGACCTGGGTCTCTTCTTTTGTCAGACCCGGGTCTCTTATTTTTCTTGAGACCCAGGTCTTTTGTTTTACTGTGACTCGGGTCTCTCCTCCGCCTCTCAGACCCGGGTCTCTCCTTCTTTCAGACCCCTGACTCTCCTCCTTTTTTCACACACGGGTCTCTTCTTTTTTTCAGTCCCGGGTCTCTTCTTTTTTTCAGTCCCGGGTCTCTCCTCTTGTTAGACCTGGGCCTCTTCTTTTTTTCAGACCCGGGTCTTTTCTTTCTTTCAGACCCGGGTCTCTTATTTTTCTTGAGACCCGGTTCCCATTTTTTTGTGACCCAGTCTCTCCTTTTTTCAGACCCGGGTCTTCATTTTCTTCAGTCCCGCATCTCCTTTTTTTCAGATCCGTGCCTCTTCTTTTTTCAGACCCGCGTCTCTTTTTTTAAAGCCCGGTTCTCTTCTTTTTTTTTCAGTCCCGGGTCTCTTCGTTTTTTCAGAACCGGATGTCCTCCTTTTTTCAGACCCGGGTTTCTCCTTCTTTCAGACCCCGGTCTCTCCTCCTTTTCTCAGACCCGGGTCCTTTTTCTCAGGCCCTCGACTCTCCTTCTTTTCTCAGACCCGGGTATTCTTTTTACAGACCCGGGTCTTCTTTTTTCAGACTTGGATCTCTCCTTTTTCAGACCCGGGTCTCTTCTTTTTTCAGACCCGGGTCTCTTTTTTTTCAAACCCGGGTCTCTTCTTCTGACCCGGTCTCTTTTTTCAGACTCGTCTCTTCTTTTGTCAGACTTGGGTCTCTTCTTTTGTCAGACCCGGGTCTCTTGTTTTCTTAATACCCTGGTCTCTACTTTTTTCAAGACTTTGGTCTCTTCTTTTCTTCAGATCCGGGGCTTTTCTTTTTTTCAGACCCGGGTCTCTTCTTTTTTCAGACCGTGGTCTCTTCTTTTTTCAGACCGTGGTCTCTTCTTTTTTCAGACCCGGGTCTCTTCATTTGTCAGACCCGGGTCTCCTTTTTTCAGACCCTGGTCTTTTCCTTTTTTGAGACCAGGTCTCTCTTCCTTTTTTCAGACCTGGATCTCATTTTTGAGACCCTGGTCTCTTCTTATTTCAGACCCGGGTCTCTTCTTTTTTCAGACCCGGGTCTCTTCTTTTTCAGACCCGGGTCTTCTTTTCTTAGACCCGGGTCTTCTATTTCAGACCCGGGTCTGAAAAGGACCCGGGTCTGAAAAAGACCCGGGTCTCTTCCTTTTTTCAGACCCGGGTCTCCTCTTTTATTAAGACCCAGGTCTCTTCCATTTTTCTAACCCCGGTCACTTTTCTTCAGACCCCCGTCTCTTTTTTTTTTTTTTTTTTTCAGACCTGGGTTCATTCCTGTTTTCAGACCCGGATCTCTCCTTCTTTCAGACCTTTGTCTCTCCCCTTTTTTCAGATCCGTGTCTTTTTTTTATTCAGTCCCCGGTCTCTTTTTTTTTTTTTTTTTTCAGACCTCGGGTTTTTTTTTTCGGACCCGTCTCTTCTTTTTTTTTCAGACCCGTTTTTTTTTTTTTTTTTTTTGAGACCCGAATCTCTTCTTTTTTTCAGTCCCGTGTCTCTTCGTTTTTTTCAAAACCTGGTGTCTTCCTTTTTTGTCAGACACTGGTCTCTTTTCCCTTTTTCAGACACGGGTATCTCCTTATTTCAAACCCGGGTCTCTCCTTCTTCTTTCAGACCCTGGTCTCTCCTCCTTCTTTCAGACCCCGGTCTCTCCTCCTTTTCTCAAACCCGGGTTTCTCCATTTTTTCAGACCCCGGTCTCTTCTTTTTAAGACCTGGATCTCTTTTTTTTCAGACCCGGGTCTCATCTTTTCTTGACCCGGGTCTCTTCTTTTTTCAGATCCGGGTCTCTTCTTTTCTTCATACCCTGGTCTCTACTTTTTCAGACTTTGGTCTCTTCTTTTCTTCTCACCCGGGTCTTTTTTTCCAGACCCGGGTCTTCTTTTTTCAGACTGTGGTCTCTTCTTTTTTTTCAGACCTGGGTTTCTTCTTTTTTCAGACCGTGGTCTCTTCTTTTTTTCAGATTCTGGTCTGTTCATTTTTTCAGTCCCGAGTCTCTTCATTTGTCAAACCCGGGTCTCTTCTTTTTTCAGACCCAGGTCTTTTCCTTTTTTGAGACCGGTGTACTGTCACCTCTGCGATCCAGACTTTTACATAGTCAACAGGGGCAGAAATCAAGTCACTATTGATGACCACTGTGTGCTGGAACGGTCGGGAACTCAGATTGACGGAGACTCTCCCACTAGCGGCCTCTTCGGTTGCGTTTATTACATTTCATGTGGTTAAGACTGGTAGCATGCCAAAATGACGGGGCCAGTCCCCAACTCGGCCAACCCAAGCCCAACCTTCGCAAGTTCCCCCTAAAATGCTTCTAAGGTTTCACATTAACAAACTACTACCACCAGTTCTCAAGGGTTATACAAACAATAAAGTTCGAGTGGGAGAAAATGTGCATTAACAAGACCAAAAGGTAGAAATCTTCCACAGCTACTTGCTTTACAGATTAAACCTGAATCAGCTGGCACGTTAAATATATATATATATATATATATATATATATATATATATATATATATATATATATGGTCCTAATATCAAATCCACGAAACTTAGCTCCTTTGTCCCAGTCCAATATGTTTCTTCATAATCAACCCACTGGGCACAGGGTTCACTGGTCCAGTCCTCTGCCACTGCCGACCTTGACCTCCACACTGGATCCTTAACTCACGCACTGGGACCTTCGACCTCCACACTTGAACCCGATAGAAGTTAATATGTATAATGAATAACTCTTCTCCCCAGTGCAAGTAATCCCTTCACATGATCAGGAAAGTCTCATAATAAAGAAACATGAGTTACAATACTCGACATCTCAAGTAATAACAGAATAACACATGGCACTACAGACACATAGGTCTGCTCAAAATAATACTTATTGTAGGGATAACATGGAAGAGAAAGTACTATAACAAATGCAGTAAGCATGAATAACTTTAACCATGAAAATCATCACTGCATCAATAACATTGTGCCTCACAAAGTAACTACGTGAACATTAACTCACAACATAGCCCTAATAAGTACTGAATTGCAAAATCATCCCAACACATTAATAAATAATTCACAGTTCCCGGGCACCTAATATTTGGCCCACAAAAATCACACACTTATCTAAGGCTCAGACAGAACTCTGTAGCTAGCATTCTCGTATTCCAGTTACACACTAAATAATAATATAAAGTACAGTACACAAATATATGGGAAATACCTCATTATTCAGCTCACAGAATACCAGAGTGGAGCGGGAAACTCGAGACTTGCTCTTCCAATGGCTAATGGCGTCACCATTACACACTTCCTGAGGAACAACACTTGATTCTACCCGAGTCTGTTTCTTTATTTCGTCACCGTTATCACTCGTGGAGTATCACTTATTCGCACTTCAACATATCAGTCATAAGTATCATCAAATTACTTACAGAATTCCTAGGGGAGGTGGGGGGAAGAGGATGACGACAGTACCGACCATCCGTCACCTATCAAGGCCGGTGAGCAAGTGAGACACGCCAAAACTGAGTGATGGAAAGGGGGAGGGGGGGGGATGACGGCTTACGCAATTTAAAATTTTTATTATTACAGACTCGTGATAGACTCAATGTGATGTCTTTCCCCTTACAATCGATTACTCGCAATAAATGACATTCTCTAGTTACAATAATTATTCACCAACACTTCTCTCTTTATACCCTTACATCGAAAAACAATAAAAATCATCGTGCCTTACATCACTTTGCACACGTACATTATGCTGGATTATGTGACCAAGGCACATATTCCCATCCACTCGAGATTTTATATTATAATGAGACTTAATACTAGTAAATTTCAGTAGGAAAAAATTGACTTAGCAACTATGTAACTTAATCTATGTTCTGGTCACGTCCTCATGGTAACAACCATGCCCCGGCCACACACTGTCACTAAACCGAACTTTTGGTCCTATAATATGAACTAAATACAACTCATTATCACTTCCGGGCAGTGCATCCGTCCACAGTTAGGGAAGACCACAAGTTCGGGCTACTGGACCTGAACTCCTCAGAAATACCCAGTACCCATACTTAACACACACGGTACGTAAGTTCACCTACTTGACCAGTCTCCCTCAATACTGCTACTGTGGGGTGTTCCACACGCTCCTTGCTCGTGAGGGGAAACCAATCTACACGCCTCCAAAACAACAGCCAACGTGTCCTATACTGCGACTGTGTGATATTACATAAGCTCCATGCTCGAGAACAGTCGGCGGCTATCTTGTCCACAAAAAAATAATTCCTCTACCACGAGTAAATCGTCTCATGCTACTCACGATATGCAACTGACGACGTATGCCACTCACCAAGCATATTAGACACAAGGAGAATGTTCTGCTACAAGGAGAATCTTTGTGCTTAGCTGAAAGTAACACAAGCTGCTCCACTGCCTTCTGTTCAGAGAGACCGAGCAAAACCTACCTACCTCTCCTAACATGCGAGAGCCCCATAGTTCAACTTCTCCAAGCACTATAGAGTAACTGGAAACTTCCCCTCTCTCTCTGAGCAATCCTATACTGCAGTTTGAGTATTACATACACTCAGTGTGCGAGGTTCTCAAAGCATGTAGGAAACCTCCAGGCAGAGACCTTCAGGTAGAACCGCCCCTCACATGTACAATTCCCTAACTCTGGGGGGGGAAAAAAAAGTCCTAATTGTGAGAGCTCATTTTCCCTAACTGAACCTAACCATCTACCCTAAAGAAAAAAAATAGAATAGAGGTAAGGCAAGAATGACGGTCTATACACCTTGGTGCACTCGATTTGACAAACACGCAGCTTCCACGCCTCATCTCTCCAAAAGCTGGACATACCCTAAACAACTACTCAACCCTATTAATTGACTCAAAATTACAACATCATAGGTACTGGTAGAAAAGATTAATACACAGGTACAGTCTGGAGAGACCTGGAAGGGCATATCTGACTCCATGTTCCCAGCCAGTTAGGGCAAGGACAAGATGTGCTCAGAGAGAGAGAGAAAAAAAAAAGTATATACAATATATACAGCCATACACCCATCATCTACGTGTACTGCAACATCTCAGGTGGTCTCCAGGATCTTACACCAGGCAGTATCTCCTCCTCTTCCTCACTGGTCAAAACTTTGTGATCCACCGTACTCAATAAGGCATCTCTTTCAAAATATCTTTTGACCTTTTCAGCTGCCCTACTCAAGGTGGTGCCATCAAACACATTTTCTAACTCATAGGCTCTACACTGATCGATAACTTTGACAATCTTGTAAGGACCCTGCCATTTTCTGTTTAGCTTTGATGCCGTACCAGGCATGCACTCTTCGACATAGATCCAAACTAATTCACCTGCTTCTAGAGAGTCATTGCTATGTGCCTCATTTGCCCTGTTAAGGTATCCTCCTGTCATCCGACATTGTGTCTCTTTGAGTATCTGTTTGACCTCTATTTTCTCTGCACAGTCTTCATCAGTAGGCAACTGCAAATCTCCTACCTCGCGATTTGGATGACGACCATAAAAAGCAAAGAATGGTGATGTACCTAGAGACATATGCACTGTTTCGTTCAATGCTTTCTCAGTGTCGTACAGGTGCATGGGCCACGTATTCAGGTGTTCTTGGCTCAAGATTGCAAGTACTGTCCTAAGGTCCTATGTGCTCTCTCAATAACTGAGTTTCCTCGGGGATGGTAGGGTAGACAGAATCCTTGCTTAATCACAGCTTTCCTACAAAAAATCTCTAAACTCTGGACTAGTGAATTCTCCTCCGTTGTCCATGATGACTACCAGCAGCTTGCCATACCTACAGATGTCCTTAAATTCTTCAGCTACGGCTTTGGTGGATTTTGTTTGAAGGGGTAGATACGTAGGTACCTAGAAAAATGGTCTATCACCATGAGACAATACCTGTGACCACTCCTACTATTATGCAAATTATGAGATCTATCGCAACTCTCTGACTATTATCATCTACTGGTGGCAATTCATTGAAATGGTGCACAATCTTCCCGTGATCCTTGGACTGCTGACATGACTTGCATGATTTAACAAAATGTCACACATCGGTCAGTACAGACGGCCGATAGAAAAACTGTCTTGCCTTGGCTACCATCTTGCATTCTCCTAGGTGTGAAAGGTTATGAACAATTGAACAGGCAATAGCAACTAAAGACTTGGGTACTACCAGGCACAACCTTGACTTTCCCATTTCTTCTCTTCGGACATAAAGAATCTCCTCATTCATTTCGAAAGCGTAAATGGGACGATTACCAGACAACTTTCTGGGTAACTGACCTCCTTCTAAATACTGAATTACCTGCCTCCATCTTGGGTCTGCTTTCTGGGCTTCCCGGACCTTGTCTACCGTAAGGCCCAGCCACCGAATTTCTGCATTAGATTGAGTTACCCCTGAGGCCTCCTCGATTGCTCCTACTGGTCTACTCAAAGCATCTGGGTCATAATGATTCACACCCTTTTTACATCTTATCACAAAATCGTAGTCTCTCATCTCCAACAAATAACTTGACGTATGTGGGCATTTAGTCTTTTTCTTAAAGATGGTGGTTAATGTTCTATGGTCAGTGACGATGGAAAAGGGTTTGCACCATAAATAGTGGCTGAAAAATCTACACGCACTCGCTGCTGCCATAGCTTCCTTGTCTGTTACTGAGCATCTTTTTTCTGTTGGGGTAAGCTTCTTTGAAAAGTATCCAATAGGTCTCAGATATTTCTCGCCCTCCAGCTGCATAAGATCTCCGCCAATGTGCGAGTTGCTAGCATCTGTGTGTAACTCGAATGGTTTAGTTAAATCTGCCTTTACTAGTACTGAAGCTGACACTAACTTTTGTTTAAGAACTAAGAATGCATTCTCACACTCCTCTGACCATTCAAATTTTGCGTCCTTCCTAAGCAAATTTGTGAGAGGATTGGCAATGGCAGCAAAGTCAAGAATGTATTTGCGACAGAAGTTACACATGCCCACAAAGCGTCTCACTTCCTTGGCCTTCGTTGGTCGTAACATCTGTTCAACGACTTCGAGATTCTTACTGTAAGGGCACACTCCTTTTTCCGACACTACATGTCCCAAGAGCTTAATTTCTCGCTTTATGAAAGAGCATTTACTAACATTCAGCTTCATTCCAAACTCGGTTAATCTTCCAAAGGTAATCTTCAGTCGGTCTAGCATCTGACTGAAAAAGTCTGCCCAAATCACAACATCGTCTAGGTAGTTACAGCACCAACCTTCTCTAAGGGGCTAACACTTGCTGCATTTTCCTCGTGAAAATTGCTGGACTCACAGACAATCCAAAAGGTAAGCACTTACTCCATCACAAGAAGTTGTCAAGTCTCAAGAACTTTCATCCAACCGAACTTGGAGGTAGGAGTCTTTCATGTCAAGAGTGCAGTAAAACTTTTTCCCAGCACTTTCCTCTACTAATTCATCTAATCGGGGAAGGGGGTGGATATCTATCTTGACCTTCTTATTAAGTGCCCGATAATCAATACTCATCCTTTTACCTCCGTCCAGCTTGCTGACTAAGACTATGGGGGCTAAATATGCAGCGTTCGATTCCTCAATCACATCCTTTTCAACCATCTCATCAATCATCTCGGAAATTATCTTCCTTGCTTGCTCAGGATGCCAATAGAAGGGCATACACACGGGTTCAGAGTCGATGGTATCAATGTGGGCTTCAGGTACTTTAAGGGTGCCAATTTCCTTCGGACCAAGAATGAACAGTGCATGGTCATCCAATATCATCTCTCACAATTTGTCCCTCTGTGACTGAGACAAATGTGCCCAATTCAGCTCTCTGAGAATTGAATTAAGCGCAGCACAACGGTCACTCCCATCTTGTGCCTGATCCATGTGTGGTAACAAAGCATTATCTACCCGAACTGCTGGTGCCACAAAGTTACCTTCTGCCTCACCCTCTGGTTGCACTAATTCAGGTGGACTTCTGTCCTGTTCCTTGGAGCTAAGATAAATAATATTCGACTCGTCAACAACATGGTACATCCCCAACACTTGTCCTGGGTTTAGCTTCACTGATCCCTTGGTTACATTGGCAATGGGTAAATAGCATGTCCCGTTCTCACTAACTCTCATGCAACAATTTGGTGCTAAGGAAGCTTTATCCCTGGCCTTCTAAAATTTATTAACATGTAAGACATCTCCGGGTTTTCTGCCTTTTAACGCAATGGGTACTGACATAAATGTCTGTGCAGGTACCACGGTCCTACACTTCACTTGTACTAGCTCTCCTTCTGCCATTCTCGTATGGTTAGTCTGGAACTTTATTCCGTTCACTGTCTGGCAAAGCTTATTTTGGACCTCATACTGCTGACCACCCCAATGCATCACCTGACCTCCATTCCAAGCGAAATTCGCTCTACCAATTAAGTCCGCACCCATGAGCTCTTCGGTTGACAAATAATAATCTGGGACCACTACAAATTGCTGCACTATGCTTGTCTCGGGGGCAATATGAACTACCAATGAAACCTGGCCAACAACAGTTAACTTATGGCTGGATACTGAATGCAATAAACGTCGGCACTTGCTAATCCTTAATCCTAATCTATTTGCGTACTTTCTTTCATCAATGTTGCTACACTACCAGTATCTACAAAAGCTGAAACCTATACTGTCCCAAAATCAAGAGTATCACTGGAGTGTCTACTTCATCTCGAACTTTTCGGACTTTCTCCACCTCAGTATCTGAAGGCTCTGGCAGCCCTCATTCTGTTCTACAAACCTGTACGCTACACACGACATGACTGACAGCCTGCGTTACCTCAGGGGCTTCTAGTCATTCCCTAGGCGGTTGGGAGTCCGGATGTAACTGAGAATCCTGCTGTGGGAGGGAACTAGCTGTTGTAGGAGGTGTATTTGGCAAGCTTCTTTCTGGTTTTCTACTCAAGTTAGGTCTACCAGGGCATCCCTCATGTCCCCTTCTAGAGTTTGCTTTCAAGCAATCACAACAACTTCCTTGCTCTTGTTTCCTTGGACAGTTTGCCCTGTCATGTTTACTGCCATTTGAACACCACCCACTAGGCCACATTGTAGGTCTAGGTTTAAAGGATACCTCATGTATGGGTACTTGAGTCACTGGATGAGCGTTGTCACTAACAAGTGGAGGTGTGATTCTAGTAGGGGTTGGAATATAATTATCGACAGACCTTTGTTCATCCACAACTTTCGTCACTCTACGCCACTGTATGTAACCCCTTTCTCTCTCTAATTCTGAAATAAAGGTCTCCTCCATTTCTAGATCTTTAAACAACCCTAATCGTTCCCTAACTTCCTGCAGTACATTACGTAACACAGCTTTCTTCCACATCTGCTCCACATTGGGAGGGTTAATATGGGGATGTTCTCTACAAATTGCCCTAAAGTTACTCTTGAACTGTCTAACAAATCTCTTAGGTGGATCCTCAAAGTTATACTTCATTTGGGCAAGCTCACAGAATGCATCAGCGATCCCTTCGGGACTTCTGAACTCACGCTGCAACAATGTCTTAATGGCCCCATAAGTACCACCTGCCTCACATAAGCTTAACTCTCTCAGAACATATGTACGTAACTCTGTGTCCATATATGTGAGCGCTACCGCCTTCCGCCGTTCTAATTTAGCAGTCACTGACTCCACCTGCATTAGAAAGTGATCCACCAGGGTCCTAGTATGTAGACCATACATTTCATTCATCCTTAGAACATCAACATCCTTACACTCTAGTACTACTGAATTTCCCTGATAGCTCTGCATACCTCCTACAGGCAAATTTGACCGCTGTGGAGTTGACTGCCTAAATGGATATCCAGACTTTATGGGGGTAGATTGTGATAAGCCTCCAACCTTGGTTGGGGTGAGTCCGGGTGGGCCTAACATCTCCTCCAAAGCTCTAATACGCTCAAAACACTCATCAATAGCGAAGGGTTCTTGCGTCACACCTACTCCCTCAGGCATCTCAGTCTCAATGTCAATCAATTTTTCAACACAGGACTCCATCATGATTTATACAAACGTGAGCAACCCCAGGAGGTGAACGCTCAAGTAGTAAAAATACCCAACCGCAGCACCAAGATAGTACACACTAAAAATACACATATCTTATAATTCTACATATAATGCCAAATACATATAACTTTGAGAACTTTGGGATGAGGTATTGATTTAATTTTACTTAATGACAATCTTCTAAATGATCTATCAATTATTGCTTACCAGTTTAATTACCCTCACATTAATAGGTCATCCCAACGCTGTGCCACCACTTGTACTGTCACCTCTGCAATCCAGACTTTTACACAGTCAACAGGGGCAGAAATCAAGTCACTATTGATGACCACTGTGTCCTGGAACGGTTGGGAACTCAGATTGACGGAGACTCTCTCCCACTAGCGGCCTCTTCGGTTGCGTTTATTACATTTCATGTGATTAAGAGTGGTGGCATGCCAAAATGACGGGGCCAGTCTCCAACTCGGCCAACCCAAGCCCAACCTTCGCAATTTCCCCCCAGAATGCTTCTAAGGTTTCACATTAACAAACTACTACCACCAGTTCTCAAGGCTTATACCTTGGCCACCCCGTTTGTGATACATGGCGTCTGGCAATGAATGAATGAAAAAGTTCGAGTGGGAGGAAATGTGTAATAAGACCAAAAGGTAGAAATCTTCCACAGCTACTTGCTTTACAGATTAAACCTGAATCAGTTAGCGTGTAAAAATATATATATATATATATATATATATATATATATATATATATGGTCCTAGTATCAAATCCACGAAACTTATTTCCTTTGTCCCAGTCCAATATGTTTCTTCATAATCACCCCTCTGAGCACATAGTTCACTGGTCCAGTCTTCTGCCACTGCCGAGCTTGACCTCCACACTGGGACCTTGACTCACGCACTGGGACCTTTGACCTCCACACTTGAACCCGATAGAAGTTAATATGTATAATGAATAACTCTTCTCCCCAATGCAAGTAAATCCTTCACATGATCAGGAAAGTCTCATAATAAAGAAACATGAGTTACAACACTCGGGATCTCAAGTAATAACAGAATAACACATGGCACTACAGACACATAGGTCTGCTCAAAATAATACTTATTGTAGGGATAACATGGAAGAGAAAGTACTATAACAAATACAGTAAGTATGAATAACTTTAACCATGAAAATCATCACTGCATCAATAACATTGTGCCTCTACAAAGTAACTACGTGAACATTAACTCACAACATAGCCCTAATAAGTACTGGATTGCAGTCATCCCAACACATTAATAAATAATTCACAGTTCCCGGGCACCTAATATTTGGCCCACAAAAGTCAGTTAGAATAGTTCAGGGACGTAATATAATGAAAATCGGTAACGTTGGTTACTTCTAAAGTAATACCAATCACACACTTATCTAAGGCTCAGACAGAACTATGTTGCTAGCATTCTCGAATTCCAGTTACACACTTAATAATAATATAAAGTACGGTACACAAACATATGGGAAATACCTCACTATTCAGGTCACAGAATACCAGAGTGGAGCGGGAAACTCGAGACTCGCTCTTCCAGTGGCTAATGGCGTCACCATTACACACTTCCTGAGGAACAACACTTGATTCTACCCGAGTCTATTTCTTTATTACGTCACTATTATCACTCGTGGAGTATCACTTATTCGCGCTTCAACATATCAGTCATAAGTATCATCAAATTACAGAATTCCCTGGAGAGGGGGGGGAGGAGGATGACGACAGTACCGACCATCCGTCACCTATCACGGCCGGTGAGCGAGTGAGACACGCCAAAACTGCGTGATGGAAAGGGGGAGGGGGGGATGACGGCTTACGCTATTTAAAATTTTTATTATTACAGACTCGTGATAGACTCAATGTGATGTCTTTCCCCTTACAATCGATTACTCGCAATAAATGACATTCTCTAGTTACAATAATTACTCACCAACGCTTCTCTCTTTATACCCTTACATCGAAAAACAATAAAAATCATCGTGCCTTGCATCACTTTGCACACGTACATTATGCTGGATTACGTGACCAAGGCACATATTCCCATCCACTAGAGATTTTATATTATAAAGAGACTTAATACTAGAAAATTACAGTAGGAAAAAATTGACTTAGCAACTATGTAACTTAATCTATGTTCTGGTCACGTCCGCATGGTAACAACCTTGCCCTGGCCACACACTCTCACTAAGCCGAACTTTTGGTCATATAAAATGAACTAGATACAACTCATTATCACTTCCGGGCAGTACACCGGGGCCCTCTTCCTTTTTTCAGACCTGGATCTCTCTTCCTTTTTGTCACACCCTGGTCTCTCTTCCTTTTTTTCTGACCCGGGTCTGTTCTCTCCTTTTTATCAGACCCGGGTGTCTCCTTTTTCAGGGCCGGGTCTCTTCTTTTCTTCAGACCCCGGTCTCTTCTCTTCTTCAGACCTGTGTCTCTTCTTTTTTTCAGACCCGGGTCTTCATTTCTTTCAGACCCGGGTCTCTTCATTTTTTCAGGCCCCGGTCTCTTCATTTTTCAGACCAAGATTTCTTCCTTTATCCAGACCTGGGTGTCTTCCTTTTTCCAGACCTGGGTCTCTTCCCTTTTTTTCATACCCGACACTCTTCCTTTTTTCAGACCCGCTTTTCTTCTTTCTTTCAGACCTGGGTCTCATATTTTTCTTGAGACCCAGGTCTCGTTTTATTGTGACCCGGGTCTCTCCTTCTTTCAGACCCGGGTCTCTCCTACTTCTTTCAGGCCCCTGTCTCTCCTTTTTTTTCACACGCGGGTCTCTTCTTTTTTTCAGTCCCGGGTCTCTTCTTTTTTTCAGTCCCGGGTCTCTTCTCTTTTTCAGTCCCGGGTCTCTCCTTTTTTTTTTCAAAACTGGGTGTCTTCCTTTTTTCAGACACGGGTCTCTCCCTCTTTCAGACCCAGGTCTCTCCTTTCTTTCAGACCCCAGTCTCTTCTCGTTTTCTCAGACCCTGGTCTCTCCTTTTATTAGACCCAGGTCTCTCCTTTTTTCAGACCCGGGTCTCTTCTTTTCTTCTGACCCGGGTCTCTTCTTTTTCAGACCGGGGTCTCTTCTTTTTTTAGACCGTGGTCTCGTCTTTTTTTCGGACCCGGGTTTTCATTTTTTCAGACCCGGGTCTCCTCTTTCTTTAGACTCAGGTCTTCTTTTTTCAGACCCGGGTTTCTCTTCTTTTTTTCAGACCCGGGTTTTCATTTTTTCAGACCCGGGTCTCCTCTTTCTTTAGACTCAGGTCTTCTTTTTTCAGACCCGGGTTTCTCTTCTTTTTTTCAGACCCGGGTTTCTCTTCCTTTTTTCAGACCGGGGTTTCTCTTCTTTTTTTCAGACCCGGGTCTTCTTTTTTTCAGACCCGGGTCTCTTCTTTTTTCAGACCCGGGTCTCTTCTTTTTTTCAGACCAGGGACTCTTCCTTTTTTCAGACTCGGGTTTCTCTTCTTTTTTTCAGATCAGGGTCTTTTCTTTTTTAAAGACCCGGGTCTGTTCTACTTTTGAGATCCATGTCTCTTCCTTTTTCAAACAAGGGTCTCTTCTTTTTTTTCAGACCAGGGACTCTTCCTTTTTTCAGACCAGGTGCTCATTATTATCTCAGACCAGGTCTCATCCTTTTCTTCAGACCCGGGTCTCTTCCTTTTTGGGACCCAGGTCTCTTCTTTTTTTTTTGTGATTGGTCTCTTCCTTCTTTCAGACCTGGGTCTCTTCCTTTTTTCTGGCGTGGATTTCTTTTTTTTTTTTTTTTTTACCCATGCCTCTCCATTTTTCTCTGACCCGCGTCTCCTTTTTTTTTTTTTAATGACTAGGGTCCCTTTATTTCCTGACCCGGCTCTTTTTTTTTCTATCCGGGTCTCTTTTTTACTGACCTCTCATTTTTTTTTTTGGTGACCCGGGTCTCATTTTTTTCTGACCCAGGCCTCCTCTTTTTTTCTGACCTGGGTCTCTTCTTTTTTTCTGACCTGTGCCTCTTTTTTCTCTTTTCTCTGGCCCGGTTTTTTTTTTTTTTTTTTATCTAACACGGGTCTGCTTTTTGTAACCCGGGTCTTTTCATTTTTTCTGACCCGGGCCTCATTTTTTCCTATCGAGGTCTCTTTTTTTTTTTTTTTTCCTGACCCCGGTCTTTTGTTTTTTTCTGACCCTTTTTTTTCTGAACCTGGTCTCTTCTTTTTTTCTGACCCCGGTCTCTGTTCTTCATTCCGATCCGTGTCTCTGTTTTTTTTTTTTAGACCCTTTTTTTTTTTTTTTTTTTTACCTGGATGTCTTTTTTTTCAGGCTTCGGGTCATTTTTGGCATTGGGTCTTTTTTTTTTTTTTTTTTTCTTGGCTTTGGGTCTACATATTTCTGGCTGGCCCTGAGAGTCTTTTTGTCCCCGATGGCGTCTTGCCCCGGGTCTCTTGGCCTCGGGTCTTCCTGCCCCCGGGTCTTCTTGCCCCCGAATCTTCTTTCTCCTGGGGTCTTCTTATCCCCGGGCGATAATTTCCCCGGAAGTGTCTTTTTCCCGGGATCTTTTTCCTCATCCTCCCTCCCCCTCATCTCCCCCACACACCGTAAATTTTCCTCAGCTACTCGGGCTACTCCGCCGCCTGTTGCTCTCACTCCAGTTCAACCTGGAGTTGTGGGGATGCTTGAGAATGGCGTTGAAGGCTTCCATGCCAGTGTTGGTGGCGTTGAAGGCGTTGAGAGGGGCGTTGATGGTGGCGCTGAAGGCACTGAAGGGATTGAGAGGGGCGTTGTGGGTGACTTTGAAGACATTAAAGGGGTTGAGAGGGGCGTTGAAGGTCAGGTCAGTGTAGGTCGGGTCGGCGTAGGCTGGCTCTTTGACACTCAGGTCGGCGTAGGTCAAGGCCTGGAATGTCAGACTTTTTTGTGCAGTCGTCGCGATGATTCTAAGCGTTTTCGTTTTTAGCTCTTTCACCTTTTTTTCTCTTATTTTTACAACGCTTTAAAATTACGTGTCGCATCATACGTGTGGGACGTCACTGTGGCGAATTTGGGATGTAATCAATGAGTTGCCTTCGTGTCGTCCTCCGCATCATCTTCAACCTCCTCCTACTCATCAACGTCCTCCCCATCATCCTCGACCTCCTTCCCATCATCCTCATTTTGCCTGTAGTAGTTGTAGTAGTAGTAGTAGTAATAGTAGTAGTAGTAGTAGCATTGTGGCTAAACCAGATGTGTGTGTGTGCGTGTGTGTGTGTGTGTGTGTGTGTGTGTTTCTCTATATTCATGTCTTTTGGCAACCATTCTATAACTGCTTGAATGTCATAACCCAAAATATTGTAATATGACTGAATGATAATAAAAGCCTCTAACATTTAATAACCAGTGTTGATTTATAACAGTATATGTGGATCTTCGTCCAGAAAGGAACCCGGTCCTAACCTCCGGATCGACGGGAAAGCCTTTTCAAACCCCCATTTCGAAAGGTCTCTTCTAATATAACAAGAAGCGGTGCCAAGGCACTGCAAATCCGTCTCCGGCAGTCATTTTAGTGCTGACGTATAAACACAACAGGAAAGCTAGTCAAAGATGTCACGTATCAGGTTTGGAGTAAATCTGGTGAAAACTGACGATTTTATCCTCATTTGAAATTTTAAGCCAGAGTCACCTGGCACTGACCCCCCAACCGCTAACTGGGGGATGACCCCGCTGATGTAATGAAGCATGTTATAGGATGCAGACTTGAAAGATGTACACACAAAAAAAAAAACTATCGTTACACCTCCTGCGCGATATAAAATGACACACGAATGAAGGTTTTTGATAACAGCCTCCTCCATTGGTATCCCTGCGTGTGTTTGTTGCATATTTATTATAAGCTATATCCATTGCTTCTCCCATGCATATTTCTACCTCGTCCTATTTGGCAACTCACCCACTGTCAGGCTTACCAACCCTAGCGAGACACCCAGGTTGTTCAGTATGAAACACATCGGACCCCCCTGTAACGATAGTTTTTTGGCTGTGTGTACCTTTAGGTTTTGGTTTTATGTCGATATGACGAATTTGAAAGGAGTTATGGCGAAAAACGATTTTACTCGTCCCCCTCCCTTTTTTTTTTTACATTTTTTAGGCCTGTAGTCTGGGCCTTGGCCCAATTTGGCCCAAAATTTAATCAGGTGATCAGGTCATAGTCCATCATCCCTGTAATTTTAGTCAAAATCGCATCAGTTGTTTTCGTGTAAAGTTGTTAACAGACTGACAGACAGACAAACCGAGCGAAAACATTACCCGACCACGAGCCCCTCCGGGGCGGGGACGGGTAGTTACACCATCTGGAGATAAATAGTATATATACAGAATGGGACTGACCTAAATAAGTACGTATGTCAACTTTTCTAACACTGGACTGTGTTCTGCCATTCTTTCCTAGACCGTCGTGTGATTGAGCAGGGTCTTCGTTGCCTGATCTTGTCCGAATCTAGAAATGACATAGGGGCCTGGATCGTGAACTCAACGGTTGTGGATCGTACACTGGGGGAAGATAGGGGTTGGGCATAAATGTAGTCTCTTCCTTATTGCCTCTCGTGTAGCTGCCGTTCTTCTATGTCTTCTTTTTATCATATTATTGTCCAGCTTGTTGAGACGGATGTCGTAGTTCCTATTTCTTTCTTGCTATTTTCTGAAGAGTTTCTTTGCCTTAGGATAGATTCTTCGAGCTATAATGATTAGATAAAACCATTATTCACCCTTTCACAGTTAGCATGCACTTCTAAGCTAAAAATATCATCTGGTGCGGCAAAATTATGGAATAATAATAAGATACCGTACTGAATGAGTTAACAAATGTGATTATGAATGAAAAAAAAGAAGAGTAATAAACAACAACACAAAGCACCAAACGTGTGAATTGGCAGGTTGTGCTGCTGCAGTTATCATAATGACATCACGCCTGGTAATCCTGTGCCATCATGCGTCAATTACATCAACAACACAGAATTAAATATCACAACATGATATTGAATGGAGACAAAAAGAAAAGTATTTCCTTTAGCTGTAAGCATGCCAGCAGCAAGTGTATATTTATTACACACACACACACACACACACACACACACACACACACACACACACACACACACGAAAATAATTCATAACCCCACCTGTCACCCAGCGGGAAAGTAATATGCAGAGTGAACAGTCTCCTACGCTGTATACAGTACATGTGGACATAGTGAAGGGGGGTCTGTCGCGTGTGAAGCACTCGTCAGTGTCGAAGCGCTGCATTCACTATGTTCGTGTACGTTAGTCTACATGATATCGGTGGTACAGGACAGGGTGCAAAATAGGCTAGCGTATGGAAGGCCATACTACCACCACTCGTTTTTGTGACTATCATGACTCCGGAAAAGTGGTGGATAATTGCAGTAGCCGTATATCCATCCAATATATTACCAATATGCCAGGAATCGAACCCGGGACTCTCAGGAGAGAGCCAGGCAGTATACCACTACACCACGACCAGGTAAAAGTTATTTCACATTGTCACAATCTTGTAACCAATGTCCCTCCACCCCCACTGAGGGGCCTGAAGAGGATGAGATAACCCCTGAAACTCGGGCAAATAGATGCTTTTAATCTATCCCAAGCACTTACGGCAAGTCAGAATGAAGAGAGAAACCTGTATTTTATGCAGGAAAAATCATCCAGTATATTACCAGTATGCCGGGAATCGAACCCGGGACTCTCAGATGAGAGCCAGGCAGCATACCACTGCACCTTGTGTGTGTGTGTGTGTGTGTGTGTGTGTGTGTGTGTGTGTGTGTGTGTGTGTGTGTGTGTGCTTATTTTCCGCGAGTCACATATTCTTACCAGAACTATAAGTTTATTCGATCGATCCACCCGACCACAAGTTGATTAATGATAAATACACAGACAGTCAGACAAATGACCTTTTAGAACAAACAGTTCACTGTGAGTGCTGATGTCATGCGATGGTGGTGTTGTTGTTGTTGTATAATTTTCTGCAATAAAAAGGCTTAGGTCGTGAGGAAACAAACTGTGATGGTATTTATAAGCAAGATCAGATAATACGATAGTCAAATCTTTATTAAGTTGGGGAAACTGTACCTAGCAGAGAGAGGTTAAATGATCCCATAGCACTATCACTGTGGTGATAGTTTACCTTTCGGGAAACCGTAAACAATAATGAATAAATAAATAAATAAATCGTTTCAGCTCCAAAGACGTGCACATCATTATTGTAGCTAGTCAAACTATTAATTTTTTTTTTTATGCGAGGAAGAAGGAACCAAAGGCCATGAGCCCGCAGTAACAGTTCCCTCCAAGAGAAAAAGGGGGAAAGGAAACAAAATACAATAGAGAGCCAAAATTCAAGATCCGATCATTTTGAGATGCCTGGACACACTGCGTTTGAAAGACTGGAGATCATAGGCAGCAGGAAATACAGACAGAGGGAGACAGTTTCCAGAGCTGACCTGTTGCATAAATGAAAGACTGGGAGTAACGCAGGTTAACTCTTGCGTTAGAGAAGTTGGACAGAAAAGGGATGAGAGTTTGCTGCCAGACGGGTGCGCTACGCGCCCGTCGTAGAAGGTGGAGGAATGCAAGCAGACAGTTCAGAGGAGCAGTGACCATTAAAGTAGCGATAGAGAAAAAGAGATAAAGATGCAACAGTGCGGCGAAAAGACAGAGGTTGAAGGGAGTCAGTACGAGGAGGGAGAGTTAATGAGACGAAAAGCCGCTTTGACTCCACCCTATTGAGAAGAGCTGTATGTGGGGAGCCTCCCCACACCATGAGAAGTGCTGTACTCCACACAGGGGCGGATAAAACCCCTGTATAGAGTCAACAATTGTGCAAGGGAGTAAAGAAAGAAGCGGAGTCGGACTTAGCACACCCAATCTCTTGGAAGGAGATTTTACAAAAGAGATGTAAAATATGATCTTTCCAAGATAAGTCCCGAGTAAATGAAACCCCAAGCATGTTCAAGGATGATGCAGGATTAAGCTGAATATTATTAAACATTAGTGGGTATGCCTGTGGAAGATTTTGTCGGGTTGATAGGTGTAGAGAACCGAGTCTTAGATGCATTAAAAACAACCATATTAGTTTTACTGCCAGATCAGAGATACGAGCCAAGTCAGACATTAGGTGTGCCATACCCTCATCCCTTGTTTGTTGAAGTAACTGTTGAGATGGGCGTTGCGGGAACCAAATGGAAAGTTGAAGGGTGGAATCATCAGCATACAAGTGGACAGGGTTAGATGTACAGTGTAGAAGATCAATGATGAATAAAAGGAAGAGAGCTGGTGATAGGACAGAGCCCTGAGGAACACTACTGTTGATAGATCTAGGAGAGGAACGATGGCCGTCTACAACAGCGGCTATAGAACAACCAGAAAGGAAGCTAGCGATGAAGACACAGATAGGAAAGATAGAAAGCATAAGAGGGCAGTTTGGAAATTAAAGATTTATGCCAGACTCGATCGAAAGCCTTTGAGATGTCAAGTGCAATGGCAAAGCTTTCGCCAAAGTCCCGACAGGAGGATGAACAGGAGTCTGAAAGATAGGTGAGAAGATCGCCAGTGGAGCATCCCTGACGGAACCCGTACTGACGATCGGAAAGAAGGTTGTGGTAGGAAAAGATGCCTTACAATTTTTCTATTGAGAATTGACTCGAAAACTTTTGAAATACAGGACGTTAAAGCAATTGGACGATAGTTGGAGGGTTGGGAGTGGTCACTATGCTGCGGACTGACTGAATGAGAGCAAACTTCCAGCAAGAAGGAAAGGTACAAGTTGACAGACAAAGGCGAATGAGTTTGCCTGAGCAGGGTGTAAGCACAGAAACTTTGTTCTTGAGAACAACAGGAGGGACCCCATCAGGCCCATATGCCTTGGTAGTACTGAGGCCAGTGATGTGTGAAAAATACATCGACTGAAGAAATCTGTTTAGCCTAAGGGCGTGCTTATTTATTGAAGCTAACGTCAGATCACTGTAATCAACTATGGTGCGTGAAGTCTCTCTAAAGCTAAATATAATCGTCCTGAGATATAATATTAACAACTTCAGTACATTGACTTGTTTAATACATTGCTGCTACTACAGACCTTGATTTTCTTCAGTATAAGAGCCACCTGGTAGTGAAACGTCTGTCCTAAAGTAAAAAAAATAGTAAATCATCAAAAAATTCCCAGATAAAGCATAAAGATGTCATTTGATTGAAAAGGAAATTATAAAGTCCATCATGGTACTGTTATGGTGTGTATATATGTATTGATGTGGCCGGGGTTTCACTCTCCTGCACTGGACGGGCAGCACAACTATTGCTGTTTAAGCCGTGTTTTACGGTTGCACAGGGCTGAGGGACATCATGTATTGTCACATGAGAATTTACACTCCCCAACTCAGTGCTTCATGCATGGGTATAAGGTGCTGAAGGCTTTGGTGTGTGGGGGGAGAAGTACGTTTTGAAACTGTGTTGTATTATTTGTTAGAGAGAGAGAGAGAGAGAGAGAGAGAGAGAGAGAGAGAGAGAGAGCAAAAGTCTATATACAGTATTTAACGTAGGTAATCATGACAGGATGAAAAATAATTCAGGAGAACACATGAAAAATACATAGGACAGCACCTTCTTATATGTCAGCCACTGGACAGGACCAAACTCAGCCAGGAATGGTAAACGTTAATGCTTCCTACCCGTCAGCCTATGAAGAATGAGTCATCGTGCCCTGAGGACTGGTGTGCATGTCCTGCCCTGCATCACATGACTCACAATGGACATCTGGAACACTGACATGGACACACACAACCTGGGCTTGACTCTCCCTCTGGCCTCGCTCAAACCTCCCACAATTCTCAACTCTTGCGTGTTGTGTGGTGACAGGTAAGGCCCTACTGTATGACAGGATATTGAAGTCTGGGAGGTTTGAGCTGTACATGTGACGAACCGTGAGAGGAAATATTCTTTCACAAAATGGGCAAGGAGAGAGAGACAAAGAATCTCGTCTCTTGCCTCTTGTATAAAAAAGCAAGGTACCAGAGGAAAATTAACTTAGGTTTGTACATCATGTGTGCCCTTGTTCTCTCCTCACTCCTAACTCCCGGAACTCTTAGCTCTTGTGTGTTGTGTGGTGGGGAGTGATAGCCTATGACAGGATACTGAAGTCTGAGTGGTTCAGAATGAATACGGTATGGGGTGAAAATTGAGAGGATGTGATCGATATTTTCAGGCTGAGATTCAGGAATTTATGAGTAATGGAGATCAAGAGGTTGTGACGGTATACTGTGAGGCTGAGAGACTCAGGCATGCATGAGTATTGAAGATCAGGAGGCTGTGACGGCGTCAGGTATGAGTAATGAAGATCAAGACGCTGTGACGGGATACTGTGAGGCTGAGACACTGGTATGTACAGTATGTGTAATGCTGATCAAGAGGCTGTGACGGGATACTGTGAGGCTGAGAGACTAGTATGTATGTGTAATGTTGATCAAGAGGCTGTGACGGGATACTATGAGGCTGAGAGACTGGTATGTATGTGTAATGCTGATCAAGAGGCTGTGACGGGATATTGGAGGTGGGAAGGCTGAGAGTGGCGGGTAAGAGGGACAATATTACATCTGGTGTCGGGTTGACCCACCACAGTCCAGGCACACAGAGAAGTTATTGATTTCTGGACCCTACAGGCAGAGGTGTGTGTGTGTGTGTGTGTGTGTGTGTGTGTGTGTGTGTGAGAGAGAGAGAGAGAGAGAGAGAGAGAGAGAAAGATGTATTTTTTGTGTGCTTTACACTGAAATAATTTCCGTGTTTGAGTTTCTTTCTTTTGACTTTTTATATGACAACATACGAAAATAGGAGAGAGAGAGAGAGAGAGAGAGAGGGAGAGAGAGAGATAGGATTAAAATGTTGACAGAGGGCAAAAGGAACAAGAAGTATTATTGGCTCCCTTGTTGTCAGGCATTTTGAAAGAAATCATTAAATAAGAAACACCTTTCATTGCTGGAAACCTCTATTGGCAGGATGGATGGGGGGATGAAGTGGTGGTGGTGGTGGTGGTGGTGGTGGTGGTTGTGGTGATGGAGTGTGTGAGGAAGAGGTTAGAGATACAGTGGCAGGCTGACAGGCTCAAGAGGTTAGGTTGGTGCCAGAGGCTAGAAATTGGACAAAGGAAAGCATCAAATTAGTGCCTTTTCTTCAATAAACGTTCCATCATTTTATTTGCGTGTAAGAATCTGATATTTATCTGCTAGTGCATCACAGTTGAACCACATGGCGTCTTTGATAGGTTTTAGATGCTGCTTCCACCGACTATATTAAATATTGGAAAGATTTCTCTTTCTCAATCGGTTAAAAAAAGCTATATCAAAGGGTAAAGGCTCCATTAAGAAATAAAGTCTAATTTGAAATGAAGCAAATAGCCTGAAAATATGATGAATACCTGTAAAGCATGAATGATGTTCTCAGGCTGAAAATGTTAAATAAATAATGATATTTTCCAGTATGCGGTCCAGTATCTCCCTGAGTCAGTGAACCAGATTTATTCGTCTACTACAGTGAATTTATCCCTGAATCAATTGACGTCGTACTTACCTCATTCTTCCTACTTCCAGACGAAATTATTCAACTCAGCAAAACACCAAATGGTGAAAGAGTTAACCAAAGCTACATCTCTCCCATACAGTTCGAGATGTGTCTACTAAATGTGAATAAAACAGGGCGATAGTAACAAGAGTAGTATGAAAATGACGTGCCCGGACAGATAAGAACCTGAGCGCCATGAAATGTATAGTAAAAAGGGAAATATTGAAATGAGGGTAAAAGGGTTGTGTGAGCCTGTGAAGCAAACCTAGAGGAAGGATTAATTTCTAGGGAGGTCCACGGCTGATAAGGCGGCGAGGAGAGGCGAGGGAAGAGACTGGTTCCTCGGTCCTCAGGGTAAAAGCGTAAGAGGAAAAAAGCAGGGACCACATTACGGATGACAGTTCGGAACAGGTATCATTATTCTTACCATAGCGGGGAAATGACCTGTGCCCCTTATTCTTGATTTCACAGTACCGAGAAATATTGTCTTTCTTACGCTGAATAGTGAATGTCTTCATTTAGGAATTATAATCTTTCGTGAAGGAGTGGGAAGGTGTGAAGTGTGTATGGAGAGATATTCAAGCATGTGCAAAGTAAAACCAGATATGCTTTGTTCATAAATGCTGAATGGAGGAGAGGAATGTAAAACTGCAAATATATCAACTGACTGGTTTTATGTATGTCCAGCTGAAGATGGTAAAAGTGGAACTTATCACTGCGTTTCCACTATGAACTGCGACAGGTGAGGAAGAAAGAGACAGGTTATTGGGCCAACTAGATGAACGATATGGCCAATGCCCAGGAATAATAGACTGTTTGTATAGTAATGGAAACCTTGAATGCAGGATATAACACTAGACCAGTGAATAACATAATTCGTCGTTATACAATGGCAAGGGAGAACGCTAAATGATGGCGACTGATGGGAAGGAGATTATTATTTTTGTCACACCACAGCTCAGTGGGAGTGGCAAAGGCACAGCTTTCCTCCATGATGGAGGATATATAGGTTCAAATAATTAATATTTGCTGAGCAACCGTTATAGAAAATATTTGTCCAAACATGGTGGTCTTACTGACAAGAGTTTATAATATTTGCGATTGCCATGAAATACAGTCACTCTGTGTCAAATGCGTTCAAATATGAAGTCGTTTTTTTTAGCATTTACATTCTCCCCGACATCTCCCCTTAACACAGACATCTAACTCTTATCATTGCTGAGGATCTTAACACTAAAAACACTGCCTGGTACAAAGACAGTCAGAATAACCGCCGAGGTATCACCATTGCTTCACAACTGAACAACATGTACTGTACATTTTCGGTGACACCTCACAGTGCACGCTCATCCTACACCAGGCAAACCGCACCCCCTCCTCCCCAGACATCACACTGTTCGCCAATGCTTGCACTCAACGCACCTGGCAAACGGAACCCAAGCTTGCTATAGATCATCTCCGCATCATTATCATCATAAAAACAAAGTCCAAACCAGAGTGATCACGTCTCACGTACTCGTACATAAACTACAAGAAAGCAGACTAAACCAAATTCAAAGAAGAAACAAAACAGGGCTTCAGCCCATTAAGCAACAGACCCACCACCAACATTAAAAGCCACATTACAAATTCCAACATCATACTTAATGCAAACACCACATTCATTAAAGCAACAGAAAACATTACACCTCCAACTTTACACTGGGGAATCCCCGTCTTATAAGACATTGCGACAGACTTAA
>NC_136987.1:26329032-26414766 GCF_032717465.1 Coenobita brevimanus | reverse complement strand
GTTAAGTAATCATTTATGTCTATTTTCTCCTTCCCTGAGTATCGCATTTGTAATGCCACAGATTTAGTATTCAATGTATATGTTTTAGAGGTACTGTAATTTCTAAGTTAGATAGAGTGTAATCTGAATACTAGTCTATAAGGCTCCTGTTCTAAGTAGTAGTTCATGTGTTAATGATCGATATAGGGACAACTTTATTTTTATATGTATATATCTCTATATCTATGCATAGGTAGTGATATAGCTAGAGAGTGTTGGAGCTATGGGAGTTCCCCTATTCTGGTTGTTAACGAATAACAGATGTGGGCAACGTTCCCCCCCTTGCTTGTGGTGAGTCGTTGCCGGGCGCCAAGTTTAAACCTTAAACAGAATAATAATGGGTATGCCAAGTTCTTTTTCCTGTATCACTGTTGTGAAATGCTTACTAATGAAGCTGCTAGAATCCAAATATGTGAAATTAATAGTCAAAAAAGGCCAAAAAATAATGTAATTTGTGCAGGGACCAAATAGTCCCCGCTTGCCTTAGCCGAGTCACTAGATGGCATAAGCTACCCCAAACTCAAGGTGGGGATGGCAGTAAATTCAGTATTTAAATGTAGTCAGGAATGAATCTCAAATTTTCCCCAATTCAGTCAAAAGTCCTAACGTCATGTGTACAGTACTATATAAATAGTGAAGAGAATTAAACCTCACCATATCGCAAAAATACAGTCTCATTTGATCTAGCAGTAGCGTCCCTACGTGCCCGATAAGCCACATTCAGGGTTGCCAGGTCTACAGAAATTTCTGTATTTTCTACCAAGATTTTTGGACGGATCTACAGTAGAAATACAGAATTTGCTGTGGCTTAATCTACAGATATTTTGATATATTACAGAAATTTCTCAAGAAATTTTACAAGCAATATGGAAAAGAATTCAATTTACAAATACCATAGAGAAATTTAGCAGTGGGCAAGATGACAGTCCCTGAAAGAAAGCATCAGTGATACCTGTATACAGTTGTTAACCCTTGAAACGTAAAGTTTTCTATGAAATATTGTATTTTCTTTAATTTCAAAATTATGTAAAGCTTTAGCTATATTAGACCTAGTACTTGCAGTACCTATACAATTAATATACTTATAAACTGCTTAATCTGGCGGAACTAATACGAAAATTTCAATATTAAATATATACATTTTTCTACTATCGAATGCGCCGGTGTGTACTGCCATTTTTGTTTACATTGTGAGGGAGTCAGAAGCAGGTATGTTGGAGTTAGTTTCGGAAGTTTGGACATATTTGGAATATGTTAGTGGTGTTAGCGACTGTTCCTACGGTTATCTAATATAACAAGCTTATAGTTATTTGGCCTAGAAAGTTATGAGCAAAACGAAAAGTGAAAAAGGGGCTCGCTCTTTTAGCCCTTGTTTTCAGTATAAGTTTTCAGTTAGGTTCGTGTCTAACTTGACCCATAGTAACTGTGTGTTAACCCGCATTTTATGAATTTGAAATATGAAAATTCATACCATGTTCTTAATTTAATAAAACTATTAATCTTAGATTATTCGTATGGAATTAATCATATTTTTTTCCTTTTAAATAAAGGCACAGATAACTTCTAAGACATATTTGCATACCTTTTGTCAATATATATGTGAAATTGTGATCTACAGACTTTTCAAATCTCAAGAAATTTTATGGATGATTCTACAGATATTTTAGGGCCAGCACCTGGCAACACCGGCCACATTGGCTACCCAGACGTTGTGGATAACACGCTGGTTCAGGTGAGCGGTACACATTCCTCCTTTCTTCCCCCCTTGCTTGTTTTAATTCTTGCTTGTCGTGAACCATATGAAGTAATGTTGTTAAAAGCTAAACGTAGACATTCGCTACCGAGACGTGGTGTATAACAGACGTTGATTCAGTTCACAGACACCGTGACTTTGGGGCGTGCACGAGGCCATCATGTGATATTGCCCATAGACTTAATGTACACACACACTTACACTATCCATGAATAGTTTTATAAACTGAATGTAGTAGAAACTGAATTATGAATCAATCAGGTGAACTTTTTTTTTTTTTTTTTTATAGTAGATGAGGTACAGAATTTTGAAAGTTAATGTGATCATATAACGGAAAGGCGAATTCAAACTAATCAACCGTTTTCTTTTCTCTTTTATTAATAGGTTAGGAATATTGGGAGTGTTGAAGTGAATTTAGTGGTTGTAAGGAAATGTAATTTTGAGTTGTTCCTCGAGGCTAAACAAGCCCGAGTGATTATGAATTATTAGTAAATTGTGTGATGAATTTAGACTGCCCCGACGAAATAGAACAAGAGTGAATATTTTTGGTTCGAGGCTATGTCAGCCCGGAAAGACAGTTCATGTCATTAAATGTCCCAGTCTTGAGGCTATTGACGAGCCCAAGAATAACTGATAATAGAGAATGTAATATGGTGGACTCAGGAGTCACTGTTAAATATTCAAATTGTTTCGCTTGGTAACAGTACAGTACTGTATTACTTTCGCCCAAACTATTACTTAATTCACAACTATTGTACATATTATTAAAGGTCATGTAATTCAAAAATGTCTGTTGATTAAGAAGTATAGAATTATTAAAGTAAAGTATATGCAATTTTGATACCCAATCAAGGGAATTATGTCCTCACGCGCAACTCACTCCCCTTCCAGTTCAAGATTCCTCCGCTTTGGGAACGACTAACACACGTGGTACTGACTTATTCTCGACTCGGCCAAAAATACAAACGCTACGAAAAATATCCTTTAAGCAATTAACCTTTATCATTCAAAGTCGAAGTTACTTCCCCCCCCCCCCATTTGTTTTTTCTTAGGTGAATACTTTATCAGTCATTGAGGGGAGACTAAGTTGAGTACCCTTTGTGTTATCAACGAGTAAGTTAAACAGAACCACAACGGTGGGATGAAAATCCACGACCGTTTACAAGAGTGTCCCCCGAGAACTCCACGACACAGCTACAGCATAGTGCCCCGACCTCCACGACACTCCCACCAGGACCCCGAAGATATGGAGCCGCAGCCGAACCGGGAAAGATCCCAGTGCAACAACGGCACTGGAAGTCAGCCCAGGCCGCGCACCCTATGACACGCAGCCGCCTCACCGTTGCCATAGCTAGGGCCATAGCAGGAATCCGACACTACCTTCGGGGAGAGGTACAGTTGCGTAAAGGAGTATCTACACCCCTTCTGCTACCTCCCTACCCTACCCCCTGACCAAATGTGGCAGCTTGGCAGTGGTAGTGTAAGTTTCTATGAATGAATGGGCCTCGTCCTGTTACGTGGGACGAGAGTGGTGATTGAGTTTTGCTATTGTTGATGCCGGTATGGCCTTAAAAACAATTATGTGACTCCATGAATCATTACCATAATTATTAAATGTAAAGAGAATGCTAATACAAAAGGCTTAAAATAATATAACTTACGCTGCGCAGACAGTAGCCATCATACATCAGCCAACCTACACCAACGTAGAGTCTGGTGAATTCGATCTGCTTCTTTGTGCAAGCGATTCGAAACGTCCATGGACGACACGTATGAAGACTGATTATAAGGTTAATGCAAAATATATGGCCAAATTACAGGTTGCAGTACATCTTCATCAATACAGATCAGAGTGATTATGCGGGTGATCGATAGGTGAGACTCGTGGTAGTGTAAGGAAATTTTGACACTATGATTAAATTATGCAGTTTAAACCGATATGACACGCCTAACAAATGCAAAGGAGACACATACACATCATGACAAGGAGTAAAATAAGCCCATTTGCAACGTTATTTCCATTATAATGGACATCATTTTCTTAGGGTTGGACACATACAGTATACTTACGTACACGCCATCGAACGTTGACATACCTGATATCTTGCGTCTACTCGTCCTGTATACAACCTGTATTTATCATCATCATCATCATCATCATCATTAACCATTTATCGTCCACTGCTGAACAAAGGCCTCCCCTTTCCTTTGCATGAATTCTTTATTAGGGCCAGTCTGTGCTAGGTTTTGCCCACAATCTTCTCTATTAACTCCATCTCTTACATGGTCGTTTTTTACTACTCTGCCCATCTCGTGGAATCCAGTCAGTCATTCTTTTACTCCATCGGGTTTCCTTTAATACTGTTACGTGATATATATATATATATATATATATATATATATATATATATATATATATATATATATATAAATCAGTTTATTATACTTATCATTACATATCCAAGTGCATCCCCCGAATCAAACAAAAACATAGGTATGCTATGATTAATATTTTCATCTACTCTTGACTTGCGAAACTTACTTAAGATTTACAACTGAAATTATGATTATTTATAGGCTACTAATACAGTATTGTCTTGATAAGTATATGCAGTGCAGTCCCAGGCAACATATTTATCGATAAACTTAACAGGGGTTGCCATTGGTCAGTCATTCCTCCCCCCCCCCCAAACCTAGGAAACAACTCCGCTACTGCCTCATTCTTCACACGAAACAGTTGTTTAACCCACGACCTCTTTAAACTCGTAAGCAGATAATATATATGGAAAGCATTAGTCTGATGTTCATAACGTCAGCATTAGCACACTCGTATGTATAAATATCATTTATCTGTCCATAACTTGTTTCATGTATATATGACTGATTTCATGTAACACAGTATGCTTAGGAGGTCAAAACAATTTAACACATTAACCCATTATAATTTTATTAGATAACCTGCACACCTCTCTAAATACACTATACAATAGTTAATAAACAACTATCCTATGGTCAGTGTTACCACAATATAACCCTGTCATCAAAAGTAATAATATTTACATTGCTGATGCCCATGGCACCACCTCACACTCACTCCCCCACATCCGACACCCCATCCACCACACCCACACCACTTGATCAACCCCATCCGCCACACCCATACCACCTCACATCCCATCCCCAACACCACCACCACTTTATACCCCATCCCCCACGCACACACTACCAGCACCTCACACCCACACTACCTCACACACACAAACACACACCACAACCACTTCACATCCACATCACCATCACTTCATACGCCATCCCCCCCCCCCATACACACTGCCAGCACCTCACACCCACACCACCTATCACCTCATCCGCCACACCCAACCACCTCACATATCATCCCCCACACAACCACCTCACACCCACACCACCACCACCACTTCATACACAATCTCTCGCACACACACACACACACACACACACACACACACACACACACACACACACCACAACCACCTCACATCTACATCACCGTCACTTCATATCCCCTCCCCCTCCCCACACACACTACCAGCACCTCACACCCACACCATCACCACTTCATATCCCATCCCACCACCCAAACACACTACCAGCACCTCACACCCCATCCACCCCCCACACATACCACCACCACTAATTTGATACTTAACACATAGTATATACTTCTTGTATACTGTATAGGTATTTGTGTATGTAAGCAGATTACATTTATTGGCAATGAACTTATAGGCCTACTGCTAACAAATCAACACTTTGTCCAGCCATCATCATTTTCTAGTACAGCCTGTAACCTGCTGGGCAGGGACGAGACGTGGTTGTAAATAAGATGTCCATTACGACGGCGCAGTTCCCACTCCTCCATGGTGTGCTGGAGGAGACGTTGGCCAGTCCCTGACCTCCTCCCACGACTTGACAATATTCCCCCGAACATTCTCAATGGGGTTGAGGTCGCATCCTTTGCTCGGCCACTGTAGCAATTCAATATCGCGTTGCTCAGCAAACCATGGCTGAACAATGCGCGCAGTTTGTATGGAATAATTATCCTGTGGAAATTTTGCATGAGTTTAGGTAAACTGTGATAGCAGGTAAACAGACTATTATTGTTAGGGTGGGAAGTTGCGTGCAACGTGTAATATTTAAAAGTGCTTTCATTACATAATAACCTGGGCTAATCCATTTCAGGTATATAATAACCCAAGATAATCCGTTTAATTTAACATGTGTTCTCGTGACTGAGCTTAATTTTGATTAATAAATGAATTTAGTGTCAACGACAGGTATTACAAAGTATGGTGATGCTGAAACAATTTATGCAATGATTTACACTGATATAAAGCTACAGTATTAAACTTAAATATTTAATAACTGCCAGAGCTACAAGATTAAAGTCCTCTCATGCATTACAGCTTCAGTGCACCCATCAGGAGCGTAGGGGCCCGTGGCTACGCTATGCAGTCCAGACATTTAAGGTGCGAATGGCCACTTGCCATCCCCTGACTGGCACTATGTGAGTGCAATTAACATCAACCATTCCTTGGATTTAAGCAATTCACTAGATCACCAGGTGTCTAACTGTTGGTTATATGGCCACCACCCAGCGTATTTTCTGGATTACGGATAACCATTTTGCCTGTCATTCACTATAGAACGCCTGAAGGTAGCACAACATCGAGTGAGTGGATAATGGGTGCCATCACCGACCACATATACTAAAATGGAGAACACTGTATTACTAAAATACCTAAATGCGATGTGTCGGTCCACGTAAAACCACACCAGAGGAAGACAGACAAATACTGGAAGCTAACAGGCAGTTTCCCTTACAAAATGCAGTTGCTGTTAATGGAAAGACAGCAGTTGCAGGTCTGTGCAAAATCTGTACGAAACAGACTACATAAATCGGGAATTCATCATTGCACACCAGCAGTTAAGGGGAAGCTCGAGGATGGCACCCATTATCCACTCACTCGATGTAGTGCTACCTTCAGGCGTTCTATAGTGAATGACAGGCAAAATGGTTATCCGTAATCCAGAAAATACGCTGGGTGGTGGCCATATAACCAACAGTTAGACACCTGGTGATCTAGTGAATTGCTTAAATCCAAGGAATGGTTGATGTTAATTGCACTCACATAGTGCCAGTCAGGGGATGGCAAGTGGCCATTCGCACCTTAAATGTCTGGACTGCATAGCGTAGCCACGGGCCCCTACGCTCCTGATGGGTGCACTGAAGCTGTAATGCATGAGAGGACTTTAATCTTGTAGCTCTGGCAGTTATTAAATATTTAAGTTTAATACTGTAGCTTTATATCAGTGTAAATCATTGCATAAATTGTTTCAGCATCACCATACTTTGTAATACCTGTCGTTGACACTAAATTCATTTATTAATCAAAATTAAGCTCAGTCACGAGAACACATGTTAAATTAAACGGATTATCTTGGGTTATTATATACACTGAAATGGATTAGCCCAGGTTATTATGTAATGAAAGCACTTTTAAATATTACACGTTGCACGCAACTTCCCACCCTAACAATAATAGTCTGTTTACCTGCTATCACAGTTTACCTAAACTCATGCAAAATTTCCACAGGATAATTATTCCATACAAACTGCGCGCATTGTTCAGCCATGGTTTGCTGAGCAACGCGATATTGAATTGCTACAGTGGCCGAGCAAAGGATGCGACCTCAACCCCATTGAGAATGTTCGGGGGAATATTGTCAAGTCGTGGGAGGAGGTCAGGGACTGGCCAACGTCTCCTCCAGCACACCATGGAGGAGTGGGAACTGCGCCGTCGTAATGGACATCTTATTTACAACCACGTCTCGTCCCTGCCCAGCAGGTTACAGGCTGTACTAGAAAATGATGATGGCTGGACAAAGTGTTGATTTGTTAGCAGTAGGCCTATAAGTTCATTGCCAATAAATGTAATCTGCTTACATACACAAATACCTATACAGTATACAAGAAGTATATACTATGTGTTAAGTATCAAATTAGTGGTGGTGGTATGTGTGGGGGGGGAAGGGGTGTGAGGTGCTGGTAGTGTGTTTGGGTGGTGGGATGGGATATGAAGTGGTGATGGTGTGGGTGTGAGGTGCTGGTAGTGTGTGTGGGGAGGGGGAGGGGATATGAAGTGACGGTGATGTAGATGTGAGGTGGTTGTGGTGTGTGTGTGTGTGTGTGTGTGTGTGTGTGTGTGTGTGTGTGTGTGTGAGAGAGATTGTGCATGAAGTGGTGGTGGTGTAGGTGTGAGGTGGTTGTGTGGGGGATGATATGTGAGGTGGTTGGGTGTGGCGGATGAGGTGATCAGGTGGTGTGGGTGTGAGGTGCTGGTAGTGTGTGTGGGGGGGATGGCGTATGAAGTAATGGTGATGTGGATGTGAAGTGGTTGTGGTGTGTGTTTGTGTGTGTGAGGTAGTGTGGGTGTGAGGTGCTGGTAGTGTGGGTGTGAGGTGCTGGTAGTGTGTGTGGGGGGGATGGCGTATGAAGTGATGGTGATGTGGATGTGAAGTGGTCGTGGTGTGTTTGTGTGTGTGAGATAGTGTGGGTGTGAGGTGCTGGTAGTGTGTTTGGGTGGTGGGATGGGATATGAAGTGGTGATGGTGTGGGTGTGAGGTGCTGGTAGTGTGTGTGGGGAGGGGGAGGGGATATGAAGTGACGGTGATGTAGATGTGAGGTGGTTGTGGTGTGTGTGTGTGTGTGTGTGTGTGTGTGTGTGTGTGTGTGTGTGCGAGAGATTGTGTATGAAGTGGTGGTGGTGGTGTGGGTGTGAGGTGGTTGTGTGGGGGATGATATGTGAGGTGGTTGGGTGTGGCGGATGAGGTGATAGGTGGTGTGGGTGTGAGGTGCTGGCAGTGTGTATGGGGGGGGGGGATGGCGTATGAAGTGATGGTGATGTGGATGTGAAGTGGTTGTGGTGTGTGTTTGTGTGTGTGAGATAGTGTGGGTGTGAGGTGCTGGTAGTGTGTGCGTGGGGGATGGGGTATAAAGTGGTGGTGGTGTTGGGGATGGGATGTGAGGTGGTATGGGTGTGGCGGATGGGGTTGATCAAGTGGTGTGGGTGTGGTGGATGGGGTGTCGGATGTGGGGGAGTGAGTGTGAGGTGGTGCCATGGGCATCAGCAATGTAAATATTATTACTTTTGATAACAGGGTTATATTGTGGTAACACTGACCATAGGATAGTTGTTTATTAACTATTGTATAGTGTATTTAGAGAGGTGTGCAGGAAAAAAAAAAATAGTATGCCAGGTGGCAATAAGTCCTTGCGACTTCCGCTGGAAAACATTATATAATTATCTAATAAAATTATAATGGGTTAATGTGTTAAATTGTTTTGACCTCCTAAGCATATTGTGTTACATGAAATCAGTCATATATACATGAAACAAGTTATGGACAGATAAATGATATTTATACATACGAGTGTGCTAATGCTGACGTTATGAACATCAGACTAATGCTTTCCATATATATTATCTGCTTACGAGTTTAAAGAGGTCGTGGGTTAAACAACTGTTTCGTGTGAAGAATGAGGCAGTAGCGGAGTTGTTTCCTAGGTTTGGGGGGGGGGAGGAATGACTGACCAATGGCAACCCCTGTTAAGTTTATCGATAAATATGTTGCCTGGGACTGCACTGCATATACTTATCAAGGCAATACTGTATTAGTAGCCTATAAATAATCATAATTTCAGTTGTAAATCTTAAGTAAGTTTCGCAAGTCAAGAGTAGATGAAAATATTAATCATAGCATACCTATGTTTTTGTTTGATTCGGGGGATGCACTTGGATATATAATGATAAGTATAATAAACTGAATTATATATATATATATATATATATATATATATATATATATATATATATATATATATATATATATATATATACCTTATAATTGGTGGAACTATCTTTGAGTATAGAAAAATACATAAGACTACTTGGATTTCACCATGTGGTAAATATTATAACCAGACTGACCACATTGCAATTAGCAGAAGGCATAGGAGTTATTTGCAAGATGTTTGCGTAAGGAGGGGGGCAGATATAGGTAGTGATCATCAACTTGTTGTGTCAAAGATTAAAATAAAACTTAAGAGAAACGTTAATGGTAATTGTACAGGAGGTAATAATTATGATTTTGATGAGCTGAGAAGTGATGAGAGCACGAGGGAAAAGTTTCGGTGGGAATGTAGAAACAGGTTTCTAGTCCTGCAGACTTTGATGGAATCTAAAGACAATGATATTAATCAAATGTGGAGAGAGGTAAAAGAGGTTTTGCATGAGAGTGCTAAGGTTACTATTAAGAAAAAGGGAAAAGCGAGAAGGAAAAATTGGATGTCAGATGAAACATGGAATGCAATTCAGAAAAGGAAAGAGGCTAAGTTAAGAAGTGAAGAACATGTTGATGGCCAGGTAGTTGAAATACTTAGAGCAAAGTACTGGAGTTTACATTCTGAAGTAAAAAGACTCGTTAGACGTGATAAGAGGAGGCTATATGATGAAAAGGCGACAGAGACAGAAATTAAATTAAGTAAAAATGACGGTCAGAGCACAAGAGCAGCGTATCAGGCCATAAAGGAGTTAACTGGGACTGAAAAGAGAAGGAAGGAAATACCTGTACAAGGTAGAAATGGTAATTTGATGACTAAAGATTTGGATATAAAAGGAAGGTGGAAATAGCACTTTGAATCTGTTCTAAATAGACCAATTCCAGCTGAAGAGGACATTTTGCCAGCCGAGAGAGATTTGCAGATAGAAACAGGGGATATAACTTTGGAAGAGGTAGCAAAATCTATAAAGGAGTTAAAGAATTTTAAGGCCCCAGGAGAGGATGGAATATTCCCTGAAATGCTTAAGGTGGAAAATGACGAGTTGATGAATGCGCTTTTGAAACTTTTTAATGTGGCTTGGGATAATGGTGGAATTCCAGAAGAGTGGAAAAATGGAGTGATTAAAAAAAATACCAAAAAAGGGAGATTTAAGTGTGTGTGGCAATTGGAGGGGGATAACTTTGACACCTGTAGTTGCAAAAGTCTTTTCCAAAATCTTGTTGCACAGAATAGAGCCAGTAATTGATAAAATTTTAAGAGAAGAACAAGCGGGATTTAGAAAGGGTCGATGTTGTAATGATCAGATTTTTAGTGTAAGACATCTAATGCAACAAACTAATGAGATGAAAATGCCACTTAGTATGTGTTTTGTGGATTTTGAAAAGGCGTTTGATAGTGTTTCACGTGGAGCTATGTTGAAAATTATGAGATTCTATGGCACGGCTGGATTAAGCATATGGGAGGCCCGGGGCCCGCTTGGAAGGGAGGCCCCCTTTCCAACTCCCCCAGTGGCATACACCGCAGACTGGTAACCTAAATCCTAATATATAAATAGGACACTTTTAGTTAGGAAATACTGAACGGGGACTATTCATCCAATGCTGTAATATGTAATGCGTAAACACGAAATGAACACAAGTTGCTCTGGTGGGAGGCCCCCTCTTGGTGGGTGGCCCAGGGCCCGGGCCCCTTGGGCCCCCCCCTTAATCCGGCGGTGTTCTATGGTATACCAGAAAAGTTTGTAAATATTATTAGAAGCCTGCATGAAGGTACTTTCTGTAAGGTAACGGTGGGCGGTTCTTTGAGTGATCCATTTCAAGTTAGGTCAGGAGTGATTCAAGGAGGAGTTCTTTCGCCATTGTTGTTTGTTTTGGTTATGGATTATGTTATGAAAAAGGTTGTAAGGAGAACAGGTGCAGGAATTAACTGGAAAGAAAATAAGAAGCTGATGGATTTGGACTATGCTGATGATATTGTACTGATTTGCGGAAGTATTTACGAGATGCTGAGGGTGCTTATGATTGTCTGGTGGAGGAAGGAGAAAAAGTGGGATTGGTAATAAATTGTGGAGACTGAAATTATCAATATGAACGTGGAGAACCAAATCGATTGTGTAATTGAGAATAATGTGGTGAAGCATGTAGAAAACTTTAAATATCTGGGAACGATTGTATCATCTAATGGATCATTAAACAGTGAAATTAAGGAGAGGCTTAGACAGGCTTGGCGAGCTGTTGGAATGTTGAAATATGTTTGGAATAATAATATGCTTTCGGTACATACTAAAGTGAAATTTTACAAGTCCATGGTTAGACCAATTTTAATTTACGGGCATGAGTCCTGGTA
This sequence comes from Coenobita brevimanus, assembly GCF_032717465.1. Classification (NCBI taxonomy): domain Eukaryota; kingdom Metazoa; phylum Arthropoda; class Malacostraca; order Decapoda; family Coenobitidae; genus Coenobita; species Coenobita brevimanus. Next base: position 26,402,746 of record NC_136987.1, on the reverse strand, counting down.
CAGTACAATTGCAACAGATCAGAAAGTATTAGGATTTGAGAATAAAATACTGAGAAGGATTCTTGGGGTAAAGTGGCAAGACAGAGTTACAAATGCAATAGTAAGGGATATTACGAGAGTGGAACCAGTTAATGAATATGTGAGACTGTCTCGCTGGAAGTGGCTGGGGCACATATACAGAAAAGAAGGTAGTTTAATACAGGATGTGCCAGTGTGGACTGCTAGAGGAAGAAGAGGTAGAGGTAGGCCGAGGGAAACCTGGTTGAGGACAATGAAAAAAGAAACAGGAGAGGAGTGTTGGTGGGACCTGAAGGAGATGGCAAGAGACAAATATTGGTGGAGAGAGTTCATTGAGGCCCTATGCATCCCGTGGGGTGCCACAGGAAATGATTGATTGATTGATATATGTATGCACAGATCACGTAGCAGTATTAAAGGAAACCCGATGGAGTAAAAGTATGACTGACTGGATTCCACGAGATGGGCAGAGTAGTAGAAAACGACCATATAAGAGATGGAGTTATTAGAGAAGATTGTGGGCAAAACCTAGCACAGACTGGCCCTAATAAGGAATTCACGCAAAGGAAAGGGGAGGCCTTTGTTCAGCAGTGGACTCTAAATGGTTAATGATGATGATGATGATGATAAATACAGGTTGTAACTGTATGTGTCCAACCCTAAGAAAATGATGTCCATTATAATGGAAATAACGTTGCAAATGGGCTTATTTTACTCCTTGTCATGATGTGTATGTGTCTCCTTTGCATTTGTTAGGCGTGTCATATCGGTTTAAACTGCATATCATGATTTGATCATATTGTCAAAATTTCCTTACACTACCACGGGTCTCACCTATCGATCACCCGCATAATCATTGTCTGATCTGTATTGATGAAGATGTACTGCAACCTGTAATTTGGCCATATATTTTGCATTAACCTTATAATCAGTCTTCATATGTGTCGTCCATGGACGTTTCGAATCGCTTGCACAAAGAAGCAGATCGAATTCACCAGACTCTACGTTGGTGTGATAAGGTTGGCTGATGTATGATGGCTACTGTCTGCGCAGCAGCGTAAGTTATATTACTTTAAGCCTTTTGTATTAGCATTCTCTTTACATTTAATAATTATGGTAATGATTCATGGAGTCACATAATTGTTTTTAAGGCCATACTGCAAGCTATTAACGGCATCAACAATAGCAAAACTCAATCACCACTCCCGTCCCACGTAACAGGACGAGGCCCATTCATTCACAGAAACTTACACTACTACTGCCAAGCTGCCACATTTGGTCAGGGGGTAGGGTAGGGATGTAGCAAAGGGGGTGTAGATACTCCTTTCCGCAACTGTACCGTCGGATCAAGTGGGGGGTGGAACTGTCTGTCCAGTTCCAATCAGCGCCCCTCAGGAGTTGGCCTTTAGCCACTCCCGCCTTCAACAGGAGTGTGCCTGTAGCCTCTCCGAAGGTGTCTTCCTCTTTGGGATAGCCAGAAGCTGCCTGCCCCTCTTAAAGGAATCGGTACAACACTGACCTGAGGGTAATCAGGAGATGGCCGGTAGCCGCTCCCACCTTCGTCAGAAGGTGTTCTTCCGGGGATGGCCTGAAGCTGCCCTACACCCCCTCCTGCAGGAGCTGGCCTGTAGCCGCTCCCACCTTCGTCAGAGGGCCTGTAGCTGCTCCAAAGGCGTTGCCCCTGAGTCAGCCTGTAGCTGCTCCTCCCTCCGGCAGAAGGAGATGACCTGTAGTCGCACCCGCCTTCGTCAGATAGCTGGTAGCCGCTCCGAAGGTGTTGCCCCTGAGTCGGCCTGTAGCCGCTCCTCCCTCTGGCAGAAGGAGACAGCCTGTAGTCGCTCCCACCTTTGTCAGACGGCCAGTAGCCACTCCGAAGGTGTTGCCCTCGAGTCGGCCTGTAGCCGCTCCCCACCCCTCCTGCAGGAGTCGGCCTGTAGCCACTCCCACCTTCGTCAGATGCCTGGAAGCCGCTCCGAAGGTGTCCTGAGGCACGCTGATTCCCCCTCTCTAGCCATGCCCAGTAGCCGGGCCTCGGCGCCTCACAGTAGTGCCCTTGGAGAGCCAAGTCCAGTAGCCGGGCCCCATAGTTGGAGGCAGGCAAGAGAGTCCTGCCGTCCTGGCGTGAGACCAGGATCACGACCCCTGATGCAGAGGACGCAGGAGATTCCCAGCGAGGCCCTGATGCCTCCCCTGGCCTCCGCTCCCTATGCCTGGCCCTGGAGAAAACCCACCTGACAGACCCTGACTCGGGTCAGTGCCGCAGCCCCTCCCTGATGGCGCCACTTGGCTCTGGGGGCTGCAGTCCCCGGTTACTCCAGGCCCTCCCTAGGACACCCGGGCGGGATCTCCCTAAGCCCCGATGGCGGAAGACCTCCACCTCCGGCTGAGACTTGAGCCAGAGATTTCTGGACCTGTTTGGCCCTAATCCTGAGGGCCACATTCCAGTACCCAGCCCAGAAAATACGGGCCTCTCAGCCACCTGCAGCCCTGGACGAGAGAAGACGCCCCTGAGAGTCATCCCGTGCCCTCTTGGCACGCCCTCCCCTGGCGGTGCCACAATTCCAGCGGAATAGTCGCCGGTGGTTTCCCCAGCCGCCCCCACCGTATAGTGTGATATGCCCTAAGTAGTGCAACAGTGATAAAGTGACAATGTGCCCCGAATAGCAGGTAAAGTGTTGAAGGAAGTTAGAATGGGAATGGACTATACTCCAGGGCAGAGTAGTGTTAACGAGTGCAGTGACTAAGTGGGCAATTAAATTCATATTGTGACGCCCTTATAATATGCCTGTAAGACCCCCAAGCCGAGAGACCTATATCAGTGAAATATACAAGTCCCCTTGGCCACCAGAAAATCATATAGCAAAAGTGTTATTAATATCTTCCCCCTTGTATTACTATATTCGTTGCGAGACTCCCAGTGCTTTGCGCCCTCCCTTAGGCTGCGGCCACACCGAACGCAACGAGCGGGGAGGTAGCGTCAAGCGATGAGCGGGGAGGTGAGCGTCAACTCGATGCGTGTCCAAATAGGAAGCGGCAACCTTGTGGGCGACAGATAGTCAGAAGCATGCCTATAGTGAAATATCCGTTGAACAATTCACTACCTACTGAATTATATTTCATAGATTTATGTATTGATAAATAATAAAATTGTCGATGTTCATTACGTGTATACATATACACATACATATAGTGTATACACTTATCTGTTTATTAGTTTTAGACCTACGGTGTAACAAAGGGATTAGAGCAATAAATACTAGTATGAATTTTAGACATTAATGGTCTTTTATACGTTTTATAACAAAGGTGGAACAAACGTTACTTAAGCAATCTTATGACAAATTCTCGATTATAATTTATCATTTGTATGGAGTTATTCAGTTATCTTCCCTGTGTTTCTTCAACACTCCAGTATTTTTTGTGGAGTGGATCATTTGGATCCCACAGCTCTCCTCTGGTACACGGCTTCAATAGGGTGTTCAGTAGACATAATTACCAGAACCTAACCGCTCCAAAACGCAGTATTAGCATGAATGAATGATGATGCAAATGTCTGGGGAGTGAGGGTGTCGCTAGGCAGTGCGCGACATACTGGAACATGCTGCATCACGTAGCGACGAGCATGGAGAGTTAGCGGGGCAACAAACCTCCCCGCTCATTCAGTGTGGCCACCCACATAATATTTAGTGTGTTTTATCGTGTCGCCTCATCCCTCCCTGCTCAAGTCGCCCCGCTTGTCGCGTTCGGTGTGACCGTACACTTAGTAAATCTTTTTTCGGTTTTCCCCACGTACGTGAAAGCCTAAAATCACCTTACAGCAAATTACCAAAACTCCTTTGCTATCGGAGAATAACAGAGCAAACTCTCTAACATCTATTCCCACTTGATATTACTATAAAGTATTACCAGCCCCGCAGCACGTCGCCACTCTCACTCTCCCCATCCCTCCCCCCCTCTTGTCACACCCCCTGCTTCCCACGTATACTGTGCAGCGAGTTGTGTTCAAAGTAAGACTGTTCACTACGCTTAGAGTGTTATCTTTTGATGCCTGTTGAACCAGTATCCTGCGAGGTACTATCTATCTAGTTAAGGATTGTGATTTCCCAAATACTGTGTTGTATTATCTGCTGTCTGTCTTGTGTCTGACTATTGAATACACGTGTAAGGTTATTGCCTAAGTTTTTGTGTCCTACCTCTCTTATTTGCACTAAGCCCGTCTCGAAAGAGGACTCTGCTTCACGTTAGGTGTTCTAGGATCGAGAAGTCTAGCTTTAAACACCTAGTATTACAGTAACATAAGTACCAGCAAGCCAACTCTAGCCTGCTGTAGTGGGTGGCTGGGGCTGTGACTGGGTTCTGATGGCACCAACACCTATGTGACAGGGTTCTGATGGCACCAACACCTATGTGACGGGGTTCTAATGGCACCAACACCTATGTGACGGGGTTCTAATGGCACCAACACCTACGTGACGGGGTTCTAATGGCACCAACAAATATGACCATCAGAACCAACACCGCACATAATCCTTTTGTGGCCTCTGTATTGGCAGTTCTGCGTAATATCAGGCCTTCACAGTACCAAACACTTTTCTGTCCTATAACACTTTATTTTTCACTTCCTTTGCACATCAAACTCTAATACTGCACCAAAGAATGATACTTAAACTCCTTTACCAGCTCAAGTCCTCTCTTTATTCAAGAGCACATCATGTTGAGAACAACTGTCAACAACCACCACCATATTCTTACCTATACACCATATACTCTCACAACACAAGACCAACAGACATCCACATAACTACACCAATACACTGAGGTGGTTTGGCCATGTGAAGGGGATGGAGCGCGAGACTAGTGAGAAGAGTGTGAGTGAAGTGGAGGAGGGAAGAGGGAGGGACAGACTGAGGATGAGATGAAACGATGGAGTGGATAGGTATATGAGACAGGGAGTGTAAGCTGGAGGGAGGGCAGTGAAATGGCGGGGTACAGGACAACATGGAGTAGATTTGTTTGTGACCATCTCTTACAAGATTAAAGTGTCTGGCAATATAAAGACAGACAAAACTGCACCAGTCCATCATGCTCTTATCACTATCAGCACACAACATATCATGTGGATACATCAGATCTAAGATACTCCATGTTATGCTAGGTGTTTTTAGGGTGGCTTCCCGTCCTAAGAATGCCTGGCCTAGTATTGGGTTCTTTTCAAGACCGGGGCTATACCACAAATATAGGAGGAACAGGGCATAAAAACTCATGTCAACAACCTACACATATCTTCACAAATCTTACACAAGGGCAATAGGATGTCTCACAATATTTCTGACTCATCAATTCTTGGGCTGTTCAATGGGGCAAGCGTATCTCGCAGGATACGTGATAGCCACAGTTCACAATTAAGGATGGTACAGTTTACAATATGAGTCTGGGTGCCTCGGGATTATAATTTTTATACAGTCTCTAAGATTGGTGGTGCCGGGTCATATGATAGTCCTTGTGGTCACCACTGTCACAATCACTGAGGGGTGCACTAACTTGATTTTGTTGCTGGGAAAAGAGGGGGAGGGGAAGGGGGAGAATTTAGGTTGACACAGGTGCAAGGGGGAGAGAGGGGTGTGTGCTGAGCAATAATGATCACTACTTTTGACAAGGGAGCCTCACTTCTATAGCACTGCACTTTAAGTCACTTTCTAGGCATGGTCACTTCATGAATCCACTTTTAGCACTTTCCTATATGTCAATGCACTGAATCACACCTGAGTCACTTACAGTCCAGATAGGTTGGTGTCATCCCCCATGGGCGTGATGAAGGGCCCCGGGTGCTGGGGGCTGGGGGCGGAGGTCTGACTGGAGGGGTAGGGGCCAAACAACTTCTTCAGGCGCCTCCGGAGCCGCTGGGTGGAAGATCCACATCACCTCGGCCAGGGGTGGGGTAGGCCTCGCCCCGGGGAGCTAGGGGCTCCGTTGGGGACCCGGGGGCTGTGGTCCACTCCGGGGTGCTCTGCCGTCAGGAGGGGACTGCGGTATTGTTCCGGGCAGGTCCTCCTCAGGGGCCAGCAGCAGGAAGAACAGCCCCGTGGACAGTCCAGGGCCCAGTCATCAGGGTGCTAACAGTGGACTTCCTGGCCAGGGACTGGTACTACAGCAGGTGGATGCGGGAGGGCGATGTGTGGGCGTAGAGCGGCTGGGGGCCGTCTCTCGTCTGTGGGCGCGGCAGGAGGCCATCGCCTGTGTCGTGTCCTCAGGACTGCCACTGACCCTGCGGGTAGTCCGGGGGGAGTGGCTGGAGGCTGTCTCTTTGGTGAACGGCTGGAGGCCATCTCTTTGGTGGAGTGGCTGGAAGCCATCTCTAGAGTGGAGCGGCTTGAGGCCATCTCCAAGGAGCTGTATGGAGTTTAAAGTTCAGCTCCACCCCGATCCTGATCCAGGCCGGGCTGGCGAGAGGGTAGTGTGCCCGGGCTGAGGTGTACAGGTTGGGTCAGTTCCGGGGAGTAGGGGCGCATGGCTACCTGGGACTTACACCCATATAGAGCGGAAACCCTGTATGCTGCATCTAACCCTCTGCTGTCACCTCCTAGGCGTGTCGTGTCACTGCTAGATGTTATCAGTTCACTCCAGTCTTCTCCATTCGTTACAATTCCCATCATCCCTCCACACAGCTCAAATTTTAACCTCTTATAAATAACGTTCAGGATTGGTTAATATGCAATTTTTTACTTATCTATCTATCTACCTACTACCAGATGCCTTAATCCCATAAGAGGTGGCCACAAACAAATTGCATCCATGTCGCCCTGTCCCCTGCCATTTCACTGCCCTGCTCCCACCTCACATCCACCTGTCTCATATACCTCTCCACTCCATCCCTCCACCTCATCCTTGGCCTCTCCCTCCCTCACTTACGGTATACTGGACCTGATCCGATTTTTATAAAGAATTCCTGGTAGGGCTGTGTCTGATAATAGCATGCATGATGTGTTATTGTTTTTAAAAACTGTATTTACAACAAAACTTCTCCTTATTACTCAGCTTCAGAAAACACAATGAATGAAGTCTATTTTTCCTAAAAACTGGGTCCCTTAGAAGATCAAATGAAGTCCTCAGCTGTTCCATTTGTTTGTGCAGCTGGATGAGATGACACACATCCTCTGGTCTATCTCACAGTCAAATCCTTCTCCATCACTACCAGATGCAATTTTCAGTAGTTCTTTGGGCACACTTTTGACTTTCTTTATAAGGCTTCTCATCTTCAGGCCAATGGCAGCTGGAATGCCACCTGATTCAATATCCTGGTATCTGAAAACATAGTAAAATACTGTACAGGAGTATTGCACAACCTACTGCATAACACAAATTATCATCATCAACTTAACCCGCCCCGTCCTGTCGATGTATGGATACGTTGCAACATTTTGCATTTGCCAGTCCTGACGACGTACTGGTACGTTCCGCAATTGCGAGGTTCATAATTTGCACAATTTTCAATTTTTGCGCGTGATTTTTCATATGTATAAACAGGACACCTTCCTCTATTCCTCTACAAGATGCCAAGCAGGGACAATGCCTTACACTGCATAACCTCCCCCCCCCCCGCATGCCATTGTCTCGGCAATTCACCTGTTACCAGTGACCTGGCCAATAAAGACATTCAGGGCCAGAGTGATTCCCCAATCGATGACAATGTGGAGGACAAAGTTTCCATAGCATTAGAAGATGAAACAGTCAGAAATGATGATCAGGTACTGTGGCAAAAAAAGGTCAAGTATGGTGATGAGTTAGTGAGTGAAACAATGCTTATAATGCCTATATTACTCTTTGAAAACCAATATACTCTCGTACTACATATAAATTCGTACCAAGTAAATAAATAAATACAGTTTATGAGTGGTGTGGAATAGTTATCCTCCCATAGAACTCGTTTTCTTTGGTGCCAGCCTGATAGAAAACCCTGTAAGGTAAGGAGGTACTGCTACCTGTATTGAGTATTTTAAACCTCGGGTGAGCGATTTCTCTATGAATTTTCGGTTTCTCTCACCAAAAGCGGAGGTTTTAGTCAAAAAATTTTTTTTTGAAAATACCTCGGGATTGGGGGGTGTCGGAGCTGCGAAATAGCTCGGGACGTGACGGGTTAAAGTGCTGTAGTAGAACCATTAGATGCAAGCCTACGGAAATGGGCTCCAGAATCATTCATACCAGCCACTAAGGTGCTTTGCCACTCCATCGCTGCCTTCCTTGTCCCGGCCTCCATTTCCCACACCACCTCAGCCACTGTCTCTGTCTCCCCCGCCATGACGAGAGTCATCGCAACTGACTTCATCGCTACCTTATCATTCATTGCAGTGGTCTCCCTCGCCACCTCACTGGTCATTGCAGCTGTCCCCTCACCACCTCCTCTGTCACTGCATAACATCTCATCACTACCCCAGAGCCATCGCATCGGACCTCATCGCCACTGCCTGAGCCAGCACATCAAACCCCATCACCACCACCTGAGCCAGCACATAACACCCCATCGCCACCGCCTGAGCCAGCACATAACACCGCTCCGCCTGAGTCATCGCATTGCACTCCATCGCCTCCGCCTGAATCATCGCATCACACTCCATCGCCACCCCCCTCTGACCCTCTCCAGGAGATGGGGTTTGAGGGCTTTGAGGAGGAGGATTCAGTGTTGGGGCACACCACATGTCCCTTAGCCTTGGGAGGGATAGCAAGGATGATGACCAGGACTGGACATGGACCTACAAGAAGGAAGTGATGAGAGGTGTTTGATATTCTCTAACCTATTCCTTATGATTTTCAGATTTTATTTGTTGGTTTTAGTGAGTCATTTACAGGTATTAGGCTTAGGTTAGCTTCCTTGACAGCTGTCAGGATATTTAGATTGCCTTTAAACCTGTTTTTGGGCTCATCTGGGTGCGTTTTGGACTTGGTTTGAGGGGAACCCAAGCCCTGTAAACAGTCCACATTGAAATACGTGTTAAAAGTATCCCAATATATGATACCCTGCCTAACGATGGGGTTTTGCCTAACCAATTAGATCGTTAAACCGGGGTATGCCTGTAAATACATATGCCACTAATGCCATATTCATTGTGCGAAAGCTTCAGGAAAAATATATAGAAAAGAAAAGGGAACTGTACTTTGTTTTTGTTGATTTGGAAAAGGCCTTTGACAAAGTCCCTGGAGAGGTGGTGAAGTGGGCAATGAGAAAACTTGGGATGGAGGAGTGGCTGGTTAGAGTAGTTATGGCCATGTATGCAGGTAAGAGTGAATGGAGATTTGAGTGATGAGTTTTCCGTGAATGTTGGTGTGCATCAGGGGTCAGTTTTGAGTCCCTTGTTGTTTATCATGGTACTTGAAGCCCTCTCACGTGACATCAGACTGAAAACAACCATGGGAGATGTAGTATGCCAATGACTTGGTGTTGGTTGCAGAGAATGAAAGGGAGACGGAGGAAAGATTTAGGAAGTGGAAAGATGGTATGGGGCACAAAGGCTTAAGAGTATATGCAGAAAAAAAAAAAAAAGGTGATGGCGCCTAGGGTTGGTGGCAGTAGTGTCAAAGAAGAGGGAAAGTAGCCATGTGTAGTTTGATACAATGGTGTGGGAAGTAATTCCATCTTGTGCTGTGTTTGTCATCGTGAGTGCATAACGTATGTATTGGTATCAGAGGTAGACTGCGAGATAATAATGATTTTGTGTGTCCGGTGTGTCAGGGAGAGCAGGTGCAAACTGTCATGTGTGAAAGGACTGCTGGTGAGTCTCTCAAGTGTTAGGAAGAGTTTTGTTATTTGGGAGACATGTTATGTGCTGGAGATGTGGCTGGAGCTAGCTCTGTGGCTAGAGTGAGGAGTGGTTGGAAGAAGTTCAGGGAGCTGTTGCCTCTCCTGACATTGAGAGGGCTCTCCCTCTGAGCTGAGGGATTTTTGTGTTAGGAATGTTAGGAATGTAATGCTGTATGGTAGTGAGACCTGGGCACTAAAGCAAGAGGATATTCACAGGCTCATATGTACAGAAATGGCAATGATTCAGTGGATGTACAGTGTGTCCTTGAAAGCAAGGCCTGGGAGGGCTAGGTTTATGACAGATAAGTTAAGAGGAAGGATGGGACTGGAGTGTATTGGTTTGGTGATGAGGAGGGGTAGACTGAGATGGTTTGGGTATGTGGAGAGGATGGGATGCAGAAAGTGAGAAGTGTTAATGTGGGGACAGGGTTGTGAAAGGCAGACCAAAAAAAGACTTGGGATATCATAAAGTGTGACCTCAGGGATAAGGGACTGAATAAGCTGCCAGAGACTGAGCACTGGCAGAATGGAGGGCCACCATTAAACGACCAAGGCTGACGCATGCCAGCATGTTGGAGCCTTTATAAATGAAACAAAACGATCTATAGCCAAATGCCACGATCCTGCAAAGGGTGGTCATTTGTCTTTTACCTATTTTACAGAAAGCAACATTAACCCTCCACCAAACCACTTGTTGATGCAGAGGGAACACATATAGGTTGGTCATACAGTTACCACCCAGCACTGTAAATGGTTTCCTGGCTTACAGGAAACCATTAGTGTTGTCACTCAATGTAAGGCCACCTGGAAAGGAAAGAATAATAACAAAAAGTGACAGGAAAGACTGGAGAAATAGGAAGAGAGGAGACACAGAAAAATAATGAAAAAGTAAAGGGAGAAGTAGGCGGCACTACATCAAGTGAGTGGATGATGGTCACCACCACCTACCACCAAGAAATATCATGGAGAATGAAAAAAAATCAGAATAAAAATATCGAGAAGCACAGCAAAAAGAAAGAAAGAAATTAAGAACAAAATAAATATCTAGAAGCACAGGAACAAGAACAAAGCAAGTATCTGGTATAAAAGAAATTATCAGCAAAAAACAAAATATCAAGAACAAAAGAAATATTAAAAAAAACACACACACACACAAAAGGAAGCTCAAGCAGAACACTATGCAGAACTAGACGAACCGGTGAGTGGGCAGACAGCACCTTCACCAGCTGTGTGAGGAGATGAGTGGACAGACAGCATCTTCACCAGCTGTGTGAGGCGCTGAGGAAACTGAAGCAACAGGAGGTGGCAAACAGTAAGGTAGAGAGAATATGCAGCCAGGTAAGAGAGGTGAGGGAAGAGGTGTCCTGTATAGTGGAGGATAAAGTCAGGAAGTGCATACCAGGGTCGAAGGTCTTTGTTCTCCTTGCTGTGCTCCGAACACTGCAAGTACATCTTTCTTTTGTTCTTCTTGCTGTGCTCCTAACACTGCAAGTATATCTCTAGAGATACATCCACCATCTTGGCAACCTATCTGTGCGACTCCATCTCTCAAAACATATGCCACTCCTGACACCAATTTGCTGCATCACAGAGTTTGTTGATGTCAAGAAGAATGAGTACACAAGCCAGGACATTAATCAAAGGCCACTGAACACTTCAGGGTTTTATTCCTTCCCGGCACAGCTGAGGTACACTTGTAAAACATGGTGGCTTTTCTCTCTCACACTACCTTCATCATCACTCCCTAATATTCATTGTTCATTAACTGACTGACTACTCTGCCTTTCACTGATTAACACTCACTGACTGACTACTCTCCACTCTATACTGCTCTCTGCTGGGTGCTGAGCACACACTAAAGTAGGAGGCACACCCCCACAGGTGACTCCATCTCCAGAACAACACAGAATATTCTACAGCCTGGGAGGGAACTCACACTGTACTATGTAATAATGCACAAATCAACAATACATAATAATAACAATGACAAGAACAAATTCATGTCCATGTTTCTAGAATGTTCTTCATATCACCAGACATAAAACATTAGCCTAATCCTATGGCAGAAAAATTTCTAGAATGTTCCTCACAACTCGAGATATAAAATATTAACCTAATCTTAAGGCATAACACCTAATTTCTAGAATGTTCCTCATCTCCAGATATAAACCATTAACTTAATCTTACAGCATAACACTTAATTTCTAGAATAATCCTCACACCTGCACATATACACCACTAAGCTAACCCTGCCAACACAACAGGGAGATAAAAGGACCAGCCTCCTGTGCTGCATTATAATGGCATCACAATTTTATACATACCAGAACCAGCAGGTTAGGATTATTTAGGTCAGATTAGGGAAAATTATTAGGTTAGGATAAATGTTGTAAGGATCAGTTGAGGTCAGGTTATAATAGGTTAGGTTAGGTAGCATTACATAAAATTAGGTTAGGTATGGTCAAGATTAGGTTATCATAGGTTTGGTCTGGATTAATTATGTAAGGTTAGAAAAATTTAGGTTCGGCAGGGTATGGGCAGGCTAGAATTACTGAGGTTATGTTACAATCACTGGGCTGGGTTTGGGCAAATCACAACTGATGAGGGAAAAATGGTATTCTAAGATGGTGTCTGTTGAAACTTAAAAATACACTCAGGAAAAAAAAAAAATCAACATAAGAGAGAGAAGGGGGAGGGAGGGCAAAATAAGGTGATTTTGTGTCTCCTTGATGATTACCCCTCCAAGCTTCCACACAGACATACATACTATACATGGCAATTATCTCATATCTGCCATAAAACTGTACACAGCAGAAATATTAATCATGCAGTTTAATGCATCATCATCATTGTCCATGGCAAGCAGGGCCACGCAGAGTTATGAAAAACCATCACAGGTAAAATCAGCCTTACAACCAACTATTGTTCTGTTACCACAAACTAGAGGAGCAAAACCTGGATTCAAATCTGAACCAGATCAGGATCTGCCCCATGATGTATCAATGAGTACAAACAGAAGAGGCCTTAATTACAGCCCAATGTGCTAATTTGTTAATGTTCATGACACAAATTGTAATGCTCATTTTTGTACTGAATCATCACATAATATAACAATAGTATTATGGATGAAATACACAAATAACATGAAAAGCATGAAGGGAGTATACGCTGGATGTTGGTTTGACCAGCTATTGCTTACATCCCAGCCTGCTGCTCACTCACGGACCCTGACATCCCCACTTTGGTATCCTACTTGTCAATAATCCTCGCCTTGGAAAAGGCCCAAGTAATCAGGGCCAAACTAACTTTTTGGGGGGCCTGTAGGCTAAACCAGATATTGGGGCTCCTACCCAGGGAACGGGCCCCCATCAAGAGGTCTTGTGTGATGCCAGTCTCTGTAATTTTATCATTTATCAATTCATTTGATTTTTTTTTATTTTTTCAGTGGTGGGGGCCTTGGCTGTGAGGTATTCAGCCTAAGTGATTAATCTACCCCTGCAAGCAACCTCTTGATTGGGCATAATTAGTTAACACCAAGCCATTGTGAAGGACTGTCCTGTCTTAACATGGGCACTGTCTTTTAAATCACAATCTGAATCCTTGTTTGTGATGCCATGCCATTGTGAATGACTGTCCCATCATAATATGGGCACAGCACATCTTGTGTCATAGTAGATCACACTCTGAATACCTATTGGTGACATCATCCAATCCTATGCTGCCCCATGAGGACTGTAGGAGCCCAGGGCTAGGCAATTTGGTCCTGATATTTATGATGAGAGTGACCAGCCTCATTCATCCCTAAGTGGCATTACGTGAGCAATAAACCCCAACAACTCCTTGGATATAAACCTACACTGGCTCACTCCAACTGGAGTGCCATAATTACCCACTAAACCACCAGGTGCTATGGTTACCACCCAGCATAGTAAATGGTTTCCTGGTGTACAGGAAACCATCTGGCTTGTCATTCAGTGTAGTCATCCACAGGCAGAAGGAAGAGGAAAAAATTAAGAAAGACAGAAGTGAATGGGAGAAAAGAAGGATGGAGGACAGGAAAGGGCAGACATCCGAGAGCAGCACTACATCAAGTGAGTGTATGGTGAGTGCTCCCACCTACCACTGATAATCACCCATGGTTAATGGTGTCTTGGCTTAGTAGGTTGTATGACACGCTGCATGAGGGGTGGCCTGGCATGAGTACCAGTAGTGGCTAAAGTGGCACTACAGACCAAAACACTCACAAAGTTTTATTTCTTTTTTTCCCTACAACCCACTTTTTAAAAATTTTCCATTAATTTGGCAAAGCAGCCTAAGAGATAAAACATGTCTTCCGCCTCACTTGTCAGTGAATGGCACCATGCCTGGTTAATCCGCCGCGTCCGGTTGACATATATACACGTCCACACGTTTTGTCACTGTCAGTCCCATTGACGTATATAAACACGCATCAATTGCAAGGTCCCTAATTTGCACAATTTTAAATTTTTGCGCGTGATTTTTGGTACGTATACACGGGACACCTTCCTCTACAAGATGCCAGGCAGGGACAATGCCTTACCCCACATGACCTCCCCCCCACCCCCACGCGCCACTGTCTCGGCAATTCACCTCTTACCAGTGACCTGGCCAATAAAAACATGTTGTGCCACGGGATGAAATTCAGGACCAGAGTGATTCCCCAATCGATGACAATGTGGAGGACAAAGTTTACATACCATTAGAGGAAGAAACAGTCAGAAATGATGATCAGGTAATGTCGCCAAAAAAGGTCAGGTATGTTGATGTGTTTGGTGAGTGAAACAATGCTTATATTGCCTATATTACTGTGTGAAAACCAATATACTCTCATGCTACATATAAATTCGTACCAAATAAATAAATAAATACCGTTTATTAGTGGCGTGGAATAGTTACCCTCCCATAGAACTCGTTTTCTTTGGAGCCAGCCTGTTAGAAAACACAGTAAGAAGTACTGCTATCTGTATCAAGTATTTTAAACCTCAGGTGAGCGATTTCTTTATGAATTTTCAATGTTTCTCACCAAAAGCGGAGGTTTCAGCCAAAACTGGTCGGGATTGGGGGGAGTCAGTAGTGGTAAAGTGGTCGGGACGGGGTGAGTTAAAGCCTGATTTCTTCTACAAGCTTTGCCATATTGATCATAACTATATAATTGTTTTCACACCTGAATGAACTGTCAGGTGCCACGTGAATAAGAATTTTTCTGTACAGAGTTTTCCAGTCATCACATTTTAAATTTTTTCACGCCTGAACTGATACAGGAGAGAACCTATAATAAAACTGTTTACCCCATTCATCACACTTGAATTTCTTCACTCCTTAATGAAATAAGCAGTGTTGGATGACATCAACTAGAAACTCTTCCCTCCATGATGATTTAATAGGTGTCTGGTGAGACTAAGTTTCCAACCAAACTGCTTACCACATTCATCACACTTGAAATTCTTCACTCCTGAATGAATTAACAAGTGATGAGTGAGACTAACCTCCCGTGTAAATAGTTTACCACATTCATCACACTTGAAATTCTTCACTCCTGAATGAATTAACAGGTGTTGAGTAAGATGAATCTTCTGTGCAAATCGTCTACCACATTCATCACACTTGAAATTCTTCACTCCTGAATGAATTAATAGGTGTTTGGTGAGATTACCCTTAAGTGCAAATAGTTTACCACATTCATCACACTTGAAATTCTTCACTCCTAAATGAATTAATAGGTGTTTGGTGATCTCACGCTTACGTGCAAATAGTGTACCACATTCATCACACTTGAAATTCTTCACTCCTGAATGAATTAATTGGTGTTGAGTGAGACTATCTTTCTGTGTAAATAGTTTACCACATTCATCACACTTGAAATTCTTCACTCCTGAATGAATTAACAGGTGTTTGGTGAGATTACTCTTAAGTGTAAATAGTTTACCACATTCATCACACTTGAAATTCTTCACTCCTGAATGAATTAATTGGTGTTGAGTGAGACTATCTTTCTGTGTAAATTGTTTACCACATTCATCACACTTGAAATTCTTCACTCCTGAATGAATTAAAAGGTGTTTGGTGAGACTACGCTTATGTGTAAATAGTTTACAACATTCATCACATTTGAAATGCTTCACTGCTGAATGACTTAATAGGTGACTGACGAGATTATTCTTATGTGTAAATAGTTTACCACATTCGTCACACTTGAAATTCTTCACTCCTGAATGAATTAATAGGTGTCTGGTGAGATAATGCTTCTGTGCAAATCGTTTACCACATTCATCACACTTAAAATTCTTCACTCCTGAATGAACAACTGCATGTCGGATAAGACTTTCCTCAAAAGGAAATGTTTTATCACACTCTAAACATCTGAACTGCTTAACTTCAGCTGAGGACACTGTGTCCAGGACAGTCTCATTGTCACTGAGGAACATTTTGTCACCCACCTCACACTCTAACTTTACATCTGGTTCTTCCTTTACCACCTCCAGTATTTTGTCATCCACCTCACATTCTAAATTTAGATCTGGTTCTTCCTTTACCACCTCCAGTATTTTGTCACCCACCTCACATTCTAACTTTACATCTGTTTCTTCCTTTACCACCTCCAGTATTTTGTCATCCACCTCACATTCTAAATTTAGATCTGGTTCTTCCTTTACAACTTCCATTATTTTGTCACCCACCTCACACTCTGACTGTACATCTGGTTCTTCCTTTACCACCTCCATTATATCACTCCTTCCACGTCTCTCAACTTACACGATACTTCAGTTACTCTACCTTGGTGTTAATCTTACTGTCTACCACCAATAGGATGACTTACCTTCACTGTACCAATGCTCAGTCATAAGAAGCTCCCATTACAATTGAACAATAACTGTCAAAAATTCATCACTGTTACTGGATAATAACTGTAATTACATAACAAGGATAAAAATTTCAGCACAGGCTATAATTCCTTCAACTCTTTGGCTGCGACCGATCATTTCTCGGTCATTCCCCTGGACGCAGCCTAAGTCCCTAAAAAATAGAATGTGCTAATTATAACTTTGTTGTTAATTGTTCACTGGGAAATGACCATGAAGTTCTAATTTTTTTTGGGTGATAATGGTCAAAAATGCACCTTTCTCTACGAAAAAAACTTTAATTCTCTAAGGAAAAGATGCAAAAATAATTAATTTTTGCTATTTTGTAATTTTGCAATAATGACGAGATTATTTACGTCAAGCAAGGTTTTTCACTTGTATATCTACACCAGACACATGTACACTGTTTGTTGGCACATAAAGAGAAATCAAAACTAACTGTATTTGTTCGAGAAAATTGTAATTTTCTGAGAAAAAATGCAAAAATAATTAATTTGTGTTATTCTCTAATTTTGCTACGAGATTATTTACTTCACGCAAGGTTTTTCACTTGTAAATAAACACTAGACATATGTACACTGTTTGTTGGCCCATAAAAGAAGTCAAAACTTACTGTATTTATGCAAAAACAACATGTGTGGACGGAAATGTTTTTTTTTTCGGCTGTGGACTGTGGTCGCCTGACACGTCACAAAGAATAATTAGTACTGTATGGCGACCACAGTCGCCTAACACGGCCAAAGGCTTAAATATTGCTAACACGTGAATGCTTCTGAACCATAACTTTAAACATACAGGCCATCACTGCTGAGTCAAACTGTCAATTCAGACTGCTATTACCACCATCTTCCTTATTTCAACAGTTGTTACCTGTTGTCTCTGCAGCAACAGATACTGCAAAGGATACCACACCAGGTATATCATCCAAGATCTGCTCCTATGTGGGAAAAAAAAATCATACACAGGACACTACATGGATAATAACCCATAAGCTGTTGGCTGAGGTACCTCTTGTTGGATGTGCTAACACAACATAAGATGTGCTCTCAATCCTGCTTTATACTTAACATCTATTACTCAGGCAGCACCCTTGTGACGACAGTGTTTACGACTGCTTTACTGCTCTGACTCCAGCTGTGAACCTGGAACAACAGCTGCCATTAGACCAGCATCTCTATCAAGTTAATAGCACTGTCCAGTGAATCCTAATTTTGCATGGAGCTCATTTATGCTATGTGGGAAAAAAAAAAAAAAAAAAAAAAAAAAAAAGGGTTCTGATTCATTTTTATGGTTATTCAATTTGTTGAGTAATAAAAGACATATGGAAATGTATATAAAATAGCTAAAGAAAAAAAAATGCTGTGTCTTTGTCTTATTAAGGGCTGGTTTGCAAATCTGTGTACAACATGAACTGTCCATAAGCAAAAAATACAATTTATTTAACGTTTAATATCACTTTACTGTGACATTCATGATCAATACATCTTTAACCCTTAAAATGTGACATTCCTTCCATGAATAATCATCAAGTAACTGCTCTATTACTTTTGGAATATATTCTGAGTTTCCTGCCACCTCATTACTGTGCATCAGAGACATGGATAACACCAACAGTGGCACAGTTTGACAGTAAGCCATAGTATACTGGAAGTATTCCTGTAATGGAAATAAACTTTTACAGAGCCAAAAGAGGGACCTTTGGGAAAATTTCTGATTCACTTCCCCCCCTCCTCCCCCCCCCCAAAAAAAAAAGGGAGTCTTAAGCTTCTTTCTGTGCAGATTCCATTTGCACAATGCACAGTATAACTTGGTAATACATTAGCCATGCAAAACAATGGTTTACAATACAACACTTTATAAAGGCAGAGCCAGAAACATCAACATGAAGATTTGAGTCTTGGCACAATCATTACCTTTTAGTTGGGGTCTGCAGACTCCACATCAACTCCTCTGATGAACTGACCGTAAGCTGCCTTGTGCATGTCCAGTTGCTCTCTCACCACACACCTGAATCACAGATCACTTCATTACATACACAACAGTAGACTATCTAGTGGACAGTATTTCATGGAACATCAACACAGCTATGTGTTACTTTTAGAAATCAGTGGCCTGGAATCAAGAGATTAATGTGTACTTCCTGAGGAAATACAAAAACCAGTAAAGCTTAAATGTAAAGTATTCCTTAAACAAAGATACATACAGCAACTGTAGTTACATAATTTAAACAATGACTGAAGGTAGTAGGTGGTGGCAACCATCATCCACTCACTTGATATATGGTAGTACTGAACTTTTCTCTTCCCCCTTCTCATTTTGTTTCTGTGTCTGCCTTCCTCTCATCTGACCTCTCCCTTACCTTTCTGTTACTTTTTATTACTATTCTTTCCACATCAGGTGGCTCTATGCTCAGTGACAAGCCTAATAGTTTCCTATAACCCAGGAACCCATAACAACTCTGGTTGATAACAATATAACCAAATGATAGGGTGAAGTGGAGCCTGCTATGGTGCCCCTATTAACTGGGTGGAAAGATGCAAATGTGGCATTCGTCCAGGTACCAAACCACACTATTCCACACACCTTGCTTGGGTTAGGCACTGTCAGCCACAAAGGAACATCAGGTCATTGCATGGGACAACCCTGTAGTGTTGCATGCCTGTAGCTGATGGGTCTGCTTGGCCAGACAAGTCTGGGGTTGATCAGCAACAAAAAACAACCACTGACTGTATCACACATCTGGCAAGTCCTATATGGTGAATATGGGTGCCAAGCTACTCCACCTAGTGCCACCTCTGCACCACTAAACGAAAGGTAGCTACTGACTGCTCTTACATTTGTTTCCTAATGTTGACTGAATGATTCCAATACCAGCCTAGTGCTGTTACACTGACTTATTCTATATTCTGTCCCTGCCAAAAACCTCTAGAATCATAGGACTGACATTCTGTGTCCTGTCAGTGCCAAATCCCTTTAAAAGCATAGCATGTTAAAAAGGGTAACTGCACTGGATTCAAGGTCATACGAGGTGCTATCCAAAAGTTTCAGGACAGGGATCACGACACCTAAACAGATTGTTGTAGCATGATGCACCTCTAGGTGGCAGTACTAACATGCACTGTGAGTCAGTGTGCCATGCGGCAAGGAGCTGGGTGGACATTCATTTGTTTGCTCTTGTGCATGTGTTGTCAGGCAATTTTTGTATAGCTATAAAAAAAGGAACAGTGACTTTACATCAAATTTTCTACAAATCTCAGGAAAAATGCAAATTAGACCCTGACAATGATTCAAGAGTTTGGTGAGCAAATTTCTTGGTTGGACACTGGTGTTTCAGTGATAGGCACAGTTCAAAGCTGGTCGAATGTCAGTTGACGATGACAACCACACAGGGAGGCCCTTAACTAGCACACCTCCTCAGAATGTCGCAAAAATTCAGCAGCTCATTGGTGAAGATTGACGTCGGGGCATTGATGACATTGGTGAGGAGGTGGGAACTGGTTTTGCGACATGTCAGGATTTACACTGAAGAATTGGGCAAGCACCGCATCACAGCCAAATTTGTCCCCAGGCTCCTGATGGCTGACCACATGCAGCAACGCGTTGATGTCTGCACTGAGATTCTTGGACTCACCTCAGAAGATGAAACCTTCTTGTCCAGGCCCTCTGTGACTTTTTCGGCTCCCAAAAACGAAGACTGGGCTGAGAGGGTGTTGTTTTGATACCACTGAGGACATCCAGAAGGAAAAGCAGGCGATGCTTGACACCCTTGTCGAAAAGGACTTCCAGGGAGCGTTCCAGCAACGGAGAAAGCACTGAGACTGGTGTATCAACGTGCAAGGGAACTACTTCAAGGATGATGGTGGCCAATAGGAGCTATGGTGAGTCTTCAAATTTATATAGCATTAGTCCAGAAAATTTTGGATACCACCTTGTATATAAACCCTCCAGTTCAGTATATTTTTCCATAAGCTGAATACATTCATCCTTAGATATCCAAAATAACTGAAGACAGGACAACATGAGCCTTGTTCAGTACTTATTATTACAAGCCAAACCTTACAGTACCTATTCAAACACACGTCTTACCTCACTTTAACTGTCTATCCTAACAATATACACAAACCCAACCAAAAATAACCTAACCTAACTTACCCAAGCCAATCCTAACCTGACCTAACAGTCTAAACTAATTTTATTTAACCACAACCAGCCTAATCTAACCTAAACTAACCTATGGTAACTTATCCAAACACAATGAAATATCATAAATTAGGCTGGGATAATAATTTAGCATTAAATCATTTATTTAAGGTGGAAATACAAGAACTACAAGTCTTTCACCACTGTCTTACATTCAACGGAATCAGCTGTTTATTGTTTACGAATTATCACTGGGCCTGGCATGGTGCAGTACCTTGATCCATGATGTGTGCGCTTATCTAACCCACAGAATGCTTACCTTACTGTGTATTTATCATAATACAAACTCATCTAAGCCTCCATTATTAAAATTTTTATTAACCGTTTGCCGCCGGGGGGTTCGCAGACACCGCACACTCCTCCCTATGGGCGATTTCTGAGATTTGGGAAAAAATAACCTTACTTCAAACCCTTATATCTGCCAAACTAAAACAGCTTGAGAATCAAGGTTCATAAGACTCACCAACTCTTCCTCTTTACAATGAATTTATCCCAAGGTCTCTAGGAGGTCCCGTCAATGAATGAGGATGAGTTGAAGATGAGTGGTTTTTTCACGTTTTGGCACGCGGCTCCGAGCGAGCACCACTGGCCATGGCCTTGGCTCAGCCGGCTAGCGTTGGCAGCAGTGACTGGAGTGGTGATTGTAACACTGCCCGTGCGTCCCTGGATGGAATGCGGAAGATTCCACTCATTTTTTCTACCCCTCCTTACTGCCGTGAAAATGAGTCACCACCCAGTTCATGTGGCTCGCCCAGGGATTTATCGCCAGCTCCACTGTGCCTCTATGCCCCGTTGGTGTGTGGGAAAGGAAATATCGTGTTGTTTTTCCGTACTTACTTCTTCCGTAAATAATCGTATTTCTCCTTTACAGAGATAGCCTGATTATCCAGGCTATATGGTGTTAAGGGGTGGCTGATTAATCCGAAAGCACAATTAATCCGGTGGAAACACAAGTACTGTACTGTTAGACTGATTTAATTACCAGTAAATGTACACTTTAAGTACCAGAAAGACCTTTCCAGTTCAATGTATATTCCTCCAGCTTGTTTCAGTATTTTTCAGACTATATTCAGTTCGGTAAATCACGTTTTCTTACTGAAAGATTTCCTCCCTGTTAGTATCGTCATGTTCTAAAGCTGTACCTACGATTGTTTCCAGCACAATGGACAAAACTCATCGTACTCGAATGTGGACTTCGTTTCCCAACTTCCCAACTGAAGATTAGGTTAGGTTACATTATTAGGTGCAGTCAAACTAGGTTAGGCCAGGTTTAAACACTTAGATCAGAACAGTGTCTTCTGCCATTACGTTAACGAATCAAAGAGTCGTCACACCAGAAAACAGCGGGGAAAGATTTAACAAGAAATGTTTATTTACCAACTCAGAAATAATCAGAAAAATATAACAGACTATCAGGATGAACTGGTTTGGTAAGGTGCTTTTACTGCTTACAGCAAAGCGTATGTTTACCCCCCTCAAATCCTCAATGTTGGTGAGTTCAGAAATTTGTGTGCTCCCGTGGCAGACCTTGAAACCATTTTTTCAAAGTTATAAAGTCAGTTTCTTTTTCTTACAGATTTGAAAAGACTCGTCTGGTACACCTGGCTTTTTCCCCTCCTCCCTAAACCCATCTTGTGATTTGCCATGATTCGTGAAAGAAAATTAGGGGGCATGTTACATTAGAATTTAAACATAAAGTTAGGGTGCATGTTACTTTAGCATTTAAACATATCGGCGAAAACATCTGGGATGAAAGGACCGCCGAGCTGTTTGGGATGGTTGAGTAGGGTTGTGTAAACATACCAGTGACCGTTCCCTTCCCATAATTGTTCGCAGTTTTTATGTCTCTCTCTAACTTAACGTTACTGACACCGGTACAGTAAAGCATTGTTCAAGGCTAGCAGCCATAAGGGGTTAATGGAATACATTATTGTTTGTATCAATACTCTCTCTTTCACACATACACGAACGAACAAAAGATTGTGAAATAAATGTACACTGAACTGTAAGGAGCAGAAATAACTGTGTGCTCTGTCGGTCCGAAATGTGTTGGGAAGCGACATCGAACAAAGAATGTGGAACTGAATGCCACCTTACAAGAACACTTGAGATGAAAGTATTTTTTCTTATTAGTAGACATAATTGTTCAATTTTGTCCCCTATAATTGTGAAACTCGTAAATTTTCGTCCAAGCATACACCCTAATAACCTTACCAATTCAATTCATATTCTTTAGTTTGTTTTCTGTATTTTTCTAGTTTGTTTTCTTATTATCATAATGTTCCTTAAGCCTTACCTACAATTGTTTCCGGCATAATGGAAGAAACTTACTCATAATTAGGGTGCATGTTACATTAGTATTTAAACATATCGGCGAAAACATCTCAGATGAAGTGGCAGGCCGCCTGACTGTTTGAGATGGTAGAGGAGGGTCGTGAAAACATACCAGTGACCTTCGTTCACTTCCCATAATTGTTCGCAGTTTTTTATAGCTCTCCCTAACCCAACATCCCTGACACCGGTACAGTAAAGCATTGTTCGAGGCTGACAGCTATGATGGGGTTAATGGAATGCATTATTGTTTGTATTAATACTCTCTTTCACACATACAGTACACTTAAGAACGAACAAAAGAGTGAACAGTAAATGTAAGAGGAAGAAATAACAATGCTCTGTTGGTCCGAAATGTGTTGGGAGGCGCGATACCTAACGAAAAATGCAGAACTCAATGCTAACTTACGAGAACACATGAGTATTTTTTTTTTTTCTGATTAGCAGACATTCTTGTTTCATTTCGTTCCCTAAAACTAGGAAACCCATTACTTTTCGTCTAAGCATACAGCCTAAAGACCTCACCAATTCACTTCATATTCCTCCAGTTTGTTTTCTGTGTTTTTCTATTTTGAGGGTAGTAAATTACCTTCTCTTGCTGAAAGATTTTCTCTTTTATCACGTTCTTTAAGCCGTACCTACGATTGCTTCGGGCATAATGGATGAAACTCATCATACACAAAAGTGGATTTAGTTTCCCAATTTCCCAACTGGAGCCCTGGTTAGGTTAAATTATTAAGTAGTTAAGCAAGGTTAGGCTACGTCAGGAGTATCAGTTGCCTCACCAAACTCCATCCTACCACCTTTGTGATCGAGTTGTGAGCAGGTGTGGGTGGGGGCAGGGTGAGCAAGACTCTCTCTGGTTTATCCATGCCTCTCTCCCTAGAAACTGGATGCTTCCTGTTTAAACCGGAGCTATCGTACGGATAATTCTATGAATTACTGTACCACTGAACCATTGGGTCACGGCCCGGATATACCGAAAGCTGGATAATCCGAGCCTGGATAATCGAGCTTCCACTGTATATAGTATATATAAATATAATATATATATATATATATATATATAGATATACAGTGCTCGTCAGAAGTATTCAGCGTTGTCCGCCGGGCGCGCAATACTTATGGCCCAAAAAGAATCACCCATTTTTGGGGGTAAGAATTGAGCCACAAGTTTGAGCTCCGAGCATGACGTCACGGTAGCCTGAGGCCTTCTGACGCGCTGGTTGGTTCCCGCCTCAGTCGCCCACGGGCTGCCTGAGACAGAGGAACTCCGCCGAGTGTCCCTCTCAAATTGCGCCATTTTTTACCGAGTGTCCCGCAGTGTTTTGGCCTTCAAAACTTTGTTATGGCACCTACCCGTGAACTATCGAGTGAAATCATATCCCAGATCATTGCTCTAAAGGAGGCAGGCCACCAGACAAAGGAAATTAGTGAATTGGTTGGTGTGGCACGATCGACAGTGCGTCGTTGGTGTGCGCGGTTTTGGGAGGAAAACAGTGGTGAAGTTCCCACAAAGAAACCGAGGTCTGGTAGGCCTAGGAAAACTTCCCCAAGGTTTGTTAATGTTTTAAAACGTGCAGTGGAGTTTAATCCTTGTGTGAGTGCAAGGAAAATTAAGGAGAGCAACCCAGAAGTGTTTGGTGAGGTGTCAGTGAGAACAGTGTCTCGTAGGGTGCATGAGCTTGGTTACACAAGTCACAGGCCTGTGAAATGGCCTCTTCTCTCTAGCAGCCAGAGAATTCGTAGGCTTGCCTTTGCTAATAAATATCTAAATTGGGGTGAGGAGCAATGGTTGTCAGTGTTGTGGTCTGATGAGGCAACGTTTAGTGTTACCTGTAACAGAGAAGCATGCAAAGGTAGTGACCCACTTGACCCACGGTATGTAGAAAGCACAGTTAAACATCCTGATTCACTCATGGTATGGGGTTGTTTTTCAGGGAAGGGTTTGGGGAAGCTTGTTGTACTTCCCAAGAACCTCAGAGTGAATCAGGATGTTTACCTGGAGCTTCTGTGTGATCATTTACCAGACTCCTTCGAGCTAACAGGTGCACGAGTGTTTCAGCAGGACGGTGCACCTGCTCACAAGGCCAAATCGGTCACCAATTGGCTTCGTGACTGCGAGGTATCATTCATGACAGACTGGCCAGGAAATAGCCCAGACCTCAACCCGATTGAAAACCTCTGGTACCTCGTAAAGAAGAGTCTCCAAGGGAAGGACGTGAGCTCTCTGCCTAAGCTGGAAGCCGCCATTCGTGACTCCTGGGACAAAATACCCCTCCAGCACCTCAGGAGCCTCGCCCTTTCACTTCCAAGACGTCTCAGGTCCGTGAAGAAACGTAAAGGCTACCCTACGAAGCACTAAAGGTAAATAAAATGCATTATTTATATGTTTTTTCAATGTTGAAAGGTTTGTTTCTCAGGAGGGACGCAGGGCGCCCCATACTTCTGACGAGCACTGTATATATATATATATATATATATATATATATATATATATATATATATACTGGGGTGGAGAAGTATATGAGAGAGGGGTGTGTGAGTTGGGAGCAGGGCAGTGAAATGGCGGGGGACAGGACGACGTGGAGGTGATTTGTTTGTGGCTACCCCAAATGGGATTGAGGCGTCTGGCAATATATATATATATATATATATATATATATATATATATATATATATATATAAATAAAGCTAAAGCTCCTTCAACTCATCTTTTAGGTTTTTATACAGCAGAGGAATTAGTTGGAGAAGAACAGGGAGGCTTTAGGAAGGGAAGAGGTTGTGTAGATCAGATATTCATTCTTAGATCTTTAATGGAAAAGTGTCTAGAGAAGGGAAAGAAGTTGTATGCGGCCTTCATATATTTGGAGAAAGCGTATGACGGGGTGGATAGACAAGGATTGTGGAAAGTATTGAAAATATATGGAGTAGATGGGAAGTTGTTGAATGCTGTGAAGAGTATGTATGAGGGTGCTAAGGCTGCAGTGTGTGTGGACAGTGAACTGAGTTAGTTTTTCTATTTAAAGGTTGAGCTGAAACAGGGATGTGTCATGTCTCCATGGTTGTTCAATCTGTATATGGATGGGGTTATAAAAGAGATACAAGGTAGGGCAATGGATGTTGGAGTGGCCCTAATGAGAGAGAGAAGTGTTAGGAAACTCCCTGTAGGCTACTGTTGTTTGCAGATGATACTGTTTTGTTAGGTGAAGACGAAGGGGAGCTGCAAGGCTTGGTGGATGACTTTGGGAGAGTGTGTAAGAAACGGAATTTAAAGGTGAATGTAAGGAAGAGTAAAGTTATGGTCTTCGAGAGAGGTGAAGTCAGTGAATGTACAGTGAGGTTGGATGATGAGGAAATGGAAAATGTGAGTACGTTTAAGTACATGGGTAGTGTGATGAGTAAGGATCGAAGTTTGGAGGGTGAAGTGCTTGAAAGGGTACAACAAGGAAGAAAGGTTGCTGGTTCCTTGAAGACAATGATAAGAAACAGGGAAGTGAGCATGGAAGCGAAAAAGTTATTACATGACAGTTTTGTGATACCAACTCTGACATATGAAAGTGAGGCTTGGAAGTTGTTGAAGGGACACAAGTCAAGAGTGAGAGCAGTGGAAATGAGTTACTTGAGAGGAGCCTGTGGAGTCACATGGAGAGACTGACAATGAGGATGTGAAGGAGCGTTGTGGTGTGGATGTGGATGTGATAGGAAGCATTAGGAGAAGCACACTGAGGTGGTTTGGCCATGTGGAGAGGATGGAGAGTGAGAGACTGATGAGGAGAGTGTATGTGAGTTAGGTGGAAGGGGAGAGAGGGAGGAGAAGGCCAAGGATGAGATGGAGGGATGGAGTGGAGAGGTATATGAGAGAAGGGGGTGTGAATTGGGAGCAGGGCAGTGAAATTGCAGGGGACAGGGTGACGTGGAGGCGATTTGTTTGTGGCCACCCCGTATACTGTAAGGGATTAAGGCGTCTGGCAATAGATAGATAGATAGAATTACTGTACGTAAACCTGTGTGTTTTCCTCTCTGCCACTGGCAACTTCGGTCTCGTCGGCAGGATACATGTTGCTTGCTGTGTGCTGCAACACTTACCTCCATAACGCTGGCCAATATTGTCATTTTTCATGTCAATGGTGAGTTCTTTTGATGGTTTCCATTCAAAGCACAGTACTTTTTGTCAAGCGATGGCTTGTTTTGGAAACAACCGATTGACAGCTGTGTGGGTGAACAATTTGTTTGTGGCCATGGTTTTTAGCATAGTCATTTGTGAGAACAATCTCTCAACTAACGCAGAAGAATGTAGTGGAACTAAAAGATCACAAATTAATCTTGAAAGACATTCAAATTTAGACTGATTACTCCCAGCAGAATTTCCAAGCATTTCATGCCAGAAATATGTCGCTGATTGATTGAGATGCTGAAGAGTTGACCTGGTAAGCAACAGATCTTGCCATTGTTCCTGAAGAGAATCAAGCTCTTTCTCCTTTACGAGAGTAGGGAAGTGTATCACCAATATTGCAATTGCTTTTGTTCTTCTGGGAGACAGAGCTACTTTTGGATAAAAAATATTGAGTAATGCCAGCACATTTTCCTCATGAAAAGGAAAGCACTTCTGCATCTGTACACACAGTTCACAGGGTGCGTACACGTTATTACAGACGAACATTTCATACTAATCATTAAAATTAAAATATATTTTCCAGGTTTAATGTGTATATTTATTTGGACTTAAAAAAAAAAATCCACGTGATTTTTCAAATTAATCTCCAAGAACCCAAGGTAGGGGTAAAAGACCCAAGATCTTGTATTACAAAGAAAGTAAATCATGTTTTACTCTGTGTTGGTGTTGCAACACTAAATTGGCGGGAACATTACTTGGCAACGGTATTTTGAGATTTTGACAAATCTTAATTTAGTGACTGCATTGTTGCCACAGGCACAAATAACGGATGCCACAGCATGTTTCATAAATACAACGTATAACACGAGTTTCTGCAAATATTTGTAGAGGTGAAAGTATATGTCATTCTGCGTAGAAAATCTATACACATATCCATTTTAAGGTATACTTTAGGCGTGAGGTGGATTTTAAAAATTACACAACGTATCAGTGTCACACATCTCGGAGATGAGGCGGGTAGGGGAGGAGGAGCGAGGCTATCTAGGCGCCCTTGCAACACAGTGAAATTATGAATTTTTTAAATATGATTTTTTGTGCAAGTTATGGAACATTACACGACCGGTATCTTCAAACGGGAAATCACGCTATTAATAAGCATTATGTAATTCACCAATAAAGATAACATGAGGACAGTATGGCTGTAATTAGCAAGAAAAATAATGTAAATGTTACGTGGAAACGATTATTTCCCCTATCATGTTGAAAAACTGTGTAGAATAATCGAACATTGGGATATTTTCTGTATGAAAGGTATGGCGTGCTATTTTTTATTTATTATCACTACTTTATTATTATTATTATTTTTTTAATTTTGCGCCCGGGGCAACCGCCCCTGTGGTCCCCCCCACGCTACGCCACTGACTTTAGGTCATGTGATGGTATTCTACCAATTAATTTGAAGTGAGATCTTTGATTTCTTTTGGATGGAAAATTCAAATCCTTCTCAGTATGGCCTCTGAAGAAGAAAGACGTGCTGTGTGTCCCGGGTGTGATATTGATTATTTACGGGTGATAAGCATTTCCACTTAGAACCTGAGGAGGCTACTGTATTTTTTTGAAAATATGGTGTAGTACCTTCGAAAGTTTATTGCCCAGATTGTCAGGAACCGTGTAAATTTAGAAAAAACAAACATCAGTGGTACTGTGGTCGGTAAAAAAAAAAAATACACAAAAACCAAGAAATGGGTCCTGTGGTGTTGTTGTCGCTCTCCCAGGAGACGACGACGACCCAGATGACCCTCGTCCTGGACCATCGTATCTCTAAGGTAAGCATTCCCCTAGGATAGGTTAGGTTTGTTGGGTCAGGTTTGGTTAGGTTCGGTGTGTTTGGTAAGGTTACATTACATCTGTTTGGTTAGGTTACATTAGGTCTGTTTGGTTAGGTTACATTAGGTCTGTTTGGTTAGGTTAGGTTAGGTTAGGTCTGTATGGTTGGGTTGGGTTACGTTTGGTCTGTTTCTTACGTTAACTGGTGGTGCAGTATATTTTTCGGGTGTTTTTTCTTGCAATTTGAGTTGTCTTTTACTTCATTTTTTTTTGGAAAATGCTTGATTTCACCTACTTGTCCAAAGTTCATGTTTGGAAAAGAGGGGAAATGAGGCATTTCCGACAAAAATGAAGGTCAGAAACATTCAAACTGGATAAAAAACTACCTGAAAAATATACTGCACAACCTAGGAGGCATATTGGCAACTTGTAAAAATTTACAAGTTGCCAACTTGTAAATTTCTACAAGTTGCCAATACATCCCCCACGTTGTGTAGTATATTTTTCTGGTAGTTTTTGATGAGATTTGAGTGATATTGACCTTCATTTTTGTCGGAAATGCTTCATTCTGCCTCTTTTCCAATCATGAACTTTGACTGGATGAGGTCAAATGAAGCATTTTCGACAGAAAACAAAAGTAAAAATCACTCAAATCGCATCAAAAACCACCAGAAAAATATACAGCACAACTGGTTAATCTAACCAAACAGACCTAAACTAAACTAACCAAACCTAACCTAATCAACAGAAAATGATGGGAAAAATAACTGAAATCACATAAAATAACCACCACAAAAATATACTGCACAACCGGTTAATATAACTAAACAGACCTAAACTAACCTAACCTAATGTGCCGCAGCAGAATGTTTACCTTAGAGATATGATGGTCCAGGCTGTGCAGTATATTTTTCTGGTGGTTTCTGATGCAATTTGAGTGATATTTGCCCTCATTTTCTGAGGAGAATGTTTCATTCCACCTCCTCATCCAGTCAAAGTTCATGATTGGAAAAAGAGGCCAAATGAAGCATTTCTGACAAAAATGAAGGTCAAAATCACTCATATGTTATCAAAAACTACCAGAGAAAACACACCATGTTTTCTCAATAACTCAAAGGCTTCCTCCGGTGCTGAGTGGAAACGCTTAGTAACACATACGTAATCAATCCAGTATTACACCCAATGCTCAGATTAAGTCCTACCTCATCGGAAGCCAGAGCGAGAGGGATTTGAATTTTCTACCCAGAAAATATTGAAGACTGCGCTTCAAACTGATTGGTACAATAAAATCACGTGACATAAAGTATGCCTATGAGTGGGTGAAACAAACCTAGCAGACGCATGCGCAGTCGACAGAGGGATAAACACACATATGAACGCATGCATTTTTTACACGGACTGTCCGAGTGAACATCCAAGGCATGGTTTTTAGGGAAATATTAATTAAATTCATTATCTCTGTATATATCAATTTCCGAATGGAGTTATGGGGGTTCATTAACATTCTTATGTAATATACTATGCGTTTATGGTGGTAATATCCCTGAACTGAATACTAGCAACTCATAAAATAATACCGTAAGTTTATAATATCATCAGTAGCTGTGGTAATCCAGGAATAATAAGTAACCTGTGAAACACTCAATAGAAAATATGGGAAGGCCGCGCCCGTTTGGTGAAGAATTAATCAGTTCTGTATACATTTCTAAGCACATCAGACATGGATAATATAGTAACTTACTGGTGGTGTTTATCCTTGAATGACACAGTGAACACCCTCCACACGATCGTCCTGACGGGGAAATGATTAAGTACACCACACCAAGGATTACGGACAGATGTATTCGCCCAGCAATGCTTTTGAATCAGTTCAGTTCAGTTGATAGGTGAGGAGTATTGCCTTTTCATCGGCACTCCTCTTGTCAATTCATTTTTTCAGCGGACGCCACGACAATGACAACAATCAAGTCACCGATGCTGACTCCGCCATCTTTCCACTCCATTTATCGCTTTTTTTTTTTTTTTTTTTTTTTTTTTTCTATCAGAATCTGGCAAAGTTACATATATTCCTAAGTGCCCTGTTAATATTTTTGAAAGTAGCTATACTTTAAAATATGAAGATTTAAAGTGCTCCTAAGTACTAGGTCTCCCTAAGAGAATGTTCAGAAAGACGGCGGCCATATTGCTTCATAGTTTGAATGTTGCCCTTTAGTTAGGACGTATCAATGATGTGTCTGTGTACACATCACTCAGCTCTATAACATGGAGCGCTACCCCCGCAGCGAGCGTGTGACTTGATGGACAACATATTGAAACACCCTCATTCGTCGCCTCCACCATGGTAATCTTAGCTTTCTGTCTGTTTCCCTGCTGCATCTGCAGTATGTACTATACATCATCATCATCATCATCCAGACCTCCTTTCCCACTCTAGGGCAGGGTGAGGAGTAGTAATGCTTCCATTCACTCATCATTCAGGCTCACGGACTCCTGGCTCTATCAGAGAGGCCAAAAAACTTTCACTACGTTCTGTAGCTTCACATATACCTACCTGTACCATAATACTAACTGTATATATATATATATATATATATATATATATATATATATTGAAGTGACGACAACAGAAGACATCACCACACCTCCAGGAGGTGACAACGGAGGGGTAGACAGAGCACGGGGAACATCCGTCTCATATAGCCGCGCTCCCCTATTCCCCGGAATGCACCCGGCACGAACATCTCAGTCCAGGTGCATTACCCTTTCACCGACCCAGCCTGCGTCAGGATCGGGGTGGAGCTAGAAGCATAGCTTCAGGCAGCATCCCAGTGATGGCCGGTAGCCGCACACTTAAAGCAACGGCCTGTAGCTGTGTCCCTGCAACGGCTTGTAGCTGCGCAACAGCGGCGGCTGGTAGCCGCGCACTAAAGAGATGGCCAGCAGCCGCTCATAGAGCTGCCCCCCCCCCCTGCAGAACCTGTGACAGCCGGTTGCCACACGCGGGGAGAGAACGATATTCCCTCTCTCCTGCAGTTGCCTCAAGGGGCCCGACACCAGTGACGGCCAGCACCCGCACCAGTAGGCAAGGGACAGCCTGTAGCCACCTTTCGCCCGCATGTTGCCCCTCATACGGGACTTTGATGGCGATTGGTAGCCACGCCCTCAGGCAGATGACGACCGGCAGCTGCACTTCGTCTGTGGTCCCGTCAGGGAGTCAGGCCCCGTTAACAGCCAGTGGCCGCACTGATGGGAAAGGGACGGCCTGTAGCCGCCCTCCTCCCATTGCCCAAGGGACCTTGGCAACGGCTGGTAGCTGCGCCAGGGAGGGGCACCTCAAAAGCCCCTTGCCCCCTTCGACTTCATTATATACCTGAGGGAGACCCCTGTTTGAGCCGCCCCTCTGGTGGCAGAGCAAGTCCCACCCTCAGCTCCCCCGACCAAGGCAGCCTCCAGGAGGAGCACCTTCCCATCCAGGACTGGTGGAGAGGACCCATCTTGACCCCGGGGTTATACTCCATCCAGCTGGCACCAGAGGGAGACCAACGCCTGTGAGACTCCTGCCGCCCGCAATGCCGCAGCCCCACCCTGACGGTGAAGCAGCGGGAATGAGACCGCAGCTGATGGGCCCTCCACGCCCCCCCTAGCACCCCGGGGCGTAACCTCTCCAGTCCGGAGGAGGAGCAGTGCCCTTTCCACGCTGGGCGCCTGCAGGAGCGTTTTCAGAGACTCTTTGGTCCCAGTCCCGAGGGCCAGACCCTTGCACCAAGCCCCTCCAGTACAGGGCCCTTCAACACGCCTGACCACAGCCCATCCCGGAGGACGACGCCCCCACGGATAGTCCCGTGGCCCCTCTACTAAAGGACACCTGAGGGGACGCAGCTGCCGCTGGTCCACCACCTGTGAGCCTCTGGCCCTCCCCCTTGGTTGGCCCGCTCCCCTGCCACATATCCCCATAGTGACTGTAATTTTCCTGCCCGCGAGTGAAAGTGAAAGTGACTGCACGAGTGTAAAGTACAGTGACAGTGTCTGAGCAGCCGAACTGTAATAGAAAGTGATGAGAGACACCATCAGTGCACAACGCGGGACAGATATAGAAATATCATAAAGAATCAGCAGCCTTAGAACAAAGTATAGTCACATCTTCCCTTAAGTGCAGTGTCCGTCTGTCTGTCGTATCCTGCGAGATACCTAAAACTTATAAGCTCTTGTCCATTCCAGTTGCTTGCCTTTGGACAGAACCTAGTTTCCTGTATCTAGAATTTGGTAATATACGTGTAAGGTTGTTGCCCTGTGTTTTTATGCCCTGTTCCTCTCACACTTTGTCTAAGCTTCGGTCTAGAAAAGGAACCCAGCTATATAGACTAGTACAATTTTCGGAAGAGATTTTAAGCTGAATGAGGCATTTTTGGGGAAAAGCAAGCAACTTACTTTTTCCTATGGATTTTGAGGTGCTGAATACGACCAGGGGTGTTGCTAAGCGATAGTTTGCCATTTAAGGGGTCAAATTAAAGGTCAAAGGTTATTTGGTGACTTGCGGGGTTTCCCGTTATATTGAGATAAGGCACTGCTAAAGTCAACATAACTCCTTCAATAATGCAGGTACCATAAGTCAGCTGAGTCTCATATTGTATCTAAGGAAATTCTTTATTAGGTGACATTATCATTTTATGATTTTTTTCCCCATGATATTGGTCTATCTATCTATCTATCTATAGCCCGACGCCCTAATCCCGCAAAGGGTGGCCGCAGACAAAACGCCTCCAAGTCACTCTGTCACCCACCATTTGACTCCCCTCCCCCCAACTCACCCCCCCCTCCCTCATATACCTCTCAACTCCATCCCTCCACCTCATCCTCGGTCTACCCCTCCCTCTCCCTCCCTCCACCTCACCTACATACACCCTCTTAGTCAGGCTTTCATTCTCCATTCTCTCCACATGTCCACATGGTACTTTAGGTAAAAACTTGAGTCAACTCGAACATTAAATTTAGTCTCTATTTTATTTTGATCTCCACTAACTAAAAAAACCTGTCACTATAATGTCTTTCTCCTAGATTCATTTGAAAGACTAATGTTCTGGGTAGTTTTTGCCAAAAAGGAATTGATGATCTCTCACATAGGGTCTGAGATACAGAGGGTCATAATTGAGCCGTTTTCTGTACTTTACAAAAATGACAGCATTTTTCTTTTTATCTGTATGTTATCCTCTGGTTATCATTGTTGGAGGGAGTGGAGCAAAGAAGGTGGTTTTCCAAATGGTTCTTGGGTCCATGAAACAAGTAAGGAGCTAAATTATCACATTACATTTGGTTCTTGACCTCTGTCCAAACTCCCCCCTTTTACCCCACCCTCACCCACACCCGGTTGACATCTGGAACCCCACTTTGGCTGTACAGCATCGTTCGTTGGTGGATGCCGGGTTTCTCCTTTCTAACGGCACCCCTTGGCTGCTTTCTTCTCGTCAACTGGCAGATACGGCCATACAATTTTTGTCACTTGTTTTGTGGAAGGTCGGCATCCACAACGGGGTCCTCCACGCCCACTCGCGCCTGTATACACTGGTGACGTCTGTCGCTTTGAATTACTTCCTAAGTCCTGCTTCTCTTCTTGCTCCTTTTCCTCTTTTATGTTCCTGCCTTCACGTCTGTCGCCTTCACGTCTGTCGCCTCACATTGTCGTCTAGTAAGGTTGCTCTTGTGTGTCGTCCAACATTGTGCTGAGGTGAAGGTGGCATCGAGGTGAGGGGGCGTGCAGTTAAGGACCCTCCCGCCCGCTCACATTTTCACCCAATGTTGGGTCAGTTTGAGGCTGAGGTGAGGCGCCTTCAACCCACTCCATCTCCACCAGTCCCGGACCTCCAAACACCTGCCATAAGAGAAGTAACTATTTCCTTCATTGTGGGACACTGTGGAGTCCATTATAGGACACTATGGAGTCCATTTTGAACCTGAAGCGGCAACCAGAGATGTCCCTTAACCGGTGCATAATCTGTCAAGACTCATCACGAAAATGGCCTCTTAGTGAAGCGCCATCAGTGGGTCTAGAAGCACTGAAACAAACCACAGAACAGAGAAGAAAATTGAGGGACTGTGAATTCAGAGGTGCTAGACTGACCACCATATTCAATAGTTCATCTGAAGTACCGAAGCTACAGTACCATAGACTGACACGTTACGCAAATTACACACATAAAAAGAAGATAGATGCAAAATGCAAGAGAGAAGAGTTGGTCCTGCAAAGCGCTACTGCTTCATCTCACAAAAAGGAGGGTCCACCTTTGCTGCGTCGTTGTACAACAAGACTGAACTGGAAATTGTATTTATTCTGTCAGGACTCGAGAAGCCAGGAAAAAACTAGCAGTATCAGTACTTTTAATATGAGTCAAAATATTTTGGCCAGGGCCAAATATGTGCACCGTGTATATGTGCGCATTGCAACTACAAATGATTTGATAGCCGCAGAGGGGGGGAATCGGAAAGAAAGTATCAGGAAAAAAAGTAACAGTAAAAAAGTAACAACTTTTCCTAGGTTAGGTCAGGTTAGATTAGGTCAGGTTAGGTTAGGTTAGGTTAGGTTAGATTAGGTTAGGTTAGGTTAGGTTAGATTAGCTCTTTCCCTTACGTTTTTTACTGTTACTTTTTTTCCTGATACTTTCTTTCCGGGAATCGCAGAGAGGTATTAGCAGCCAACTTGTCTGAAACGGTTCTTCCGAGAACCTGAAAAATCACAGACAGCAAGTCCTCAGATATTGCTCTTACATGGTTAGTGCAAGCGCTACGTAATCATGTTAATAATGGGCATATATTAGAGTTGTCAGAGGTATTCAACCGATATGAGGACCTTGCAAAGGAGGCTCAGGTTCTTATCCCAGCTTCCTATTTCAGTAGGTCTACAACTTTCAAGGAAACTGTCAGAGTTCATAAGGAGTTCATATGAATTTGTGGTATTACGTAGTGCCACCCCTTCGGAAAGACGTACACTTCTCATCTCAAGGAACCTTTACCATGTGCCTGTAGCAGACGTACTCGACAAGGGAGAAAATGAAGATGAAATACGCGTTTATTAGAGTGAAGATGCTGTGTTTCGTTCTTTGGCACATGTTGCGCTAAAAGTTCGAGGAGACATTATGTCACATCCAGGTTTCATAGGCGTCAGTGTTAATGAAGAAGCTGCAGCAGCCTCTGTACCTCCAAGTGCACTCTCAGCCTTCTGTTTGGTGGTCAGTCACATCTTGATAAGGAGTTTCAAGAATGACCAAAGTGATCTTGACACAGAAAATATCGCATACTGAGTATTGGACAGGATCCAGTTTATGGTGTCTGCGGAGAAAAAAGGCACCACCAAAGCATGTTGGGCTAGGTCTTACCTTACAACATGAAACCACTAGGTCTAGGCAATTTGTCGAGTTATTTGAGAGTGCTGGTCACATAATAAGCTATCGCCATGTACTTCAGATAGACACAGGTATGGCAGAGGCTACCTTGCATAGCATGGATGTTGGTACTGGTTCTATTGTGCCAGCTAATTTGTGTAGTGGTAGAGTCTTTCATTTCTCTGCTGATAACACTGACATAAATGATAATACGTTGGATGGGAAGAATACTTTCATGCTGCACAGATGGCTGCCTGGCAACGAGGTCCAGAAAAGTGCAACATCCTTGAAAATGTTGAGCCCTTCAACAAAGCTACACTTAAGGTGCCAGATGCCATGGAGAAAATATGCGAAGTGCAATTCAAGAAGGGTATGGTTGACCCAGAATTCGGAGATGTCAAAAGTGAATGGTTTACAAATACACCTGAGCCAAGATCTCTCAACCATTCTGTAGTCGACATGGCTTTTTGTTCTCCCGTCAGGATGCAGAGCAGAAGCCATCATGGACTACATTTAATCAGGCACATAGGTTGATCCATCAAAATCATCTTCAGGATACATGCCTATTATTCAAGCACCAGCACATGAAATTTCCACACTAAACACAGTCGTTGACAGAGCGCACATGTCGCCAAACTATTGGGTAACAATTATGTTGTTCTTACTGTTGACCAAGCATTATTTCCACAGTTGATGGAACTAAAGTGGAATGTACCAAAATACAAGAATATCCTTATTCCACGGCTGGGTGGTCTTCACATTGCCCTGAACTTCCTCAGAGTTATAGGTCAGCACATGAAAGACAGTGGACTGGCACTGGTCTGGGAGGAAAGTGGCTTGCTAGGGCCAAACTCTGCAGAGAAGGTGATGGAAGGGAAATCGTATGCCAAGGGTATCCGAGCTCACAAACTGACTTCGCAGGGTCTTTGGAGGATCTTGATTCCACAGTTCGAAAGTTGCTTGGAAGGAAAAGATTACACAGTGAGGCAACGATTGTCAGAATCAGCCAAGGACAATTACGAGGAAATGATGAGCATTCTTAGTTCAGAGAGGTTTCGTTGTCCTATCGCGGCTTTCTTGGAATCACGAGATAAGGAGCCGAATTTTCAGTTTTGGATGCAGTATCTCAGCATGGTATCGCTCCTGCTCCAGTTTACCCAAGCTCTGCGTGAAGGTTCATGGGAAGGCCATCTAGAAGTATTCCGAGCCATGCTGCCTTTCATTTTTAGGTACAGCCACACCAACTATGCACGCTGGGGCACAGTCTACCTTTCAGAAATTAACCACATTCCCCACGAAGTGAAGCATGAATTTCAGCAAAGAAACTTTGTTGTGCAGGGTTAATTCTGACAAACTCTTCAATCAGGTGGATGCTGACCACAGTCTTGAATGGCTGAATGGGGTTGGAAAGAAGGCAGGTGGCATCATTGGGATAACAAAGACTACCTCTGCTCTCAGTCGTTGGGCTCTATCTTACAATCTACGAGCATGCATTGCAGCACAGACTAGAGAAATGTTCAGCATTTGCATTGATGATGAAATAACTCCAAATGAAGGTACTCCAGGAAGGGTGAAGCGTGATAACCTAGATGAGAATAACATCCTGGAAGTTCTAGTTAGATTCAAGGTTTTTGAAAGTGTAGCATCATCGACTCAGCTTATGAACATTGCCACCAAAGACGTTGTGACACCAGAAATTCAGGAATCGCTCTTAAAAGCAGTGGATTTGGGACAGGCACTGTTAGATGACTTTGTTAAGAAACGACTTGTCAACAAGGAAGTGAGCCTAAGAGATAGATTACAAAAAAACAAAAGTATTAACTTTTGGTTCATTGTACGAAGTCAGAACCGAGTGAGGACAGGGGAAGACAACTGTGATCAAAGCAAATAGGTAGATTTTCCAGCGATTGATTATTGCATACCAGGCAGGGAGACCAGTTGATTTGGATAATATTCTAAGCCATGAACTAACGGAAGTTCCCATCAGTATTGCTGAAGCTGATGGTTCACTGAGATCTGGGACGAAGTCAGTTCTTGTAGATGTTCTGACTCAGGATGTGATACGCCCACCTAATCTTGAACTACCGGATAGTGAGAGCTTATGTCTTGTCATAGATGGCCAGGCAACTGTTGTCTCCTTCGGCATACCTAGCTGGGCAAAGACATTTGCAGATTATGCTGATAGGATTGTTGGACACATTTTGAAACTTGGCGAACAGTTTGACCGCACTTATGTTGCGTTTGGCCAGTACAGGGACTCTGGCACATCAATAAAAGAAGGAACGAGAGAAAGACGAATGAAAACTTCACATCCTATTCGACGTTTGATAGAAAACCGAGAGGTTCCATTACCATCCAAGTGGACTGATTTCCTGGCATTGTCCGACAACAAGAAGGATCTGTCTGCCTTTTTGTCAGATGAGCTAATTTCATCAGCTCCACCAGAGAAGCTCATGGTTGTTGCTGGTGGATTGGGGTTAGTGGTGAAAACAAATGACCCTCAGATGGATAGAGAAATTGAGGAGATGGAAGGAGCACTTTGAGTATTTGTTGAATGTGGAGAGTGAGAGCAGTGCGAGTATAAGTGGTTGGGGAATGGCTGGGAGAAGAAGAGATGAGAGGAGGGAGGAAGAGATCAGTATGGCGGAAATAGTGGAAGCAGTGAAGAAGATTAAGTTGGGAAAGGCCCCAGGAATTGATGGAGTGTGTGGTGAAATGCTTAGGTATGGGGGTGAGATTATTGTGGAGTGGATATGGAAGTTGTGTAGATTGGCTTGGGAAGAGGGAAGGGTTCCAGAGGACTGGAAATCAGTATAATTGTTCCTTTATACAAAGGAAAGGAGGAGAGAGAAGTATGTGGTAACCATAGGGGTATTTGCCTTCTTAGTGTGACTGGTAAAATATATGGTAGAATACTCATTGACAGGGTTAGGCATATGACAGGGGAGCTAGTTGGAGATGAACAAGGGGGATTTAGAAAGGGAAAATGGTGTGTAGATCAGATATTTGTTCTAAGATGTTTAGTGGAGAAGTATCTAGAGAAGGGAAAGAAAGTGTATGCTGCCTTCATGGACTTGGAGAAAGCTTATGACAGAATAGATAGGCAAGGTATGTGGAAGGTATTAACAATATATGGAGTGGAGGGGAAATTGTTGAGTGCTGTGAAGAGTATGTACGATGGAGCTAGGGCTACGGTGCGAGTGGA
This sequence comes from Coenobita brevimanus, assembly GCF_032717465.1. Taxonomy (NCBI): domain Eukaryota; kingdom Metazoa; phylum Arthropoda; class Malacostraca; order Decapoda; family Coenobitidae; genus Coenobita; species Coenobita brevimanus. The sequence goes on along the minus strand of NC_136987.1, from coordinate 26,363,001 downwards.
TGGTGAGCTGAGTGAGTTCTTTGATCTCAATGTGGGACTGAAACAGGGTTGTGTGATGTCTCCATGGCCGTTTAATATATACATGGATGGGGTTGTAAAGGAGGTGCAGGGTAGGGCAGTGGATGTGGGGGTGGCTCTAATGAATGAGGGTGAGATTTGGAAGATGCCGGTGTTGCTGTTTGCTGATGATACAGTATTGTTGAGTGAAGATGAATGGGAGTTGCAAGATTGGTGAATGAATTTGGGACTGTGTAGGAAGAGGAATCTGAAAGTTATTGTAAACAAAAGTAAAGTTATGGTGTTTGAAAGGAATGAAGTCACAGAATGTACAGTGTGGTTGGATGGCGAGGATATGGAGAATGTGAGTGCATTCAAGTACTTGGGTAGTGTGATGATTAAGGATGGAACTTTGGGGGATGAAGTGTGTGAAAGGGTACAGCAGGGAAGGAATATTGTTGGTACACTGAAAGCAGTGATGAGAAATAGGGAGGTGAGTATGGAAGTTAAGAAGTCACTGCATGATAATATTGTGATCCCTACCCTGACGTTCGGAAGCGAGGCATGGACCTTGCAAGAGGGGAACAAGTCAAGAATGAGAGCAGTGGAAATGAGTTACTTGAGAGGAGCATGTGGAGTGACATGGAGGGACAGGTTAACGAATGAAGAAGTGAAAGAACGTTGTGGGGTGGATGTGGATGTGGTTGAGAAGATTAGAAGAAATGCACTGCGGTGGTTTGGACATGTGGAGAGAATGAAGAATGAAAGACTGACTAAGAGGGTGTATGTAGGTGAGGTGGAGGGAGGGAGAGGGAGGGGAAGACTGAGGATGAGGTGGAGGGATGGAGTTGAGAGGTGTATGAGGGAGGGGGGAGTGAGTTGGGGGGAGGGTAGTCACATGGTGGGTGACAGAGCGACTTGGAGGCATTTTGTCTGTGGCCACCCTTTGCGGGATTAGGGTGTCAGGCTATAGATTTTTACTGCCACTGTCTTGTCATAGTACTCATGGTCACAGTTATGTGAGCTGCCTAGCGTGGGTTGTCTGGCAAGGTCATGCAACAATTCAGAAACAAATATGAAAATAATTCCAACACTTCCCCCTCCTGTTGATTATATTTCTGGTGGTCCAAGCTCAGCCTCTAATCTGCGCAAGCGGTGAAATCTGGTGAAGCTTACAGAAATTTTTGGGTTCAGTAGATTGACAGTCTCAAAGTTACGTATTTATATACACGTAATATGATTATTCGTATAATTTTAACGTATACCGATCGTTCACTTAAGGTTACTAGGCAACTATATAAATGTTTGTATGCAGCCTAATGTTAAACGACGAAGTGAAACATCGCTCAGCACATCGTCTGATTTGCATTTCATTATATTTATATTTTTTCGTTAACACTATTTGATGCCACATTTTACATGATAGGAACAATAAACCGCAATCGCATGGCAATCATATAATTCAAAATCTAGTATACTGTACATGCTAAATAAACTAATATGAAAATACATGACGGGGAATCGCTCAGACGGCGAATTGTTTTGTTTTTGTTGTGAGGGCGAGTTGTGCTGGGGCCTTGACAGCCGCCAGCCTTACTCTGGTTGCCCTTCAGAACTATCTATCTATCTATCTATTGCCAGACGCCATAATCCCATAAGGGGTGGCCACTTGACTTTGAGTTAGTTGTTTTACGGGGAGGGGCTCTAACCCTCCACCAAAACGCCTACAAATAAAACCACCAGCCACTACACAGATGACTTATCTTTCGCATTAACTCCACACCTACCTACATCAGCATCTGCAGCTTTGTGGGTCTTTTCCCCATCAGGACGATCTTGTAGAGGGGACGTAGAAATAATTGAAAACTGCATAAACTAAATCTATCTATCTATCTATCTATAGCCCGACGCCCTAATCCCGCAAAGGGTGGCCGCAGACAAAACGCCTCCATAATTATTAATTCCAGCCACTGTTGGTGGGGTGTAATTCCGAAATAATACTCATTACTCTGGCATTCAAGGATAGTCGCCACCAGTAAGTTATTATGCTAATTTTGATGTGTATCCCGTGTTCTCGGTTTCGTTTTAATTTTTCTTTCTTTTTTTCAGAGTTTTCAAGCTGTATTCACTTGTTTTATAGTAATCATCCAATTTTCATGACAAACATAGACATTATTGGCTTTAATACTGGAAATGGTAAGTACATTTTACATCATGCAGTAATGGATCTTACCAATTCAGTCCATACTACTCCAGTTTGTTCTCTGTATCTTCTGACTTCATGGTGGTAAACAATTTCTGATTCATTCTGCACGAAATGAGCACAGCCTTTCCATATTTTCTATTGAAATGAGTCTTTCACAGGTTACCTGCATTACCACAGCTACTGGGCTCATTTATACACTCACCCTTGAAAGCTGGGTTAGGTTTGGTGAAATCATTAAATTCCCATTGCTTTGACGCAGGATACACTGATGCGTCCAGTCGGAGCAGTGGTTGGTAAACAACGCGGCCAGCTGGATAGATCGTCGGTAAACATTGTGTTGGGCGACCTGGCCACTTCCATAAATACCCAAAATAGGTATGGTATAGCTTTTGTCTTTGTCCATTCACTTCTTGCAGTCACAATGGAACAGTTAACCATCCGTGTTGTATATTCACGAAAATTACCTACCTTGAGATTGTGAGTTTGGTATAATGTAGGTGGAATTGCCGTGCCTGTTTGGTAAAGCATTACCATTTTCTGTTGACTTGTTCACTTTTGTTTTATCATTATCAGTATGTTCCCTATGCCAAAACAGCACTTGTAATGACACAGTAAAAGTACGCTTTACTTGAAGCAGTAGAAGGACGCCATTTCAGTTCATATTCCTTCTGTTTGTTTTCTGTTTTTTTCTGACTATTTTCAGGATGGTAAATTACCTTTTCCTGCTGAAAAATTTTCCACTTTTTATCATTACGATCTTAAGGTGGTTTTTATTTCCCGACTGGGTGCTAGGCTAAGCTAGGTTAGGTTAAATTAAATTGAATTAAATTATTAGGTACAGTTAAGCTAGGTTAGGGCAGTCACTTCCACCTTCACTGACCAAACGAACTGACACAGCGGAACATAGCAAAAAACAACGGACAAATGGATTTCACATGAAATCTTTACTTACCACCCCAGAAATAATCAGAAAAATATAACAGAATATCAGGAAGAAGACGAACTGATTTGGTAAGGTGCTTCTACTGCTTCAAATAAAGCTTGTGTGTACCTGGCAGACTTACCGGGTAGTTGAATCATGGTTGAGTTAGGTTAGGTTGAAATGTAAGGTTAGGAAGAGGGACTAAAAGGTGACGGGGAAGTATGTTGAAGTAAGTGTCTGCCATTGCTCTTCAGAAACAATTGATACAGCAGAAAGAACATGGCAAAAAACATTAGGGAAAGAAGTTTAATGTGACAGATTCATTTACCACCCCAAAAATAACCAGAAAGGAAGAAGAAGTGAATTGATAAGGTGCTTCTGCTGTTTAAAGTAAAACTTATTTTTACCCTGGGAATTATTTCACATGTATAGTGTCAGATTTAGACTTATTTTAAATAATTAAGAAAATCATGAGAACAGTACAGTAATATCACTCTGTAAAAATCCCATATATGCAGTACCCGCCATTGCGATGTAAAACAATTAACACCATTCCCCGCCTATCAGTGGCCAGTCCCTGGTTATCTGATGAGAGTTGTTTGTTTATTTTAACTAATATTGATTTTTTTCAGATTTTGGTGATATTTTAGACTTAATTTTTTTATTAGGTTGACTGATAAACTGTTTTTAGACTTAATGTGTCTTAGCCATAGGTGGAGTGAACACTGTCATTTTGGGGTAGCTACAGTTTACTTAGTTGACTTTTTTACATGACAGTATTGTGATACCAACTCTAACGTACGGAAGTGAAGCTTGGACGTTGTTGGAAGGACACAAGTCAAGAGTGAGAGCAGTGGAAATGAGTTATTTAAGAGGAGCCTGTGGAGTCACATGGAGAGATAGGCTGACGAATGAGGATATAAAGGACCGTTGTGGTGTGGATGTGATAGGAAGCGTCATGAGGAACACACTGAGATGGTTTGGCCATGTGGAGAGGATGGAGGGTGAAAGACTGACGAAGGGAGTGTATGTGGGTGAGGTGGAGGGGGGAAGAGGGAGGGGGAGGCCGAGGATGAGATGGAGGGATGGGGTGGAGTGGTATATGAGAGAGGGGGGTGTGAGTTGGGAGCAGGGCAGTGAAATGGCGGGGGACAGGGCGATTTGTTTGTGGCCACCCCAAACGGGATTGAGGCGTCTGGCAATAGATAGATAGATAGGTTTTATTTTTGGGTTTAGGTGAGATTTAACTCCTTTTAAGCTTAGTTTATCTTGTTTTAAAGCTATTTGGGGGTTTAGGTGAGCTAGAAACTTGCTTTTGGACTCATTGGGTGGGTTTTGGACTTGGTTGTGGGGAAGATCCCAAGGCACCCAAATGCATCCCTATACAGTACTGTACTTTCTGTGTTTCAACATCCCTGGTAACCAGTACCCTGGCTCAGCGATGAGTTATCCCAAATGCATCTCATCGTTATAACTGGGACTTACTGTACCATTCCACTATGCATTCTTCACAGGTACTGTTGCACTATGCAGTCTTCACAAGTACAGTACTGTTGCACTATGCAGTCTTCATGAGTAGTACTTTGCAGATTCATCATACAACAGAAATGAAAGTAAAGATTTCCAGAATCAGGGAAGTCAGGCTGGCTTTTCAGGAATTAATGTTCAAGATACAAACAAAATTGTTTGATAATTGTCAGGGTTCTGTGTCCTTTTTTGATAGATTTGTCTTGTATAATGCTCATAAATAGTTTGAACAAAATGGATGGTATGATTGAAGAATGATCTGGTTAGGACCAAAGATATCTTTCATTTTTGTTAGTTTTAAAAGTTTTTAGTAGGCGTAGGCGCTCACCATCCACTCACTCGATGTGGTGCTGCTGTTGGGTGTCAGCCCTTTCTTCTCCTCCATCCTTCTTTCCATCCATCCTCTTCTGTCTTCCTTTCCTTCATTCTTTCCTTGTCCTACTGGGGTTACTTTACACTCCCTCATCTGTTTTTCATTCTTTCCTCTTCCTTCTGCCTGTGGGTGACTCTACACTGAGTGACAAGCCAGATGGTTTCCTGTACACCAGGAAACCATTTACTACGGTGGGTGGTAACCATATAACTAAATTTTGGCGCCTGGTGGTAACCATATAACCAAATTTTGGCGCCTGGTGGTTTAGCGAGTAATTATGGCGCTCTAGTCAGATTGAACTGCTGAAGGTTTACATCCAAGGGGTGGTTGGGGTTGATTGCTATTGTAATGCCACTCAGGGATGAGTGAGGCTTGTCACTCTTATCTTAAATATCAGGACCAACTGCCTAGCCCCGGGCTCCTACACTCCTCATGGGTCAGTGTAGGATTGGATGATGGATGGATGGATGGATAAAAGTTTTTAATTATAAAAGCCTGAATTTCACTTCCTTTGCAGTCAATACATATCCTTAAGGGACATTCTTTGACCCATAACTACAGTGACATTGTTTTATGCTAACGTTTTCAAGTCTTTGACTGTAACCACGGCATCACAATAATATGTGGAATTCCATGGAAGTACGGCCAACCATCCAAAAACTGTGAAATGGATCTACAGTTTTCAAAAAGTCCTGTGGCCTAGATCACACATTTTTACTCGCAAAAAAACAAATGAGGTGTTTAGTCAAATAACGAAGAACGTGCCAAATCAGTGTTTTGAGATAAACAGTGTTAAAAATTTGTTTCATTGTAGCTCATTCACCAGTAGCCCAATTTCAGTAAATAATGTCTCAGAAAATAGAGCTGGTAAAATAGAGCTGGTATATGAGGGAGGGGGGAGTGAGTTGGGGGGGAGGGTATCGTCAAATGGTGGGTGACAGAGCGACTTGAAGGCATTTTGTCTGCGGCCATCCTTTGCGGGATTAGGGCATCGGGCTGTAGATAGAAAACACTTTAAGACGCATAAGAATAAAATACAAATTATATGAAATACCGTATTAGGTAATGCTGTTTCGTTATTAACTCCATACCATGGCACCTCTATTAAAAAAAAAAAAATGAAAATAACCAAAAATATGAAAAGGACAATCACCAATCCATGAACACTAGTGGTGCATGTATGTAAGTGCTGTGGAGGGTGTGAAGATTAACAGTAGTCTAGTGTATTGTCGGTCTAGTGCCTTCCGTTCATCACTAACTTGTTTCAGATTAGGGCCAATGCCTCGCATGTCAGTTTCCACTGATCCAGTTACAGTCACTTTGTTGAGTACAGAATGAACTCTACGCTCAACTAAACCGTGAATGCTGAGGAATGATGATTGACAAACATCATAAGTCACATTGGCATACCGATACTCAACACAATAACTAATCGTACATGACTTGTCTGTTTTATGGCCCTTGACACGAGGCTGCTTCATAGCAACACTTTTCACATGACCGGCAAAGTAACTGGTCTGTCTGTTATAATCACTCATTGCCCCAAAAACTGTAAATAGATCATTTAATTTATCATCGCCCAAGTTACTGAAGCAACTGAGCCACACTTACAAGGAGGACCAATTTTCCTAGCTGGCACTTCCTTTTTTGTGCTATAACTCACGCATGCATTTCCTTTTTGCTTGGCAACCGCAGGTTTCCAAGAAGATAGGTTATGTTTTCACTTCACGTTTTCACTTCTGTATATGCTCAGGGACCTCCAGGTCGTTATCACTGTAAGTCACTCATGTTGCAGTGTAAATCACTGTAAATCTGAGGTGAAAATAATATAATAAACCAAAAGCACATCTGTGTGGCTTACAGTGTAGGCTAAACAGAACTGGGAAGGACAGGATCTGGCCCCACCCACCAGCCAACGTGCCCACAAAACACGGCCACTGATTGGCTGTGAGTGTGACGTAATCATGAGACCCACTGTGGTAGGTCTCCATATTATAATTGCAAATCATACTAGATAGATAGATAAATAGATAGATAGAGAGACAGATAGAAGCAGGAAGTCAAATGATGAGAAGGTGTTGTGTCTGCGAGAATCGAGCAGTGCTAAGCATGCTTACACACTCTTAACACTGAGGAAAGCTGACGACAGCGGCCAGTAAGGAGATGATGCAGTTAGCTGTCAGCAGTCCTCTCGTGAACAAAGATCTAGTCCACCCCTGCTATACCAGAATTTAGGAAAGAGAGCTCAGACGGAGATTAGCCACCGAACAGGCTAGACAGAAGGAGACAAGCGACCCTAGAGAGAGGTCAAGACGGAGATTAGCCTTAGAACAGAGAGAGAGAGAGAGATAGCGAGACAGGGAGGTAGCTACCCAGGACTTATACTATTATACCTGTTTAATATTTCCAAGACAAATAAAAATAGTCCCATACTATTCTTTACCTCTCCCGTCACTACATGACATCTGGTGGGGAAACTACTACAAGATATAAAAGCCGCTCGACCACAAGTCTAAAATATACGCCTCTACAAGCAAATGCAAAGTCGCTGCTTTATGATACAAGTCTTTATGACATTTGGTAGCAGCGAACGTATACGAACCTCGTCTACGAATCAACATTAAATTCCTACAAAATATCAAGATTGAAAACAAGAATATCTCTCTCAACCAACAACATAACCGGCTCCTGACGCTTCTCTCCATCCCCCTCCGTCTCCCAGATCATTACGCTGATGCAGAGGTCAAGAGATCACTCGACGCCTTGCAAGTAGCTTAACGACAAACCAGCAAATCTGCGGACATCGTCTCCGAATTAAAAGCAAATTTCTACAAAAAGCAACCGAGACTACAAGATTAGCTTCAGTTCTACAAAGTCTTTATGACATTTACAATCAACTACAGCCATCTACAATCAACTACAATTAACAACTCTACGTCGTCTGTATAATCTTCTACACGCACCTACAAGTAGCGGCACTCTTCATCCCACAACGAGTAAATCACAAGAAAAAAGGACCAAGAATACATCAAGAAAGAAAGAAAACAAACAAACAAACGAAGAGTGAGAGACGACTCACAACTCATAACCACCAGACCTCACCCTCCTCTCTCTGCTACATCCACCCAACCCCCAACGCTTACGCAGGTGTGAAGAGGTCAGGACGACGAAGCAAACACCAAGTCCATATTCACAACTCATCTTACTCACTCGTCTTCACTCAAGTTACTCATCGCTACTCATTCACTCACCACAGCTACCAGTGTGGGAAGTTGAGGTCATCATGCGTGCTTGCTGAACAGACGCCACGTCAGTCAACACACCACCTGCACCACCACTCACACCATTCCCACCACGGTAAAATTAGTAAGTTACATAGTTACTTCATTTATACAATACACAGTGATAGACAATAAGCTTCTGCACAAACATATAAAACGTGCTGTATAGTTACAGTTTAAATACACATACTTACTTCAATTATCTGCATAACTCAAATACTAAATAATCACCAACAATAAATATTCTACACTGTATATATTCATTCATTTATTATAACATTTATTTACTACCAACGAGTGTTACCATTTATACCTACGTAAAATACGTGTTTCATACATACAACTATACATTAATTATATCTACAAAGTAATAAAGAAAATATACAATCACAGTTACTCAGTGAGCAATTAAAAGAACTGTATTAAACATTTATTAATTAAAGCTACCTAGTGGAAACAGACAAATTAAGTTACAAGGTAACCTAGAAGAAAAAAAAAATGGCCAACACAAATGCCGTTAGCAAGAGTGAACATCTTCAACACAATCGTGAAGACAATGATTTCCACACAGTGCTGACACACATATTACTCACGATAGGTACAGGTGAACAACAAGTCAGTGTGTATAGTTAATACTGTATATAGTGTATATATATATATTTTATATAAAATAACAAAATATGGGACTATATAATATCATTTTATAATCTCTGTGCAATATAAACTAAACTTTAAAAAAGTATCTCAAGGAAATTAGCCAGCAATTAGGTAACCATGAACAACATGGAAAAAAGTGTACACAAGCAAAGAAAAACAAACTATAGAAAATCAATACATACAAAAAAGAAAGAAAGAAAAGTAAGAAAGACAAAAGAGAAATAGAGTAAGATCACATAACAAACAAATGAAAATAAGTGTAAATGTTACTACATCAGTCAAAATACCACGTAAACTACAAACAAAAAGCAAATTGTTGTCTCCACATACAAGTGGCACGACACATCATCACTATCATCGACCGCAGCATATGTTAGGACTGCAGTTATTACAATTATGTTACTCCATATTATAATTATGTAACTACAAACAATATGTACCAATTTATGTGACAGTTGCATTAACAAGATGTAACTTTTATGTAACTTTAACTACAATTATGTAACTACAAACGATATGTAACAATTATGTAACGACAAACGATTGCATTATGTTACACTAACTACAATTATGTACCTACAAACGATATGTAACAATTATGTAACGACAAAACAGTTGCATTAACAAGATGTAACTTTTATGTAACTTTAACTACAATTATAAGGCCAAGACACATATGTAATAGTTGCATTAACAAAATGTAACTACAATTATAAGGCCAACACAATTATGTAGTACCACAATGTTAGTACAATATTATAAGTCATACAATTATAGCACAATTCTGTATTACCAGTATCATCATACAAGTTAGGTGAAATATTAGACATTACTAAAGTGATAACTCAAATATGTAATGTATAACCTAGCAGTATTACCATTGCACAATTATATGCGTACGTCTGTTGTACATGCACGTCTTACAAGTGTTATACAACAACCATTGCATTTATTCAAATATGTATACAACTTGTTTAAATGTAATATTACTGAATAATCACTATTTATTATGAATAATATATGTATACAATATTCATACAATTATGTTACTTTACAATATTATGTATTTCACTTAATTAGCTTATAAGTTCATTATAATGTGTATGTAGTATGTATTAATATATTATAACTATTAAATGTCGATGGTACGCCATTTTCACGCGGCCGAGCAATGTGGTAGGTCTCCATATTATAATTGCAAATCATACTAGATAGATAGATAAATAGATAGATAGAGAGACAGATAGAAGCAGGAAGTCAAATGATGAGAAGGTGTTGTGTCTGCGAGAATCGAGCAGTGCTAAGCATGCTTACACACTCTTAACACTGAGGAAAGCTGACGACAGCGGCCAGTAAGGAGATGATGCAGTTAGCTGTCAGCAGTCCTCTCGTGAACAAAGATCTAGTCCACCCCTGCTATACCAGAATTTAGGAAAGAGAGCTCAGACGGAGATTAGCCACCGAACAGGCTAGACAGAAGGAGACAAGCGACCCTAGAGAGAGGTCAAGACGGAGATTAGCCTTAGAACAGAGAGAGAGAGAGAGATAGCGAGACAGGGAGGTAGCTACCCAGGACTTATACTATTATACCTGTTTAATATTTCCAAGACAAATAAAAATAGTCCCATACTATTCTTTACCTCTCCCGTCACTACATGACATCTGGTGGGGAAACTACTACAAGATATAAAAGCCGCTCGACCACAAGTCTAAAATATACGCCTCTACAAGCAAATGCAAAGTCGCTGCTTTATGATACAAGTCTTTATGACACCACCACTCATTTGCAGCCTGGAGTGCTCGCTGGCATGTTCGTCTTTCTTCCACCACACTTTTCCTTGGGAGAGAGACAGGCCACGTGTACCAACCTGCAGTGTGTTGGGACAAGAATCCACTTTGTTGTATAGGACTTTCGACCATATTGTAGAGACGAACATGTTGTGAAAATGTTTCCACTGGATAGAAAAATGGTGGATAAGTGTGTTGCGCCCTAAATCTCAATTTTAGATATTTGGCACGTTCGCCGTTATTCGACTAAACGCCTAAGATAGAGTTTGGTTTCACTATACAGTAGGGTTGCGTTAAGTGAAAACCTGTCGCATAATGATTTATTGTATAGCGAGGTTGATATAGGTTCAGTGGGGTTAGGGAGGATGCCCTCAACTGCAAAGCCTAAAATGCCCCCAAAACCTCTCACAAACCTGTGGTGGCACTCTGTTTGGGAATAGCTGTACACTGAGTGGCATGCCAAATGATTTCCTGTAAATTAGGAAATCGTCTGGTACTCTGGGTGGTAAACTTATAACCAACCAGCACTAGTTCCCTACGTGTCACCAAGTGGGTTGGCGGAGGGTCAGTGCCCCTCCCTGGAAAACAGCTAAGTAAAAATACAAAAAAGAAGCATCGGACCAGGTCTGACCAACAGATGATGACTAATAATCGAACAAAGGACAGGGTACGTATTATGACTTGGAATGTAAAGAGTGTGTTTGATGAGATGAAAGAGAGATTGTCCAGGTGCTTGAGGATGCAAAAGTGGACATATGTGGAATAACTGAGACCAAATGGCAAGGTGAGAGAGTGGGAGTGTGGATTGGGTGTATGTGCAGGAGTAGGTGGGAATGAGAGGGGAAAAGAGGGAGTATGTGTTGTGTGCAAGAGATGGAAGGAGAATACAAGAGATATGGATCAGTTGGGTCAAGGATTGTGTGGGTAAGACTGAAAGTAGGATTACAAATGGGGGCAATTGTGTGTGTGTGTATACGCGTCAGTGCAAGATAGTGCAAGCAGAGTGAAAGAAGAGTTATGGGCAAATGTGGAAGCGTGCATGGAAAAGTTTGAGAGTTATTTTTGATTGGAGATATGAATGGAAAAGTAGTGAATGTGAAGATGTGTAGGGGCGTGATGTTTGACCATACACCTTGTCTTAATTCCCTTCTCAAAATTAAATTCCAAAAAATGCTACGTGTTTGACTGGGGAACTCTCGGCCTAGGTTAACCCCCATTTTTAATTCAGAAGCTCTGCTCCAGAGCAACCACCTGGGTAAAGTGCCATTCATAAACAAGCTGAGTAGGTAATATGAAATAAAACTCATCGTGGTTTTTCTTTTCTTATTAACTCTAACTTGGATACATTCAAAATTACATGGGGTTTTGAGTTAAGTATGAGGTAGCACCATAAATCACTAAGTTAGGTATCACTTATCCATTCTTGTCAGGCTGTTTTCATCAGTCCTCTGGCCTGATCTCACAGTCTGCACCTGGGACCTGTTAGGTAGGTCTGAGTCCAAGCCTTCAAAGTCCATTCCAGACATGAAACTCAAAACCCGTTCCTATAAATCCAACATACTTCTTAGGAATGTTTACCAAACCTTATACTAATTATGATCTAATTAAAACTAACTATACTTTGGATATCTGTCTGTCTATCTATCTATTGCCAGACACCTCAATCCTGCAAGGGGTGGCCACAAACAAATTGCTTCCATGTTGCACTGTCCTCCACCATTTTGCTGCCCTGGTCCCAGCACATGCCCCCTTCTCTCATATACTTCTCCACTCCATCCCTCCATCTCATCCTTGGCCACCCCCTCCACCTCATGCACATACACTCCCCTCATTAGTCTATTGCTCTCCATCCTCTCCACATGGCCAAACCACCTCAGTGTATTTCTCCTAATGTTTTCTGTCACATCCACATCCACACCACAATGTGCCTTCACTTCCTCATTTGGCAGTCTCTCTCTCCCTGTAGCTCCACATGCCTCTCTCAGATAACTCATTCCTACTGTTCTCACTCTTGACTTGCGTCCCTCTAATAAGGTCCAAGCTTCAGTTCCATATGTTAAAGTTGGTATCACAATACTGTCATGCAGTAACTTTTTCACTTCCATGCTTACATCCTAGTTTCTTATCACTGTTTTCAGAGAACCAGCAACCTTTTTTCCTTGCTGCATCCTTTCAAGCACTTCACTCTATAAATTTCCATCCTTACTCGTCACACTACCCAAGTACCTAAACGCACTCACATTTTCCATTTTCTCCTCATCCAGCCTCACTGTACATTCAGTGACTTCATTTCTCTCGAAGACCATAACTTTACTCTTCCCAGCATTGACCTCTAGATTCCGTTTCTTACACACTCTCCCAAACTCATTCACCAAGCCTTACAGTTCCCCTTCGTCTTCACTTCTGCAAACAACAATACAGGAAGTTTCCAAATGATGCCCTCTCTCATTAGGGTTGCTCCAACATCCACTGCCCAACCTTGTAACTCTTTTATAATCACATCCATGTACAGATTGAACAACCATGGAGACATGACACATCCCAGTTTCAATCCATCATTCAGACAGAAAAATTCACTCAGTTCACTATCCACACACACTGCAGCCTTAGCATCCTCAAACATACTCTTCACGGCATTCAACAGCTTCTCATTTACTTAATATGTTCTTAATATTTGCCATATTCCTTGTCTGTCCACTCTGTCATATGCTTTCTCCAAATCTATGAAGGCATACAACATTCTCTTCTCTAGGAACTTCTCCATGAAAGACCCAAGGATGAATGTCTGATCTACACGACCTCTTCTCTTCCTAAAACCTCCCTGTTCTTCTCCAACTATACTCGATTTTTTCCAGGTGATGATCCACTTTCATGAATGTGGCACCTGCACATTCCTACTGCCTGATTGGTTCGTTTCAGTTTCATGCCAGAAGTATCATATTTACAAAAAACGTTTGTACCTTATATTCCAGTTCTCATAAATGCTGTTTTGCATTGTCATTGCTCTGTACAAGCAGACATGAAACAAGTATGTGTGCTTCACCCAAACGGACAATGAATTTGTGGACGTTGAATTTGAATTGAAATATTTATTGTTGTAAATGGTACAGAGTTGTTGCATCTCCCTATTTTAAAAAAAATACAAATAAACACATTTGGCTGGGTAAGTGCAAATAAAAGATATCTTAATACTTAGACACTTGTTACATTAGATAATAGAACCATTTTAAGTCAATTAGCTGTTTTGTCAGTGGTAAAGTGGTGGAAGTGGGAAGGCGAATGGAACAGCCGCTACAGAGGAGGGGGGGGGGGAGACTTGAGAGACGGCCAGGTGGGAAAAACAGGTTGTCTCGTCTCGCAAGATGTCAGACTTTATTATGGATCACACCTGCTCCATTGCATCGATACTTTCGCCCATATTATCCGTGAGTATATATATATATATATATATATATATATATATATATATATATGTATATATTTATATATATATATATACACAAGTGTATCTGTAAGTATATATATTTATTTAGTTATTAGAGATGCAACAACTCTGTACCATTTACAGCAATAAATATTTCAATTCAAATTCAACTTCCTCAAATTTATTTTCCTTTTTGGTGAAGCACAGATACATACTTGTTTCATGTCTGTTTGTATAATACATCGACAATAACAAGTTGTTTCGTCTCGCAAGACGGCAGACTTTACTAGGATTACACTTACTCCATTGCTTCGACACCTTCGCTCATATTATCCATAAGTACAGTATATATATCCGTGAGTATATACAGTAATCCTTCCACTATCCGACATAATAGAGCCAAAGGCATGTCCGGAAAGTGGTCCTGTCCGGATAGTGGGCACCAGCCTCCTGGACTTGTACTTATGGACCCTAACTCAGAAAAACACCTATACAACTCTCTCTGGACATGCATAGCACCTATTTAAGACCCAAATCACACCAATAAGGGACATAAAAGACTGAAATAAATGCAAAAGAACCATAAAATGAGGTTTTTGAGGTATGTTTCTACAATATTAAACATTCTGGGTACCTACAAGTCCCTAGCTCCTGGACTGGTAGTTATGGACCCTAACCTAGCCTAACTCAGAAAAACACCTCCCTACTGCACATGCATAGCACCTAAGACACAACATATTCACACCAATAAGGGACATAAAAGAGTAAAATGAGATGTTTGAGGTAAGTACAGTATGAAACATTCTGCCTATTTACAGCAAGTCCATGGCCATCTCGATGAATAACCGCCTCCTCTCAGACTCTGACAGTAAGAAGGATTTCCTGAAGCACTTGCAGTACACTGTTCATGAAGTCTTGCACTTAACTTAGTCATTCGCACTCAGAAGTCCATTCTCTTCACACTGCGCACTCTTCTCTTACTTATGCTCCATTGTAACTTAAGTGTTGCACTCTGCTCTTTAAGTCTTTCCACTCATAAAACCAATTTCAAAACAAATCACACAAGTTATTTTACATGAAATTTAGTCCAAAAATTGTTTGTCTTTTCACTCAAATTTCTAATTTCTTAATAATACTGTGTGCACTGTTTTTCATTCACTGCACAACACTAAATTCCCGTGTGGTCTGGTGGAGAAGTACTTGCCGTTTAATCACTGTCAGAGTCTGAGAGTATCGCTGGGAGGTGACCTAGAGGTGCGTCGCTGGGTCATGGTGATGGCGTACCCACTGCAGACGACTCAGAAGATAGACGCAAACTCACACCGAGCGGTGACTCCATTGTGGCTGATGTGCTGGGCTTTGGCTCGGAGCATGAGGGCCTGTCTTGGGGAGGCAATGGAGTGGAGCCAGGGCTGGGCACAGCAGGGATCACAGGCCTGAAAAAGCTGTCAATCGTTGATTGATGCAAGGAACGACGATTCTGACGATTTATGATGCGCAGCCTGAAAGCAAGCACTTCCTCCACAAGTCCCAAGGGCCCCATCTCCCTGTCGCAGTCCGGGTGTTCCAGATAGTCCAGAATGAACTCTAGGTGTTCCCGGAGTGGCTTAGCTTGAGATTGGCTGGAATTGTGTCATGCTGAGAGGAGTCCGTATCATTGTCACTGTCCTCATTGGAATCTTCAAGCTGGGTACTGACATCTGCAACTGAAGATGCGGTCTCGATATCAGACAGGGTCTGATACCCAGGATCGCCCTCTTCGTCATCCAACCACTCACGCACTTCGTCCACATCAACATCGTCGCCGTGCGCACGTAGACATGCATGGAAGTCATCCACGTCGAAACCTAGGAAATCATGCTCCACATCCTTTCCGAGAAGCAGACGAGACCAACCGTTTTCTAGAGTCTTGACAGGGACTTCCTTCCATGCACTGGCCCAGTTGTAAATGGCAGACGATGTTGTAGCGGTGAAGGTTTTCCAAAGTCCGCTGGCCTCGCATGTCCTGCCCATCCCTGCGCTGGTCCTCGTCCTCGAGAACAACCATCACCTTGTCCAGGAACTTCCGTCGGTATAGCCGCTTTATTGCCACGATCTCTCCTTGGTCCATTGGTTGGATGAGAGCAGTCGTATTAGGTGGCAGAAACATGCACTTAATGCGGCCATTCTCAGCCACCAAGTCCTTGTCGCACGGGTGGGAAGGTGCATTGTCGAGGAGAAGGAGGGCCTTTACCTGGTCGCGTGGGATTCCCAATTTCTCCATCTGGTAATGTATGACCTCCTTGACAAAATGGCAGTGGAACCAGTCTTTGAAGATGTGGGCTGTGAACCATGCCTTCAAGGAATGGTACCAGACGACAGGAAGGACATCCGACACCCCATGAAGACACCGAGGCTGCTTTGCACAGCCAACAATAACGGGCTTAAGCCGGTGCATGCCGTTAGCATTGGCACAACACAAAGCAGATAGCCATTGCTTGGAGAGCTTGCGGCCAGGTACACGCTTCTCCGTCTGCTCGGCTAGTGTTGATAGGCAAAGAGCGATAGAATAAACCAGTTTCGTCAGCATTGTAGACTTGACCGAGAGTGAGGCCCTCCCTGTCAATCAAGCCCTTCACCTTGTGCCGAAACTCCTCTACTCCATCCTCGTTAGCGTCCAAAGCTTCGTCATGAGACTTACGTTTGGTAAGGCCATGTTGTAACTTGAATGCAAAGAGCCAACCCTCGGATGCCTTGAAGTCTAGGGCGTCGTGAAGCCTTGCGAACTTCTCAGCAGCAGCCTTCAGCTCCTTGCCACGCACCATCACACCAGCAGCACGTTGCTGACAATATCAAATCAACGTGGAGCGGTCGACTTCAGCAAACTTGGGAGTAAACATCATTTTCCTCTCCACGTTGCACTTGCTTTTCGATGAGAAGTGAGCCGTGTACTGTATGAGTTTGTCTTGGGATCTCTTAATATCAAACAAAGTAGATCGGGCCAGGTTGAACTCACGGAGGATGCGTGAAGAAGACCATCCCGCATCTACTTTCTCCAATATCTCCCTCTTCTTCTCCAGAGTCAAATCCACTCTCTTCCTCTTCTCAGGTGGCAGGGCCATCATCACACACACGAAGGAGAGGCATAAGAGCAGCAGGAGTGCCTGCAGCAGGTAAGGCACCACCACAAAAGCAGGCACATGGGCAGCCATGACGACGAGCGTTCACTCACGACAAGAGACGGGCGGAAAGTGGGGAGGATGCAGGGGCACTCTAGCGGATGTCGGAGGAATGACGCACCACAACAAAGCTGTCCCGCACCGCGCGCGCCAAGTTCAAATTACGGGCGGGAAAAAATCGGATTTTTTTCAAATTTTTGCGGTTTTCGGACCATTTTGGGAATATTGGATCCTGGGACGATTATGTCCGGTAAGTGGGGATGTCTAGAAAGGGGGCGTCCGGAAAGTAGAGGGATTACCTACATTTATTTATTAGAGGTGTAACAACTCTGTGCCTTTTACAACAATAAATATTTCAATTCAGATTCAACTTCCTCAATTTCATTGTCCATTTGGCTGAAGCACAGATACATACTCGTTTCATGTCTGTTTGTATAGTACAGTGACAGTGCAAAACAGCATTTATGAGAATTGGAATATAAGGTACAATTGTGTTTTGTAAATATGATACTTCAGGTATGAAATTGAAACCAACCAATCTTGCGGCAGGAGTGCACAGGTGCCACATTCACAAAAATGGATCATCAGCTGGAAAAGAGTCGAGTATAATTCCTCTGTTATGTGCCTGTCTCTGCTTGCATTCCTCCACCTCTACGACAGGCGCGTAGTACCCGTCTAGCTACAAACTCTCAGCCCTATGCTGTCCAACTCTCTAATGCAAGAGTTAACTCTTACTCTTAGTCCTTCATTTATGCAACAGGTCAACTCTGGAACTGTCTTTCTCTGTCAGTATTTCCTACTTCCTGTGATCTCCAGTCTTTCAAACGCAGTGTGCCCAGGCATCTTGAAATGAATAGATCTTGAATTTGGCTCTCTTTTGTATTGTTTTTGTTTCTTTCTTGGAAGGAACATTAGTGTGGGCTTAGCCTTTGGTTCCTTCTTCCTCGCATAAGAAAAAAAGTATCCTACCATATTATTTTCCTATTACACTCAGAAAACAAATGCCCCTATGATTACCACACACATCTATTTCCCCATTTCCTTTGTACATAAATATATTTATTATATACACCTGCAGGAGATACTGAAAACCGAGTCTTGAAAATGCTTCAGGCAGTGGAAAGAATGCTGGGCTATATGTGTCATGTTAGAAGGGGCCTACTTGAAGGAGATAGTGTCCTGGCTAAACGGGTTAGCTGTTTATTTTTTAGTGCCTACAGTCGGATACTTCTTGAACAGACCTTGTATAAACCAACCCACCCATTCCCTACCTGTCAACAAGTGGGTTGGTGGACGGTTATTGCCCCTCCCTGTATAGTCAAGTGGCCAAGGCCAAATTGGCAGGTCAACCGTTCACTTTGTCAGGAAAGTACCAAATTTTGCACAGGTGTAGAATGGACCCATACGATCCTTTTTTGAGATGGACCCCCAAAAATTTTTGCCCCCTGGTGGCTGTCATCTTGGATTTCAAAATAGTTGCCTAGCAGCCCGTATTTTCTTCAGTAACCCCAATAATATGATAAATAAAAGCAAAATTCCAATGGCTACCCTTATGTTTTCAGGGTCGGCAATCCAATGGGATCATTGCTGGACCCGACAGAGGTTGGCCATCTTACATCCAGTATGGCTGCTGGCTGAAATCAGTCTTTTGTTATAATGCAAGACTATAAAAGATCTCTGTTTATCTATCTATAGCCTGACGCCCTAATCCCGCAAAGGGTGGCCGCAGACAAAACGCCTTCAGGTCTCTCTGTCACCCACCATTTGACTACCCTCCCCCCAACTCACCCCCCACTCCCTCCAACTCACCCCCCCCTCCCTCATATACCTCTCAACTCCATCCCTCCACCTCATCCTCGGTCTACCCCTCCCTCTCTCTCCCTCCACCTCACCTACATACACCCTCTTAGTCAGTCTTTCATTCTCCATTCTCTCCACATGTCCAAACCACCTCAGTGTATTTTTCCTAATCTTCTCAACCACATCCACATCCACCCCACAGCGTTTCTTCACTTCTTCATTCGTCAACCTGTCCCACCATGTCACTCCACATGCTCCTCTCAAGTACCTCATTTCCACTGCTCTCACTCTTGACTTGTTCCCCTCTTGCAAGGTCCATGCCTCGCTTCCATACATCAGGGTAGGGATCACAATACAGTACTTTCATGCAGTGACTTCTTAACTTCCATACGCACCTCCCTATTTCTTATCACTGCTTTCAGTGAACCAACAACCTTCCTTCCCTGCTGTACCCTTTCACGCATTTCATCCCCCAAAGTTCCATCCTTACTCATCACACCATCCAAGTTCTTGAATGCACTCACATTCTCCATATCCTCGCCATCCAACCTCACTGTACATTCTGTGACTTCATTCCTCTCAAACACCATAACTTTACTTTTGTTTACATTAACTTTCAGATTCCTCTTCCTACACACTGTCTCAAACTCACTCACCAAACCTTGCAACTCCCATTCATCTTCACTCAACAATACTGTATTATCAGCAAACAGCAACACCGGCATCTTCCAAATCTCACCCTTATTCATTAAAGCCACCTCCACATCCACTGTCTTACCTTGCACCTCCTTTATAACCCTATCCATGTATATATTAAACAGCCATGGAGACATCACACAACCCTGTTTCAGTCCCACATTGAGATCAAAGAACTCACTCAGCTCACCATCCACTCGCATGTACCGTAGCCTTAGCTCCTTCATACATACTCTTCACAGCACTCAGCAATATCCCCTCCACTCCATATATTCTTAATACCATCCACATACCTTGCCTGTCTATTCTGTCATAAGGTTTCTCCAAGTCCATGAAGGCAACATACACTTTCTTTCCTGTCTCTAGATACTTCTTCACTAAACATCTTAGAACAAATATCTGATCTACACACCCTTTTCCCTTCCTAAATCCCCCTTGTTCTTCTCCAACTAGCTCCTCTGTCATATGCCTAACCCTATCAATGAGTATTCTACCATATATTTTTCGAGTCACACTAAGAAGGCAAATACCCCTATGGTTACCACATACTTCTCTCTCCCTTTTTTCTATGCATAAAAGAACAATTATATACCTGATTTCCAGTCCGCTGGAACCCTTCTCTCTTCCCAAGCCAATCTACACAACTTTCATATCCACTCCACAACAATCTCACCTCCATTCCCCAGCATTTCACCATACACTCCATCAATTATTGGGGCAATGATAGACTACGTGTGTGTGGATGAGCGAATGAGAAGACAAGTGTTGGATGCAATAGTGTGGAGAGGGTGGGGGAATGGAGTCTCGGACCATCACTTAGTGATGGCCAAGGTAAAGATGCAAAGAAAGTGGTTGAGGAGGCGAAGGGGAAGACAGGAGGAAGCAACTCCTGTGAGAAGAGTGGAGAAATTGCAAGATAGTGAGAAAATGACAGAGTATAAGAGCATAGTGGAAGAAAGACTGGGAAGGTATGAGCTACAGCAGATGGAAGGGGTGGAAGACGTATGTAAGATATTCACGGAAGCGATAGGCGCAGCGTGTGAGGCGGTTTGTGGAGTGAGGAGGAGATGCAAGGGTGTGCAAGGGACAGCATGGTGGAATGATGAGATGAAACGAGCTGTGGAACAAAAGAAGAAGGCATATGGTGAATGGTTGGCGAGTAGAGGTAGGGGAGAAGATGAGAGAGAGAAGTGAGAGGTATATATGAGCAGGAGAAGGGAAGTTAAGAGACTGGTGAAGGAGAGTAAGAAGAAAGTGGATGAAGAGTTTGGGAGGAATGTGAGTGTGAAATGGAGGGAGAGTAAGAAATTGTTTTGGGGAAGGAGGTAAAGAAAGTAAGGCAGTGTGAAAGGGGAAGTAATAGGGGAGTGAAAGATAGGAATAATAGATTGTTGGTGGAGAAGAGAGAGAAATTGAGGAGATGGAAGGAGCACTTTGAGGATTTGTTGAATGTAGAGAGTGAGAGCAGTGTGAGTATAAGTGGTTGGGGAATGGCTGGGAGTAGAAGAGATGAGAGGAGGGAGGGAGAAATCAGTAGGGCGGAAGTAGTGGAAGCGACAAAGAAGATTAAGCTGGGAAAGGCCCCAAGAATTGATGGAGTGTGTGGTGAAATGCTTAGGTATGGGGGTGAGATTGTTGTGGAGTGGATATGGAAGTTGTGTAGATTGGCTTGGGAAGAGGGAAGGGTTCCAGAGGACTGGAAATCAGGTATAATTGTTTCTCTGTACAAAGGAAAAGGGGAGAGAGAAGTATGTGGTAACCATAGGGGTATTTGCCTTCTTAGTGTGACTGGTAAAATATATGGTAGAATACTCATTGATAGGGTTAGGCATATGACAGAGGAGCTAGTTGGAGAAGAACAAGGGGGATTTAGGAAGGGAAAAGGGTGTGTAGATCAGGTATTTGTTCTAAGATGTTTAGTGGAGAAGTATCTAGAGAAGGGAAGGAAAGTGTATGCTGCCTTCATGGACTTGGAGAAAGCTTATGACAGAATAGATAGGCAAGGTATGTGGAAGGTATTAAGAATATATGGAGTGGAGGGGAAATTGTTGAGTGCTGTGAAGAGTATGTACGAGGGAGCTAGGGCTACGGTGCGAGTGGATGGTGAGCTGAGTGAGTTCTTTGATCTCAATGTGGGACTGAAACAGGGGTGTGTGATGTCTCCATGACTGTTTAACCCCTACACCGCGGGCATGTTTACCGATGTTTTGCGTGTGCCGCGGGGTTATTCGGGCTCCGACAGACTCTCAAAAAATATTTGCCAAAAATCAGTTATTAGTCCTAGAATATTAAAATTACATATGCTTAGGGCACATACATTCAGCTTTCTCCTGGAATGTTTGTTGAGCCTTCGTCAGTTACCGTAGGACTTGTGGAGACCTCTGAAGTTGGGTAACGAAGTCTCCACTTTACACTTCCCGACAACCCGTAATATGATTACCACAGCCAGATATTAACACTATAAACACTACTCTATGATTTTCAAGTAGTTTGGGATCCATACTCCCAAAAAAAAAACACTGTGAAAGTAATGAAAATTACGAGCGTGTCTGACTGTCGCACTGGCACTAGTTTGCTCTTGGTACTCTGTCATTTATTATTCATAAAACCCCTCACACTTTATATTTCTATTACTATATAACACTTATATATATCTACAGTCTTTATCCATAAGTTTCCTTCAGTAGTATTAGTTTATTGTCACTGTAGGGATTCAATTTCTTCCAGTAAAATACGTAGCATTCACTTTCTCGTCCTGTATACTAGCATTGAGAGTGAATGTCACTTTCATCTTCACTCTCATAACTCATAGCATTCAGACATGCCAGAGTGAAACTTTCACTTTCATTACTCCTAGGGTATATACTCGTATTCTTATAATACTACTCATTTACATTTCTATTTACGTTCTCTATTTTATTTACGTTATTTACATTTCTATTTTATTTACACTGTGTTATGCACTGTCACTTGAAGTAACTTATAAAACTATTTTCCATTGTTCACGTATATTTACATTCATTACTTTCACTTGCTGTTTACACATTATTTACACATTATTTACAATTCCACTTGCACTGTTTTACTCAATAGAAAGATCGTAGTCACTCTTTTATCAATTGTCAGCCCTTTACCTCTTTCCACACGAGGTTTAGTAGGGGGTAAAGGTCACAGGGCCCTTTGCATGGGGGTGAAAAAGTCCCTGAAGTCAGCAAGAAGAAACATAAGTACCCTCACTTCGGAAGATGAGAGTAAACTGATAACGGAGGGCCGGGGTAGAGGCCTACTTAGGGGATATTCAGTGCTACCAATGTTAGCTCTTGAAACAGCTATGTCTAGCACTGAAATGATTGGCAGGAAATCTAGACAATACATTATAAATTAGGTAGTTCCAGGTGAATGTAAATATCACTTAGGCTTCTCCCTTCCCTCCTTACATGTATATTTATTACGAAAATAGATTATACGGCATATTTCAAGGGGAAAAAAACAGCGAAAATTAGCGAACGAGTGCACGTCAGGTGATAATTAGCCAATTCCAGGTGTATGGCACTCTCACTTACCTTATTTCTTTCTTGTATATATTATTTGGTATAAGAATAGGACATAGGGCTTATTTCAATAGATGAAATCAGTGAAAAATTCCAGGGAAGATTTACTTAGCGTAGCACGGCCGGGCAGGCGAGAGGATAGGATAATGGAGGGGGGGTAGGGAGGGGAGTCAAGAATGGGGAGAAATGGCTAAATTGTCAACAATGGATGGGAGTACAGATGAGATTAGGAGTGCTGACTAGTGTTGGACATTGGCAGTACTGATAGATGATACAAGCCCCCACTTGGAAGCCCGGGTGAATTCAAAATAACACAGAATCACAAAAGCGACGCCCCGCGGTATGATCCCTTGCTCCCAAGCATCACGAAAGTGACGCCCCGCGGTTAAGGGGTTAATATATATATGGATGGGGTTGTAAAGGAGGTGCAAGGTAGGGCAGTGGATGTGGGGCTGGCCCTAATGAATGAGGTTGAGATTTGGAAGCTTCCTGTGTTGCTGTTTGCTGATGATACAGTATTGTTGAGTGAAGATGAATGGGAGTTGCAAGGTTTGGTGAATGAATTTGGGACAGTGTGTAGGAGGAGGAAGCTGAAAGTTAATGTAAACAAAAGTAAAGTTATGGTGTTTGAGAGGAATGAAGTCACAGAGTGTGCAGTGAGGTTGGATGGTGAGGATATGGAGAATGTGAGTGCATTCAAGTACTTGGGTAGTGTGATGAGTAAGGATGGAACTTTGGGGGATGAAGTACTTGAAAGGGTACAGCAGGGAAGGAAGGTTGTTGGTACACTGAAAGCAGTGATGAGAAATAGGGAGGTGAGTATGGAAGTTAAGAAGTCACTGCATGATGGTATTGTGATCCCTACCCTGACGTATGGAAGCGAGGCGTGGACCTTGCAAGAGGGGAACAAGTCAAGAGTGAGAGCAGTGGAAATGAGTTACTTGAGAGGAGCATGTGGAGTGACGTGGAGGGACAGGTTGACGAATGAAGAAGTGAAGGAACGTTGTGGGGTAGATGTGGATGTGGTTGAGAAGATTAGGAGAAATACACTGAGGTGGTTTGGACATGTGGAGAGAATGGAGAATGAAAGACTGACTAAGAGGGTGTATGTAGGTGAGGTGGAGGGAGGGAGAGGAAGGGGTAGACCGAGGATGAGGTGGAGGGATGGAGTTGAGAGGTATATGAGGGAGGGGGGGGTGAGTTGGGGGGAGGGTAGTCAAATGGTGGGTGACAGAGTGACTTGGAGGCGTTTTGTCTGCGGCCACCCTTTGCAGGATTAGGGCGTCGGGCTATAGATAGATAGATAGATTCCCATCTTGATCTTCATTGCTTCCACCACTACTGCCCTACTGATCTCTTCCCCCCTTCTCTCTTCTTCTCCCAGCCATTCCCCAACCACTTATACTTTCACTGCTCCCACTCTCCACATTCAACAAATCCTCAGAGTGCTCCTTCCATCTCCTCAGGTTCTCTTTCTTCTCCACCAACAATCTGTTATTCCTATCTTTCACTCTCCTACTATTTCCCCTTTCACACTGCCTTACTTTCTTTACCTCCTTCCAAAACAATTTCTTACTCTCCCTCCATTTCGCACTCACATTCCTCCCAAACTCTTCATCCACTTTCTTCTTACTCTCCTTCACCAGTCTCTTTACCTCCCTCCTCCTACTCACATATACCTCTCTCTTCTCTCTCTCATCTTCTCCCCTACCTCTACTCGCTAACCATTCACTATATGCCTTCTTCTTTTGTTCCACAGCTGGTTTCACCTCATCATTCCACCATGCTGTCCCTTGCACACCCTTGCATCTCCTCCTCACTCCTCAAACCACCTCATACACTACGCCTATCTCTTCCGTGAATATCTTTCATACGTCTTCCACCCCTTCCATCTGCTGTAGCTCATACCTTCCCAATCTTTCTTCCACTATGCTCTTATACTCTGCCATTTTCTCACTATCTTGCAAATTCTCCACTCTTCTCACAGAAGTTGATTCCTCCTGGCTTCCCGTTCGTCTCTTCAACCATTTTCTTTGCTGCCTTACCTTGGCCATCACTAAGTGATGGTCCAAGACTCCATTCCCCCACCCTCTCCACACTCTTGCATCCAACACTTGTCTTCTCATTCACTCATCCACACACACGTAGTTTATCATTTGCCTTTCGTTCAACAAGTTCACCATCCATCCTCCTCATTACTCTTCATGTATACCTGTGGATCATCTTATGCCGAAAGTAGGTGTTGGCTATTGCCAACCCCTTACCAGCACAGATGTCCACCAAAGCATTACCATTCCCATCTGCTTCAAACCTACCTTTTCAGGGCCAAGGAATCCAGTGGAATTACTTTCATGAACATGTGGTGTTGGCCATCTTGTAGTCCAAGATGGCAGTCCAGTTCTGTGAAGTTTATACTCAAACACATCACTTGTATTTTCTAGGGTTAGAGATCTGTCATGTAGCACAACCATTGCCAGGACTGTTTCAGGTCTGTTCTTACTGGATTGTCAAATACCCTAAACACATGTTTGTTGTAAATTGACTTTTGTCAGTTGCTGCCTTCCATATTGAAAAGAAGGTACTGCCATGAAGCCATATCACATTTTCAGTTATCTTAGTTAATTTCATTTTAATTCTAATCAGGCTCAATGTTTTGAATATTCTGACTGGAAAATGATTTCAGAGCCAGCTGTTGGTAGGTATAAACATAATGAATGTAAAAAGTGAATATAAAAAACTGAAATATAAAAGCCCAACTTGTTTGGCTCTTCTCCACATACTGGTATATGAGAGGCCATTTCTGCAGAGTTGAGTATGAAGTACATTTACACCATTTTCTTTCAGTTCAGAGACTACAAGTTCATTCTCAAGTCTGTCTTACAAGACACACAAAAGGTATATCAGTTGGTATGTTCATCTATGTGTGCAGTGATTTTATGGTGCTAAAGTAGTTGGATCTGCGGGTTTTGGCGTGAGTTGAGTGGAATGGCTGGGTGGATTTGGGACGGAAAAGAGGTAGCGGTTGCAGCATATTGGCTTTGTCAGCTCTTGGGTGCAGGAAAGCAGAGGCATTGGCCTTTTTTTCTTGCCTTCACGGGTTGTGATACCGTATCATTCTTTGCCAACAAAGGGAAGATGACAGCCTGGAAACCATGGGAGGTGTTTCCTGACATCATAGCCAGTTTTCATACTCTGTCCACCAAACCTGTGTCTGTCTCCAATGAACTCCACAAACTAGAACAGTTTGTGGCAATGGCATATGACAGGACAATGGACTTGAAGTCTGTGAACGACGTGTACAGGTTCTTATTCCCGAAGAGAGGACGGACAATTGAACACATTCTGCCCACAGCTGATACTCTTGAGGAACTTATCAAAAGAGCATCATACCAGGCTGGACATGTTTGGGGCAAGCTATAGTTTCCCAGCCAGGGCTCCCATCACCATCTGTCTGGGGTTGGCAGAAACTCAGCAGTACATGGCACCCTGTATGGACAAAGTTGCTGTAGTCGCGGCGCACGACTCTGAGGTTGTCTGTATCATACCCTGGCAACCTATCATTCAAACTGTGCGTCCGATTTCGTATCACATTATACACGAATCATATTATTATGCATGAATATATTATACACGAATATTATTATACACGAATATTATTATACACGAATATATTATACACGAATAACATGCGTCTCATATTGTGCACGAAATCAGACGCACTTTTGAATGGTAGGTTGCCAGGTCACGATAGCAACCACCTCAGAGTCACGCGCCGCGACTATAGTTGTCCAGGACACCTGCTCAGAATTAATCAGTTGCCACTGTAATACTGCTTGCAAAGGGAACTGCAGGTACTACAAGGCTAACTTGCTGTGTATGTCATTATGTGATTGCAATGGACAATGTTTTACTATCTGAATTTGATCAAAAAGACATGCAATAGATGTTTGCCATTGTATCAGAGTTATAACTGAAATGGGCTTCAGCAGGTAGCCATCCTGAAATCCAAGATGGCCAACCTTCCACATCGGACAATGATTCCATTGGAATGCCAGACCCTGAAAACATAGGGTTAGACATTGGAATTATGTTGCTGTCTATCATAGTATTGGAGTTATTGAAGAAAATAGGGGTTCAAAGGCAACCATTTTGGAATCCAAGATGGCCGACCTTTGCTGGGTCAAAAAATCATTCCATTCAAGTGCCAGACCCTAAAAACCTGGGTTAGCCATTGGAATTATGTCTATCATAATTGGAGTTATTGAAGAAAATATAGGTTGAAAGGTGGCCATTCTGAAATCCAAGATGGCGACCACCAGGGGTCCAAAACTTGGGGGATTTATCTCAGAAAATGATTGTATGGGTCCATTCTACAACTGTGCAAAATTTAGTGTTTTCCTGAAAAAATGAACGATTGTTCACCTTGTCCGCTGGACTAGTAAAACCACTAACTCAAAGACAAACAGTCACCCCTTAAGGGTTTATGGTTTGGCTTTGGATAGATATAGTGGGCAGGGTGGTTCAGTGGGAGAGTGTTGAACTCGGGACCAGGGGGTTGTGAGTTCGAGCCACGCCCAGTAGCTGCCATGCTGGGAGGTGTAGTGCCCTCTTGTCACCTAGCAGGGCTATATGATCTAATAAGGTCTAGCTCGGGGGAACATTTCCCCTTTTCTAGATAGACACACTCCTATCATTGTTTCATAACTTTCCATCATCCCTTAACTACCTGGAAGTCATCATTATCATCTAACTTCATCTCATCCTTGACCACCCTTGTTTCTGAATTACCTACCATGCCTAACACTTCTGCTGCCACTGACTGTACCATACCAGCCTCACTTTCCCACTCATATAACCAGTCCTTTACATTAATGACCTCACTCTTCAAATTTCTCTGCTAAGCCTGCCTGCTAAAATGTAGATTAATTTTTTTCAAGGACTAGATACATGCAAAATGAGGGCTCACTGGGCAGTGTTTTTGAATTCACAGAGATTTTTATCTAATGGCAGCTCTTGTTGCAGGTCCACAGCTGAAATTGACTCTGCAAAGTAGACCCAAGTAGTGTGGTCATCAGAGAGCCACCTGAGTAATATATACATGGTAAAATGTTGATAGATATAGAGGCACATGTTGTGTTGTCTCAGTACAGTATTGTACATCCTACATGAGGTGCCTGTTCCAAATATATGTAGCTTATACTCTCTGTTCATAATGTCTTTCATTGTAAGAAGTATGAGTCACTGGATGAGTGGTAGGAGTTGATCCAGGATCATTTAGCTGTTGTGATATCCTTTGTATTTACTGCTGTGCAACTGTTAGATAGACACTGGATAAGAACTGGTAATAATAAGGAACCCAGTGGGTATTTTAGACTGCATTAACAGCTTAAAACTCAGCAGTAAAATGTCTAATGTAAAAATATGGTTACATAGTTCTTGCAAGTGCAGAAGCAGTCATTGTTCAGTAATAATGACCTCTGTATCAGCAATATTGTGCAGTGGAGACTAGTTTATGGCAGGAAATAAGAGAGTCTGGGGGAATCTTATGGTGATAAAGGAACAACCAGATGTAAAGATATAGTCTGAGGTGGGTGACAAAGTAGTGTAGGTGGCAAAAGCAGAACCAGATGTAAATTTGAGTATGAGGTGGATGACAAAATAATGAAGGTGGTAAATGAAGAACCAGGTCTAAAGTTGCAGTGTGAAGTGGGTGACAGAAAAATGGAGGTGGTAAAGGAAGAAACCGATGTAAAGTTAGAATGTGAGGTGGGTGACAAAATAATGGAAGTGGTAAAGGAAGAACCAGATGTAAAGGTGGAGTGTGAGGTGGATGACAAAATACTGGAGGTGGTAAAGGAAGAACCAGATGTAAAGGTAGAGTGTGAGGTGGGTGACAAAATACTGGAGGTGGTAAAGGAAGAACCAGATGTAAAGGTAGAGTGTGAGGTGGGTGACAAAATGTTCCTCAGTGACAATGAGACTGTCCTGGACACAGTGTCCTCAGCTGAAGTTAAGCAGTTCAGATGTTTAGAGTGTGATAAAACATTTCCTTTTAAGAGCCATCTTATCCGACATGCTGTTGCTCATTCAGGAGTGAAGAATTTTAAGTGTGATGAATGTGGTAAACGATTTGCAAGGAAGGATAGTCTCACTCTTCACATATTAATTCATTCCGGAGTGAAGAATTTTAAGTGTGATGAATGTGGTAGACTATTTGCACAGAAGAGTGATCTCACCAAACACCTATTAATTCATTCAGGAGTGAAGAATTTCAAGTGTGATGAATGTGGTAAACGATTTGCACGTACGAGTGAACTCACCAAACACCTATTACTTCATTCAGGAATGAAGAGTTTTAAGTGTGATGAATGTGGTAAACTGTTTGCCCAGAAGGATGGTCTAACCAAACACCGATTAATTCATTCAGGAGTGAAGAATTTAAAGTGTGATGAATGTGGTAAACTATTTGCACGGAAGAATAATCTCACTCATCACATATTAAGTCATTCAGGAGTGAAGAATTTTAAGTGTGATGAATGTGGTAAACTATTTGCACATAAGCGTGTGCTCACCAGACACCTATTAATTCATTCAGGAGTGAAGAATTTCAGGTGTGATGAATGTGGTAAACTATTTGCACAGAAGAATAGTCTCACTAAACACATATCAATTCATTCAGGAGTGAAGAATTTCAAGTGTGATGAATGTGGTAAACTAATTGCACGTCGGAGTAATCTCACCAAACACCTATTAATTCATTCAGGAGTGAAGAATTTCAAGTGTGATGAATGTGGTAAACTATTTGCACAGAAGGATGGTCTCACTAATCACCTATTAAGTCATTCAGGAGTGAAGCATTTAAAGTGTGATGAATGTGGTAAACTATTTGCACGTAAGTGTGATCTCACCAGACACCTATTAATTCATTCAGGAGTGAAGAATTTCAGGTGTGATGAATGTGGTAAACGATTTACAATGAAGCGAAATCTCACCAGACACCTATTAATTCATTCAAGAGTGAAGAATTTCAAGTGTGCCTAAAGTGGTAAATGATTTACAGAGAAGGCAAATCTCACCAAACTCTTAATAACTCATTCAGGAGTGAAGAATTTCAAGTGTGATGAATGTGGTAAATTATTTGCACAGAAGGTTGGTCTCACTCAACACCTATTCATTCAGGAGTGAAGAATTTCAAGTGTGATAAATGTGGTAACCAGTTTGGTTGGAAAAGCAGTTGCACTAAACACCTATTAATTCATTGTGGTGGGAAGAGTTTAAACAGATACGATCCACTCATCCAATGTAGTGATAAATTTATTTGATAGGTACTGTACATAAAGATAGTTGGAAAAACGGATTAAAAGTTGAATAAAAGGCATCAATATTTATTTTCTCCACCAGTCTGTCTACCTACTATCTATCTACCTAGTAGGTACCATCCACTCATCCGATGTAGTGACCGATTTACTTGATAGTTACCGATAGGTAGTTCCAAAAATAGATTAAAAGATGATTAAAAGGCATTACTTTTTTATCTCCCTACCTCTGTACGTACCTATCCATTAGGCACCATCCACTCACCCGATGTAGTGACGGATTTTTTAGATACCTACATTTACATAGTTGTAAAAATAGATTAAAAGTTGATTAAACGGCATCAATATTTATTTTCTGTTTCCTATCTGTCTATCTGTCTACTAGGTACCATCCACTCAATCGATGTAGTGATGAATTTATTAGATACCTATTGATACTTGCAAAAAAAAAAAAAAAGATAAAAAGTTGAGTAAAAGGCATCAATATATATTTTCTGTACCTGTCTTTCTACCTTCTTATCTGTCTATGTAGTAAGTACCATCCACTCACCCGATGTAGTGACATTTATTAGATACAGACATATGTATAGTTGCAAAAATAGATTATAAGTTTATTAAAAGGCATAAAAATGTATTTCCTCTTTATCTCTCTCTACGCACCTGTCTGTCTACCTACTACCATCCACTCACCTGATGTAGAGATAGATTTATTAGATATATAGTTATAGATAGTGGCAGAATTAGATTAAATGTTGATTAAAAGGCACCGGCATCAATATTCATTTTCTCTACCTGTCTGTCTGCCTACCTGTCTACCTGTCTTGAAGGTACCATCCACTCACCCGATGTAATGACAGATTTATTAGATAGATACACATACCGGTAGTTAGATGCAAAAACTGATGAAAAGTTTTTTAAAAGGCATCGACATATATGTTCTCGACCTGTCAGTCTACTTACATATCTGTCTATCAAGTACATACCATCCGCTCACCCGATGTAGTGACGGATTTATTAAGTACATATAGATAGATGCAGAAATAGATTAAAAGTTGTTTAAATGCTATTAATATTTATTTTCTCTACCTGGCTTCCTCCCTGTCTGTCTATCAAATAGGTACTATCCACTCACCTGATGTAGTGACAGATTTATTAAGTGGATAGCTATAAATATTTGCAAAAATAGATGAAAACTTGATTAAAAGGCTCCACCATTTATTTTACCTAAATGTCTACTTAATTATTTGTCTGTCCAATAGGGGGAGGCGCTGGCTGCATCGGTAGAGAGGCGGCCTGCCATCCTAATGGACCCAGGTTCGATTCCTGGCTGGGGCAGGGAACAGTTTAAGGATTTGAATTTCATGTAAAACAGACTTTACTGATCTACCAGAAGACCCGCCGACATGTAAAAATACCCCCGCTAATACCAATACACCAGTCCTGTATGAGACAGCCCTAGCATGTATTCAATATGGACGGTGGGTGTTAGCGCCATAAAAATACCCCCGTTAATACCAATACACCAGTCCTGTATGAGACAGCCCTAGCATGTATTCAGTATGGACGGTGGGTGTTAGTACCATACTAATAATACCCCCGCTAATACCAATACACCAGTCCTGTATGAGACAGCCCTAGCATGTATTCAATATGGACGGTGGGTGTTAGCGCCCAAGTGGTGACATGTAGAGGTGTATGATATGTAGGAGGACTGCTGGGCCTTGGCAGCAGGATGTGTAGCCTATGCCATGAGTCGAGCACATAAAAAAATAATAAAATAGACAGGAGGCGAGGGAACTGATGACATGACAAGGACATTATAAAGATTGATTGATAGATTGATAGGTAGATAAGTAGATTGATAGATAGGTAGATAAACAGATATAGGAATATATACAGATACTAGATAGATAAATAGACAGATGGATAGACAGATAGTCAACATTTACAGTGGATAGGAAGAGAAAAATTGGAATGGAGATTTTATAAGAAGGTAGGACTTAAATCCATAGATAGATAAATAGCTGCAGATAGATAGATAAAATGCTCCAGATAGATAGATAAATAGATTGATAGGTATGGTAGATAGATAGATAGATATAAAGCTGCAATTAATGGGGTGAGGGAGGTGGTGACGTGTGAGGGATAGATAGATACAGATAGATAGATAGGTCCAGATAGATACTCAGATAGATAATTAGGTCCGGATAGATAAATAGGTCCAGATAGATACACAAATAGATAAATAGGTCCAGATAGATACACAGATAAATAGGTCCAGATAGATACACAGATAAATAGGTCCAGATAGATACAGATAGATAAATAGGTCCAGATAGATACTCGGATAGCTAAATAAGTCCAGATAGATACACATAGATAAATAGGTCCAGATAGATAAATAGGTCCAGATAGATACACAGATAGATAAATAGGTCCAGATAGATACACAAATAGATAAATAGGTCCAGATAGATACACAGATAAATAGGTCCAGATAGATACACAGATAGATAGAGTCAGTACTTGAAATAAACAGGGTGGCTACATTTGAAGGAAATTTTAATGGAGAGGAAGAAATAGATAGATAGAGAGACAGATAGATAGACAGACAGATAAACAGATAGATAGACTGATAGATAGACAAAACTGTCTACCTACCTGCCTTCCTACCTACCTACTTTTCTATCTACCTACTTACCTAACTACCTTCCCACCTACCTTCCTACCTACCTACCTACTTACCTACCTACCTACTTACCTACCTACCTACCTACTTTTCTATCTACCTACCTACCTTCTTAACATTCTGCCTACCTACCTACTTACCTACCTGCCTATCTACCTTCTTACCTACCTACCTACCTTCCTACCTACCTACCTACCTTCTTATCTACCTACCTACCTACCTACCTTCTTATTTACTTACTTACCTACCTACCTACCTACCTGCCTGCTTACCTACCTACCTACCAACCTACTTCTCTACCTACCTTCCTACCTACCTACCTACCTACATACATACATACATACTTACCTACCTACCTACAACCTGCCTATCTTCCTACCTACCTACCTTCGCTTACCCACCTGCCTAACTACCTACCTACCTTCCTACCTGCCTACCTACTTACCTACCTACCTACCTTCCTACCTACCTACCTACATACATACATACATACCTACTTACTTACCTACCTACTTACCTACCTACTACCTGCCTATCTTCCTACCTACCTACCTTCGCTTACCTACCTGCCTAACTACCTACCT
>NC_136987.1:26304032-26324032 GCF_032717465.1 Coenobita brevimanus | reverse complement strand
TAACTGTGGTCGACGGGTCTGCTCGGCCACACACACTAGGTAGGGGTAAGCAGCAACAACAACAACAACATCCTGGTGAGATTTATACACGATGAGTCCAATGTAGTGGTGGTGGTGGTGGTGGTAGTAGTAGTAGTGGTAGTAGTAGCGTTGGTGGTAGTAGTAGTGGTAGTAGTAGCGTTGGTGGTAGTAGTAGTAGTAGTAGTAGCGTTGGTGGTAGTAGTAGTAGTAGTAGTAGTAGTAGCGTTGGTGGTAGTAGTAGTAGTAGTAGTAGTAATAGTAGTAGCGTTGGTGGTAGTAGTAGTAGTAGTAGTAGTAATAGCGTTGGTGGTAGTAGTAGTAGTAGTAGTCTTGGTAATATTTGATAGTAGTAGTTACAGTAGATGGCCAAGTAAGTTAGATTTGAGGTGCGGTTTGACTAGTAACCAAGGAGACTCATTGCTACCTGATAACTAAAGCTGGTTGAATGTTATGCCAGCAGGACTCAGCATTGCAGATGTCAAATTGGCCAGTTGCATCAGATGACAACAGACGCCTTGTGCAGCAGCAGGGAAAGGGTTAAGTGCAACCTCTATTATCACTGACCTATTGCAAAGGACGCGCCAACACTGCCACAACTGCCTTTAACCGTCCAAACATTTCAAGGACACATTGCAAGGACAGCGGCGCCAAGTTGCAGGCGCTGACCGTTAACGGCAACTTCCTGAGATGTGTTTTGCTTTTAGTAGTCATTTGTTGGACGTATTTGTTTAATCTGGGTGTCCCGTCAGCATTTTCTTGCATTTCTGTCGTGTATAACCTCAGAATTCTCATTATCTGGCTTATTTTGCCATATCTACATCTTGTTTGTTGACCGGCAACAAGATCTTGACGCAGAAATGGCGCCAGTCTCGAGGGAATGCTGTGGTGAGGATGCAGAGCCGTAGCATCGTCTTATTTAGCCTCTGAACTACGGCAAATAAGGTTCAGAAACCCAATAATCTCCCTAAAGATAAATAAACTCTACCATTGTTTATTACAAGCAGGTCAGAAATAATCAAGACATTACCTGTAAACATTCAAAGATTTAAAAAGTAAATCAGCGTTGCCAATGTTGAGTGATGGTACACCTGAAGGAAGCTCCCGGAGTTGCAGTCTTTTAAAAGAAACGACCAACGTACACTACGATGGTAATATTTTCTACTGTATTTCTTTCTTTCCCTTATGATCCTATCAAGTAAAATCTGTTGTATCACTTACTGATTTAAAACATGGGTAAAAAAATCGTGTAATATTGGTTTTAATCGTCATAAATTTAACTGGAGGAATCTCAGGCACAATGTTGCCTTGGTCACGTGACCCTTGAGACGCAGCGTTGCAGACCATAGGGCAGTCAGTCACCCCGCGGGTCAGGAAGTGGGAGGATGTTGGTGTGCACAGCTCGTACTAACTTTGCGTTTTCCTTTAATTGGACGTTGGGGGCACGGTGGCTCAGTGGTAGAGCATCGGAATCGTGATCGGGGGATTGCGAGTTTGAGCCTCGTCCGGGACTGCCGTGCCGGGAGTGGTAGCGCGCTCCTGTAACCTAGCGGGGCTATATGGCCATAGTTGCCTAGCTCGGGGATTAAATCCCTTTTATTGGACGTTAACGATTGTGTTTGCCGTGATGAATGGACAGACTGGATTACTGTGGAGGCGAGGCAAGTGGCACAAGTGCCGGAAGAAGGAAACTATGCCTGGTATGGACACAGGGTGAGTTGAAATGTATTATTATTATTATTATTATTATTATTATTTATTATTATTATTTGCTACAACTACTACTACTACTACTACTACTACTGCTACTACTACTACTACTAATACTATTATTATTATTATTATTTTTATTATTATCTAATCTCTCTACATGACTTACAAACAGGTCATCAGTTCACCTTTAATCTATCGATAATCAAAGATAGATACATACGCCTAAGTCATTTATCAACCTACCTACCAAGACGAATGTGGACACGCATTTTGCCCACTACGTACCATCCACTCACCCGATGTAGTGATAGATTTATTGGACAGATAGACAGGTGGAAGAGAAGGCTAGATAGATTAACTTTGAAAAAAATATATATATATTGTTCCTTTCAGTCTGTCGTAGCTACCATCCGCTCACCTGATGTAGTGATAGATTTATCGGATAGATAGAAGCAAAAATAGATCAACCTTCAATCTGATGAGTAAGAATGATTTGAGTGTTCTTTGTCCATCCATGTCTATCTGTCTATCTATCTGTCTATCTATCTGATGTAATGATAGATTTATTGGGTAGACAGATATGTAAAAATACATTAAAAGACATCAATATTTTTTTCATTATGCCTGTCTGTCTATTTAGTACATACCATCCACACACCTGATGTAGTGATATACGAATTGGATAGATTAATAGACGTAAAAATAGATTAAAACATGATAAATAGCAGTTCTTTATCTATCTATCTGTCTGTCTATCTGCCTATCTAGTACGTACTATCCATTCACTTAATGTAGTGATAGATTTATTGGATAGATAAATATATAGACAGATAAATACATAAATACACTTTTTCAATAAATTATCGATAAAAATGGATCTCTGCCTGTCTGCCTGTCTGTCCATCCATCTCTAGTACGTACCATCCACTCACCTGATGTAGTGATATTTTTTGGATAGATAGGTAGGTAGATGCAAAAATAGATAGATTACTTTTGAATCAGTTGAATCACTGATGTTGATTTTTTCAGTCTACGTCTGTCTATCTAGTACATACCATCCACTCACCTGATGTAGTGGTAGATATATTGGATAGATGGACAGACACATACATACATAAATAGGTCAACTCGATAACGTGAATGTTTTGACACTGATTCTCTCTCTCTGGTACATACCATCCACTCACCTGATGTAGTGGTAGATATATTGGATAGATGGACAGACACATACATACATAAATAGGTCAACTCGATAACGTGAATGTTTTGACACTGATTCTCTCTCTCTGGTACATACCATCCACTCACCTGATGTAGTGGTAGATATATTGGATAGATGGACAGACACATACATACATAAATAGGTCAACTCGATAACGTGAATGTTTTGACACTGATTCTCTCTCTCTGGTACATACCATCCACTCACCTGATGTAGTGGTAGATATATTGGATAGATGGACAGACACATACATAAATAGGTCAACTCGATAACGTGAATGTTTTGACACTGATTCTCTCTCTCTGGTACATACCATCCACTCACCTGATGTAGTGGTAGATATATTGGATAGATGGACAGACACATACATACATAAATAGGTCAACTCGATAACGTGAATGTTTTGACACTGATTCTCTCTCTCTGGTACATACCATCCACTCACCTGATGTAGTGGTAGATATATTGGATAGATGGACAGACACATACATACATAAATAGGTCAACTCGATAACGTGAATGTTTTGACACTGATTCTCTCTCTCTGGTACATACCATCCACTCACCTGATGTAGTGGTAGATATATTGGATAGATGGACAGACACATACATACATAAATAGGTCAACTCGATAACGTGAATGTTTTGACACTGATTCTCTCTCTCTGTCTATCCGTGTGTCTATCAGTCCGTGTTGTATATACCATCCACTCACCTCATGTAGTGATATCCGTATTTGACTGACGGAAAGACAGATAGAGCTAGATAGATAGGTGGGTAGACAGACAGACAGATAGACCAGGCTAGAAATAATAATAATAATAATAATAATAATAACCAGAGGCCACCCAAGGGGGGAATCACACCAGCCGATACATGTCTAGCGCGGCTCGGAATATGACCTTGACCTTGACCTACCTTCACCAGTTTCGAACTTGTAGATTTTCATCCCTACTACACACGTGTCAAATTTTGTGATGATATCTTGAGCGGTTGCGAAGTTATCGTAGTAAAAGACACACAGACAGACAAATTGAAAACACTACCAGCTTGGCCATCGCGGCTGGTAATGGTAATAGTAATCATCATCATCATCATCTGACCCTGTTTCATCCCTGAGTGGCATTACGTGAGCAATAAACCCCAACCATCCCTTGGATATAAACCTGCATTGGCTCAATCCGATTGGAGCGCCGTAATTACCCACTAAACCACCAGGCGCCATAATTTGGTTATATGGTTACCACCCAGCGTAGTAAATGGTTTCCTGGTGTACAGGAAACCATTTGGCTTGTCACTCAGTGTAGAGTCACCCACAGGCAGAAGGAAGGAAAGAAAGGAAAGAAAGACAGAAGAGGAAAGAGGGAAAGAAAGAGAGCAAAGGGCTGTCATCTGAGAGCAGCACTACATCGAGTGAGCGGATGGTGAGCGCCCCCACGTACCAGTATAATAATACCGGTAATAATAATAATAATAATAATGATAATGATATACAATTTTTCGCTATTGATAGATGTGTGGGTAGATAAACAAATACATCCACACACAGACTGATAGATTTTAGCTTCACCGCAAGTGCATCAGATGTCTATTATTATTATTATTATTATTATTATGGAGGCGTTTTGTCTGCGGCCACCCTTTGCGGGATTGGGGCGTTCTGTAGAGTTCTTACTAATATTGTAGATACTATTTTTTTTGGGGGGTGGGGTAAGATGTAGGTCAATGGTTGTCAACTATGGCTGGTGAGCCAAAGGTGGGTCGCGAGAGGAATTTTGATGGGTGGCAGGGACATAGAATAGGCCTGATGCTTTCACTGTATTTTATTGACGTAATTGTAACTGTAATTATCCTTATTACACTAGTAGCGTATTGACAATAACTACGATAGGCTATATACCGGTTACTATCTCTCTCTCTCTCTCTCTCTCTCTCTGATATTTTTACGCCATGGGTGGCGAAGTCTTGAAATATTCCAGATTGGGTCACGCACTATAAAGTGTGGCAACCGCTGATCTAGAAGGCTGGCATTGCAACAGCGCTGATCTAGAAGGCTGGCATTGCAACAGCGCTGATCTAGAAGGCTGGCATTGCAACAGCGCTGATCTAGAAGGCTGGCATTGCAACAGCGCTGATTTAGAAGGCTGGCATTGCAACAGCGCTGATCTAGAAGGCTGGCATTGCAACAGCGCTGATCTAGAAGGCTGGCATTGCAACAGCGCTGATCTAGAAGGCTGGCATTGCAACACCGCTGGTCTAGAAGGCTGGCATTGCAACACCGCTGATCTAGAAGGCTGGCATTGCAACACCGCTGATCTAGAAGGCTGGCATTGCAACACCGTTCGGGACAGAGCCTTGACATTGGCAGCAGTGATGTATCTTGGCTGCGTCTTTTGCCATCATCTTTCTTCCCTACCACTACCGCCCTCTGCCCTAGTGTTTCTCTCGCCCAGATTTGTTGGATTGGTTGCATTTCTCTGCAGCTGTATTTTCTCTGTTTCTGTATTCCGAATTTTCTGTATTTCTCTGTTTACTGTATTTAGCTTTTTCTGTATTTCCTGTAATTCTGTATTTCCATATTTCTTCATTTTCTCTATTTCTGTATTTTCTTTATTTGTGTATTTTCTGTATTTCTTTATTTTCTGTATTTCTGTATTTCAAATTTTTTTTGTATTTCTACATTTCCGTGTTTCTGTGTTTTCTGTATTTCTGTATTTCCCGTGTTTCTGAATTGCCTGTATTTTCGGTATTTCTGCAGTTCCATAGTTCTGTATTTCTGTATTTTCTTTATTTCCTGTATTTCTGTACTTTCTGTATTTCTATATTTTCCGTATTTTTCTATTTCTGTAATTTCTGTAGTTCTGTAATTCTGTATTTTCTGTAGTTCTTTTTGTATTTTCTGTATATCTGTATTTTCTGTATGGTATTTCTTTTTTCCGTATTTTCTGTATTTTCTGTACCTCTGTTTTCCGCAGTCTGTATTGTCTGTACTTCTGTATTTTCTGTATTTCTGCATTTCCGTATTTCTGTATTTTCTGTATTTCTTTGTGTACCGTATTTATTTTCTGTATTTTTGTATTTCTGTATTTTCTGTATTTCTATATTTTCTGTTTGTATTTCCTGTACTTGTATTTTCTGTATTCTCTGTATTTCTGTATTTTGTGTATTGTATGTCATGTAGTTTTTCCTTCCTACTTTCCTGATTGTCTTCACCTTTGGTCTTTTGCTCTTTGTCTTAATTCTCTCATCTTTCTCCCTCAGCATTTGTTTACTGCCATTCCCTTTCCTCTCCTTCCCTAGGCTCAGCTTTCTCTCTTTCTCATTCCTCTCCTTATCTCTTTCTCATTCCTCTCTTTTTCTTTCCTCTCTTTCTCTCTTTCTCTCATTCTCATTCCTCTCCTTCCCTCTTTCTCATTCCTCTCTTTCTCTCTTTCTCATTCCTCTTCTTCTCTCTATCTCATTCCTCTCCTCTTTCTCATTCCTCTCCTCTCTTTCCCTCTTTCTCATTCCTCTCCTTCTCTCTTTCTCATTCCTCTCTTTCCCTCTTTCTCATTCCTCTCTTTCTCTATGTTCATCTTTTCTGTTTTATTTATTTTTTATACTTAGTCCATACCTATTTTTTCACCTCCGTTCTCTCTCTCTCTCTCTCTCTCTCTCTCTCTCTCTCTCTCTCTCTCTCTCTCTCTCTCTCTCTCTCATTTCCCATTTTCTTTCTCTGTTTATATTAACGTACTGGGTAACTGCATCTTATTTCTTGAATTTCGATGCTGCATTATTTATTTACATATATATTTTATTAATGGATGTCACCCCCAGTTAACTCTACACTGAGTGACAAGCCAAATGGTTTCTTGTACCCCATGAAACCATTTACTACGCTGGGTGGTAACTATACTGTATGACAAACAAAATGTTGCCTGGTTTTCTAAAGGAGGAGGAGGAGGAGGAGGAAGTGGAGAAGGGTAAAAGAGAAGGAGAAGAGATGTAAAAGAGGAGGAGAGGAGGGGGAGAAGAGAAGAGACGGAAAAGGATGAGGAGGAAGAAGTGAAGGAAGGAGGAGGTGGAGGAGGAAAAAACACAAGAAGGATGTGAAGGCAATGGAGGAAGTAGAGAGAAAAAAAGAGAAGAAGGGGAAGAAAGAGAGGAAGAGGAGTAAAAGAGTAGAAGGAAGAGGAGAGAAGGGGTAAGGAGAGAACAAGAGAGGGGGAGGAAAAAGAGGAGGAAGACGGTAAAGAGGGAGAGAAATAACTTGGAAAGGAAGAAGAGTAAAAGATGACGATGAGGAAGAGTCGAGAAGTAAAACAGGAGGAGGAGGAAGAGAGAGGAGGTAGAAGACAGAAGGAAAGGGAAAAAGAAGAGAAGGCAATAAAAGAAGAAGAGGAGGCAGAGTAAAGGAGAGAATTAAGAGAAGTCAAGGAAGAGGAGTGTAAAAGAATAGGTGAAGGAAGAGGAGGAGGAGGGAAAGTAGAGAGGAGGAGGAGGAGGAGGGAGAATAGAGGGGAGGGAGAGGAGGAGAAGAAAGGAGAGTAGAGAGAAGGAGAAAGATTAAAAAGAAAAGTAGGAGGAGGAAGAGGAGGAGAAGGCAGGAAAGGAGGGCAGAATAAAATGGCTGGCTCTCTCACCCCCTTTGTTATGTTTATTTGATGGAGTACATATGTCCTCCTTGTGGCCCTCTTCTGGCTCTTTTCCTTCCTTCCTTCCTGCCTCCAGTTTTTTCTTCCTTCCTTCCTTCATTTTCTTTCCCTCCTTCCTTCATTTTTTCTTTCCATTCTTCCTTCGTTGTTTCTTTCCTTCCTCCCTTCATTCAATCATTTTCTTTCTTCCTTCCTCCCTCTCTTCATTTTTTCTTCCTTTCTTGTTCCTTCCTTCCTTCAGTCTGGTTTGGGTCAGTCTGTCTTCCTGTCATCACTGCATGTCTCCTTCGTCCCTTCTTTCCTCTCCTTTCTATATATCTCTTTGTCTTCCTCTTTGTTATTCCTTTATTTCTTTGTCCTATTCTGTGTTTCTCTACAACCTTTACCCTTCCCTTTTTCCCTCTCATTAGTATTTTCCCTTCCTTATATTTTTCCCTGCCTTCCTTTCCTTGTTTTCTGGTCGTCCCTTTTTCCTCTGTCTTTCCCTTGACTGATTTACCTTTTTAGTTCATTCCTTCCATCTCCAGACGATTATTATTGATCTTGAGGGAAGCTTTGGTAATCAAGGAGTCAGCTGGTAATCAAGGAGTCAGCTGGCGTTCCGTCTGACGCCTTTAGTTGTTAAAATAGCCTGTTAGTAGAAAGAATACACTGGCACAATACGTAACAGGATAGTAATAGTAGTAGTAGTAGCAGCAGCAGGGGTAGTAGTATCAGGGGTAGTAGTAGTAGTAGCAGCAGTAGGGGTAGTAGTATCAGGGGTAGTAGTAGTAGTAGCAGCAGCAGGGGTAGTAGTATCAGGGGTAGTAGTAGTAGTAGCAGCAGTAATGTGGTCAGGACAGGTGTGGCAAATCGTGCATCAGTCGCCAGGTGTGTACTGTTGACTCTCACCTGTGTCTTGTTCTAGTCTTTGTATACATGTTATTAGCCTTCAATGTCAGCCAGTCTTATCCCTCTACAGTCTTATCCCTTGCCACTCGTAGCCCTTCAAGCCACTCCCTGCTCTCTCTCTCTCTCTCTCTCTCTCTCTCTCTCTCTCTCTCTCTCTCTCTCTCTCTCTCCAATTATTGTAAAATCCCACGTCTAAGGCAATCACTGTTGTATTGTATTCCTTTCATCACTTCCTTCTTTATTACTAACATGCATCAAAGGTCAGTGAAAAGTTTTTGTTTCTTTAATCATATTTATTTCTAATCATACATAATCCTATTTATTTTTAATCATACTTGTGGAGACAACTGCTTGTGTCAGGACGCATTACATTGATGATGGCTGTAATATTACAAGAGGTGTAACTTGTGCTGTTGGGTGTAGTACACTCTGAATACTTTGTGTGCTCCACAGCTAACCTATAAGACCAGTCAAATAATGCACCAGTCTGAGAGTTAAAACCTATAATGCCAGTGACCCGACTAAGTTGATGCCAGGCATAGCTTTTGTATTGAACCAAGCTGTTAGTGCATTAAAATGCATACTACCTATCAGTGCCATGGGTCACAAGAATACCAACATTATACACAGCAAAGCAGTGCCTGACACACTCAAGTTGGCTGTATGACATTATTGCTGAGGCCATGTCTAACATGGCACACAGCAGCAGTGACATACTAAACACAATTATTGCTGAGGCCATGTCTAACAAATGGCACCCAGCAGCAGTGACATACTAAACACAATTATTGCTGAGGCCATGTCTAACAAATGGCACACACCAGCAGTGACATACTAAACACAATTATTGCTGAGGCCATGTCTAACAAATGACACACAGCAGCAGTGACATACTAAACAAAATGGTGTTGCTGTATGTGGACATGCATCAAGGTTTTGCCTGTGTCCTTTGTTATACTGCTACTTAACACAACTTGTAATATCTAACCATTAAGGCACTAACTGTACTCTTACGTCTATGGCCACACTACAGTTCTTAATACTACATAGCCTACTAATACTGTACTTACAAACACACTGCCTTATGTCAGTCTCTGCTTCTATTTCTATAGCTCTACATTTTCTGTTAGCAAACAACACAGTGGACTAAGCCATGTACTCTCTCAATACTCTTAGTTTAGTGATATTCAAAGTTTTTCATCCTATGTACCACATGAACATTTTCTGCAGTGGTGACGTACCCCTCCCCTGGCATGAGGACAAAAATGTGTGACTTACTGATATTATTATAAAATGCCTGTTAAACTAACAACATGTATGGCTTACTGACATTATTATAAAATGCCTATTACACTAACACAAGTATATGGCTTACTGACATTATTATAAAATGCCTATTAAACTAACAACATGTATGGCTTACTGACATTATTATAAAATGCCTGTTAAACTAACAACATGTATGGCTTACTGACATTATTATAAAATGCCTATTACACTAACACAAGTATATGGCTTACTGACATTATTATAAAATGCCTATTAAACTAACAACATGTATGGCTTACTGATATTATTACAATATGCCTATTAAACTAACACAAGTATATGGCTTACTGACATTATTATAATATG
This sequence comes from Coenobita brevimanus, assembly GCF_032717465.1. Lineage (NCBI taxonomy): Eukaryota > Metazoa > Arthropoda > Malacostraca > Decapoda > Coenobitidae > Coenobita > Coenobita brevimanus. The sequence continues at coordinate 26,313,919 of NC_136987.1, read as the reverse complement.
CCTATTAAACTAACACAAGTATATGGCTTACTGACATTATTACAATATGCCTATTAAACTAACACAAGTATATGGCTTACTGACATTATTATACAATGCCTATTTAACGTGTTGATTCATCACTGTGCCAACATCACTTACTAACCCAGGGAAGTTACTGTGTCGGCACTACTGTTAAGTTTGTAAAGTTAATGAGATGGCTGGGTTTGTTTCTTTGCTACTATATTCTTTTTTCCCGAGGGGAAGATGCACTTGACAGGTTGGTGATGATTAGGTGAATGCAACACGTCCGAATAGCATCATTGTATTTGAGTTAGTCAATAAGTTTCTATTCACATTACTGGTAATTATTTGAAATACAATGATGATATTCAGACATGTTGCATTCAGCCAGTCATCACCAGCCTGTCTAGTGCATATTCGCCTCGATTTAAAAAAAAAAAAAAAGTTGAGTATAGTCATTCCTCAGAACAGTGTCTGAAAGGGCTACTCTCATGTCTTCCTGTCGCCCATCCCAAATATTCCTATCGCCTATGCCAGCTTGTTGACAACCACTGACTTACAGGGTTAGCCATGAAAAAAGCTACAGTTCTGGCACCACTCATATGTTTGAAGTGGAGGCCTAGTTGACTCCATTATTTCTTAATATGTGAGTATGTTGTTATCAATGTCAGTAGGTTGATGGGTTGTTCTCTGTAAATTAGTTAACAATGACAGGTGTAGCCTATTAAGGTAGTGTAGGTGTTGGGGCAGCAGTCGTTGTCAGTATACAAGGCTGATATTGTAATTGTTACTAACTGGATATACTTTGTTCCATGCAATGCTGCAGTCAATGTACCTGACTAATCTTTCTTGACTGACAAAAGTTATATAATAAAATGTCATTATTTACTGTCCTTCCATCTGTCATACAACACACCATGCACAGAGTCAACTTACTTAGGCTGCTTTGACATGCTCTTAATTTCTTGCCAATACTGTCAACTCTGGAACTGTCTCCCTCTGTCTATATTTCCTACTGCCTATGACCTCCAGTCTTTCAAACACAGTGTGTCCAGACATCTCAAAATGAACGGATCTTGAATTTGGCTCTGTTATCTTGTTTTTGTTTTTTCTTGGAGGGAATAAATTGCTGCTCCTGGCCTTTGGTTCCTTCTTCCTTGCATAAAAAATAAAAAAACTTAAGCCAACCACTCCTGATGCCTGCCGCCGCCATCATGCACAATAAAAGGGTCACTTCACCAAAACACGTCACCTTCAAAACCATTTTTTTGTGTGTGTGCTTGGACCTATACAAACCAAGCATGCCACCTTTGACAACACAACAGTTATGCTTCTTGTGTAATGCTTCATTAATTCCACGTGTCACTCTGCCACGGTCATAACAATATTCCCATATATTTCAATCTTACTCCAGCCGTCTCTTCAAGCACCTCACCTTCCATTATTTATGCCCAACATTTCTTCCTGTTTTGTCTGTCCATTACTCTATTATAAAATGTACTGATCTAGTGTGTCTTTATATCATGAGCTGGTGTTAGGGCTGGTGTGGTGGGTCAGGTGGTGTTAGGGCTGGTGTGGTGGGGTCAGGTGGTGTTAGGGCTGGTGTGGTGGGTCAGGTGGTGTTAGGGCTGGTGTGGTGGGATCAGGTGGTGTTAGGGCTGGTGTGGTGGGTTAGGTGGTGTTAGGGCTGGTGTGGTGGGTCAGGTGGTGTTAGGGCTGGTGTGGTGGGTCAGGTGGTGTTAGGGCTGGTGTGGTGGGTCAGGTGGTGTTAGGGCTGGTGTGGTGGGTTAGGTGGTGTTAGGGCTGGTGTGGTGGGTCAGGTGGTGTTAGGGCTGGTGTGGTGGGGTCAGGTGGTGTTAGGGCTGGTGTGGTGGGTCAGGTGGTGTTAGGGCTGGTGTGGTGGGGTCAGGTGGTGTTAGGGCTGGTGTGGTGGGTCAGGTGGTGTTAGGGCTGGTGTGGTGGGGTCAGGTGGTGTTAGGGCTGGTGTGGTGGGGTCAGGTGGTGTTAGGGTTGGTGTGGTGGGGTCAGGTGGTGTTAGGGCTGGTGTGGTGGGTCAGGTGGTGTTAGGGCTGGTGTGGGTGGCGCCGTGGGTGTGGTGGGGTCAGGTAGTAAAACATGTTAATGTTGAAGGTGTTCAGCCACAGCCGGTAGATAAGGTAGCCCAAGACGGCTGCCAGGCCAATCTGGCTTATTACCATCCTGGCCACCAGCGTTGGCAATGTCTTGTCAGAGTTGATGGCAACAGCGGTGGCGTTCCATATCAGCACCGATGGTTCTGTAATATTAATAGATTTATAAATACCTTCTGGTGGCGTTCCATATCAGCACCCGTGGTTCTGTAATATTAATAGATTTATAAATAAATTCTAGTACCATTGTTTGGTCACTCCTGCAGCACGGCTCCTATTATACTCTGAAGGTACACCTCCTGACAAAACACACACACACACACATACACACACACACACATACACACACACACACACACACACACACACACACACACACAGGCACTGGCTCATTTCCATCCGACGGGTTGAACTGTGGGGAGGGGGTAGTGGTGACCGGGAGGGGGTAGGGGTGATGACTCAGGAGATTGTTGTAGTCGGGAAATGGGGAGGGAGGGAGGAGGGGTATGGGGTACAGTGGAGGGACTGGTGGGGGTAGAGGGCATAAGGGGGATGGTAGGGGAGGGAGGGGGTATGGGGTACAGTGGAGGGACTGGTGGGGGTAGAGGGCATAAGGGGGATGGTAGGGGAGGGAGGGGTGTGGGGTACAGTGGAGGGACTGGTGGGGGCAGAGGGCATAAGGGGGATGGTAGGGGAGGGGTATTAAGGTAGTGGGTATAGGAAGGGTGGGCATTGGCAGTTGACAGCCACTGCGTAGAAAGTGCTATAAACATTTGCATGTGTCATGAATAAAGGGATAACAATGTATATTAAATTATTCAGGCTAAGTGTTCAGGAAGCGGCACATGGAACAAACCAGCAGTACCACACGTGTACACACAGGCAGGGCTTTGTACCCTGCCTGGGGCTGTACAATGTGGGTATGCTGGTACCTGTACCTCTAGGTAAGTATGGCCAAATATCACAGGGAACTGAACACACCGCGTTGTTCACGGCTTGTTTGGACGATTTGATGGCGTAGAATATCAGAGATAAGATGTGACAGTGGTGGAGCACTATTGCACACACCACTATTGCACACACCACTATTGCACACACCACTATTGCACACACCACTATTGCACACGCCACTATTGCACACACCACTATTGCTCACACCACTATTGCACACACCACTATTGCACACACCACTATTGCACACACCACTATTGCACACACCACTATTGCACACACCACTGACCCACACACTGCTGTCACCACGAGTCTCCAGTTACAGGTCACTCTGTCTATCTACCTACTTATCTATCTAGCTTTGTAGCCTTCTGTCTTTCTATCTGTCTATCTGTACTTCTATGTCTATCTTTCTACCTTTCTATCTATCTACCTTTCTGTCTTTCTATCCATCTACCTTTCTGTCTTTCTATCTGTCTATCTTTCTGGCCTTCTGTCTGTCTATCTATCTGGCCATCTGTCTGTCTATCTTTCTAGCCTACTGTCTGTCCATCTATCTACCTTTCAAGCCGTCTGTCTGTCTATCTATCTATCTTTTTATTGTTCTGTCTGTTTATCTACCTTTCTATCCTTCTGTCTATTTACCTATCTAGTCTTCTTTCTGTCTGTTTACCTGTCTATCTTTCTAGCCTTCTGTCTATTTATCTATCTTTCTAGCCTTCTGTCTATTTATCTATTTTCTAGCCTTCTGTCTTTCTGTCTTTCTAGCCTTCTGTCTGTCTGTCTTTCTAGCCTTCTGTCTGTCTGTCTTTCTAGCCTTCTGTCTATTTATCTATCTTTCTAGCCTTCTGTCTATCTGTCTTTCTAGCCTTCTGTCTATCTGTCTTTCTGTCTTTCTCTCTGTTTCTCTCTCTTTCTAGCCTTCTTTCTGTCTGTCTATCTATTTATCTAACCTCCGGTATGTCTATCTATCTATCTTTAGAGACTCTGTCTATTTGTTTCACCCTCTGTCTGTCCATCTGTCTTTCTAGCCTTCTGTCTATTTGTCTAGCTGGTCTGTCCGTCTATCTATCTTTCTAGGATTCTATCTATCTTTCAAGCCTTCTGTCTGTCTATCTTTATAGTCTTCTGTTTATCTATCTCTCTGTCTAGTCTTCTGTCTGTCAATCCATCTATCATTCTAGTCTTGTCTGTCTAACCTTCTGTCTATCTGATTACCTGTCTGTCCACCTATTTATCTGTCCATCCATCCATCCATGCATCTCTTTCTCTCTGTACCTGTATATCTCTTTACGGTGTGTGTTTACAAAAAGATAAGGTGATATATAGAGGAGGAGATAGATAGACTGCTGGACAGATGAATGGATAGTCAAGGTAATTCAGTAATAATACCTGGTAACTACTGAATACCTGAGTAACACAGCACAGCATGCAACTTCTTAGCACAAAAAAGTCAGATAAATCTTTAACATTACATAAACACAATACAGTAATGGTGGGTAGAAAGAATGACAAGAAAATAATAGAACACAGTTTTTTGTGTATGTCTTCAACAGACTGCTGAGTCTAACCTTCCTTGCAGAAGGAACTGAAGGACCCACAGTCTTCGTCACCCCTACTTATTGCACTCAGCCACAGTTCTGGGAAGTCTTCCAGATCTTGACTGCAGTTATGCTGGTGTACGACATTCGTCTGTCCATAAGTTTTTTCATACAGAGCAATCCATTTTGGGCTCACCTGCAACATCAAAGCACTCATGATCATGGGTAAATGGCAGACACTTTAAAATGGTGGTCTATCAACGAAGAAGTGTGGTTAAGTTAATGCTTATCGAGTAAATGACAGTCATGCAGAGGGACCACCCAAGTTTTGCCGAGTGCCAGTCTGCGTCAGCAATACCACCCACAACACTCAGTTTGACATGGAGGCCTCAGCTGTACTGCTGGGTAAACAAACACTGTACAAGTGTCTGGCACAAAAACCAGACTAAGGCTCTTACATGTGCCAGTTAAAATAATGTGCTAAGCAGTGCATCACCAGCTTCCCGTAATACTGTCAGCTTCCAGGAGCTTACAAAATGTCCAAATTGCACACCGAAGGGTGAATTAGGCTGATTACTGACGAATATAATGATACTAACAGTGAGAATACAATACACTACAATAAATCAGCTATGGTGTATTAATATAGGGTATAAGGTGTTGTAAGAGTATCAGACGAGAGAAAAATGAATGCAAGAAAAACTAAAATACATTAGAAAAAAAAAATAACTAGAGAGGCACTAAATTACTGTAAAACACAGTAAGCAGACGACCAAACAATGGCATGCAACGAAACTGAGAGAACTACAAAGCCACTCATACATAAAAATATAATAAAAAAAAGAGTAACTCTATAGTGTTTCTAGGCCAAAAAGTGCCATGCATGATATTACTCCTTGCCAGCACTGATGCCACATTGCTTTCCACTGTACCTAACCACTGCCATTAACTTAGCCTTTACCACGGATAAAATAGGACAAGTTCATGAATAAATGGAACAAATGTTTAGCAGTTGTACACTTATGCCTTTACAAACATACCTTTTATTACCTTACCCCCTCCCCAACCATTACCCCTACCCCACCACTACCTTACCCCCTCCCCAACCATTACCCCTACCCCACCACTACCTTACCCCCTCCCCAACTATTACCCCTACCCCACCACTACCTTACCCACTCCCCAACCATTACCCCAACCCCCCCACCACCATACCCCCTCCCCAACCATTACCCCTACCCCACCACTACCTTACCCCCTCCCCAACCATTACTCCTACCCCACCACTACCTTACCCCCTCCCCAACTATTACCCCTACCCCACCACTAGCTTACCCTACCCCTACCCCACCACCACCTTACCCCCTCCCCAACCATTACCCCTACCCCACCACTACCTTACCCCCTCCCCAACCATTACCCCAACCCCACCACTACCTTACTCTCACCCCAACCACCATTTATTCCTCACCCTCTTCACCAGCATAAACCTACACCCCCACCCTATCCCCACCACCGTGTCCCCCTTCCCAATGCTTATCCTCTCCCAGCCAGTATTTTACCCCCTACACAACCACCCCCTCCCCCTCCCCCATCCAATTTTCACCACCAACACCCAACCTTCCATCCTCCACCACCACCACCTAAACATTCTCCTCGACCCCCTTTCCCCACCCTGGCTGTATCCCCACCATCCTGTTGTACCTGATCCTCCTTCCCTCCACCACATACCCCAACCCATACTGACCTGGATCTTGAGGGAGCGAGTGAGTGAGGAGTGGAGGGTGGTCCAGGGGTCAGCTACACGGGTCATCGTCTGGCCGGGCTTCGCACACCCGATATACACGTCATCAAGAGTAGCATTAAGGCCAGGTCGGTGGATTATGACAAATCTGGCTCCTGTGTCGTTACCCTCTTGGTCAAGGAAACCAATGTTAAGGTACCAGGATACATTGTGTGAAGGTGGGTAGTGTACCAGCTGGGCCTGGTGTGTGGTGTGCCCGCCCTCCTGGCCAGACTGGAGTGTCAGGGATATATACTTGGGATGCTAGCACAGCATGGGTCATCTGGCAGCCTGGGGTGTAAAACAACACAGGTTACCACTACATTGCTAACCCCACTACTATTAACACCTCTTATTTTTGAGCATTAACACCATGTACTACTGACAAAGGTACTATGTCAACACCAGTACCTTGTTAACGCCATAACACTGTTGGCAACAATATTACCAACACCACGACTCAGCTGACACCACTGCCACTAACACCACTACTTTGGTTGACACAAATGGTGTTAATACCAAAAATGTTACCAATGACCTACCACAGTTCTCACTCCAGCTATGTTACCACCTACTACTGTTAATGCCACTTACTCTGTTTACCTTACTGAATAACACTACTTCTTTGTTATTATCAGCGATGATGTTTTTTTGCCAGCGTGTGTGTGTGTGTGTGTGTGTGTGTTTGTGTGTGTGTGTTACCATTACATCTCATGCGAACGGCTTGAGCTATCAACATGAAACCTTCAGGGGTATCAAGATTGTCGGCCAAAATCTTGGACGAGTTTGAGAGAAATGGGCACTCGGGGTCAACAGGTCAAAGTCACCATAATGACTGCACAAAGGTCAACTATAAACGGTTCCAGGGGAGTCTGACGCACTTGGTTTTGCCAGCCGAGGACAGGTGGATTTGAAGTAACACTGCGCGATGCACTCCGGGAGGTGCTTGGTGGATTTCCAGTTGTGTTTGAACGTGCACACAAATTGACTTTATAAACATTCTTCAAAGGCACCTCATTGATTTCAGTTAGATACCGGAATATCTATCTATCTATCTATGGCCCGACGCCCTAAGTCCCGCCGAAAGGGTGGCCGCAGACAAAAACGCCTCCAAGTCGTCCTCTCACCCACCATTTGACTCCCCTCCCACCAACTCACCCCCCCCCCCCTCACTTATACCTTCTCAACTCCATCCCTCCACCTCATCCTTCTTGGTCTACCCCTCTCCTCTCTCCCCTCCTCTCCACCTCACCTACATACACCCTCTTAGTCAGTCTTTCATTCTCCATTCTCTCCACATGTCCAAACCACCTCAGTGTATTTCTCCTAATCTTTTCAACCACATCGGAATATACAGATACAAATTAAAGCAATGATATCTTTAATGATAAATATGTGCCTTTTAAATTACTAGAGATAAACCTGAACGACACTGACAACAAAACTAAGTAAAGTGCCTGCGACTGGATGCATACGAACACAGTCAGCCACCTGTGGCGGGAATTCAGACGTTGATAGCGAGGTGGTTCCAGGAGTTCTGTGAAGGCTGGAATGTTTTTCCCACCACTACTACAGTGTCACAGTCTACAGTGTACACCATGCCCTTCATTACCTCATCTACTAATATACAACCTGACCCTAGATACGCTTAGCTTGTCTTCTAATATGATTTGTGTGAGCACACACACACACACACACACACACACACACACACACACACACACACACACACCGCTCGCTGGTGCAGTGGTAACGTTCTCGCTTGCCAACTGGTGGACGGGAGTTCGAGCCTCGCTCAGGTTGCGAAAAGTTTCACTGACGAAGTGGGTGGTTACTGTCCCCACTTGAAGGCGGTAAGGGGTGTGTGCGTGTGTGAAGGTCACAAGCCTTGCCCTTAGATCGGACTATATGAGCTCTCAGCTCCCTTCCGGGAGGGTAAAAGCTGACGATCACGACCATCAAGTGATCCTGACCGACCCGGTGACCCGGTGAAAAAAAAATTACACACACACACACACTGGGGTCAATACATGCTATTCTCAATATATATAATGTACATACACATTTTCATTACCTTCATAGGTAACAGTAGCTTTAAAAATCTGCATTTGTTTGTATTCCCAGTCAGATTCAGTCAAATTATTTCTTACATGATTAAAGTTTAATAGTTTTGATTTTTTCCCAGACATTTGTGTATCATAAGAGACAGACAGACAGACGATTACACCCTATCCCTGGCCACCATGCACCCTCTTCCTCAAGCATACGCCTCTTTGTCCCCTCGAGCAGAGAGCCGGGAAAGTAATGGATTACATCATTATGAGAATGAACCGAATTTCTGTTAATGGTGGAAGAAAAGAGCGAAAGTAAGATAAAAGCAAAACCCATGAGAAAATAACAGTTGAACCTTCTGCTGCTATAACAAAACCGCGTACAGCGTGAACGAAATCAAACCTAATGAAATCAATTTAAATCAGTCGCTGGACTGTTGTTCGTATGCATCCAGTCGCGACTTTACTTATAGTTTTGTTGTCAGTGTCGTTCAGGTTTTATCTCTAGTAATTTAAAAGGCACATTATTTATCATTAAAGATATCACTTATTAAATTTTTATCTGTATTTTCCGGTATCTAACAAATCAATGAGATGCCTTGGTTGGAATTAACAAAGTCAATTTGGTGCACGTTCAAAACACAACGGCAAAATCCACCAGCACCTCCCGAGTGCATTGCGCAGTGTTGCCAAATCCACCTGCTCCTCGGCTGGCAAAATCAGGTGCGCGTCAGACTCCCTGGGAACCGAGTATTGTGTCTAGTTTCTTTAATATGTTTGATTGGCTTTTTGTGAAATGCGGTGACTGAATGCCGTAGAGTTTTGCAAATTTTTCTTCACATTTGGTTTGTAAGTAACTTGTAACTTGGCCAGCAACCATATTCCGGCGGGCGATTAGCATTCGGCTTCCGTATGCTTTTGCTTTTATAATATTATTGTGTTAACATTATTATTATTATTATTATTATTATTATTATTATTATTATTATTATGTCAGGAAAGCGAGGTTGTGCATTTGTAACTCTGTATTTCAAAAACAAAGATGCACATAAATATGTTGCCATGGTATAGAGGGAACAGGGATCGTCGTTGAAAGAAACTTGATTGATTACGTGCTCTGTGTAGGAGAGGTCGATGATGGAATGGTTGCTGTATACGAGGGACCGTGAGAGGGACGATGTGGAGGTCTGTCAGATCATATGGATTGTGGTGCGCAAGATCAAGCTGAGAGGAGTGAGGTGGACCAGGAGAGAGAGAGGAGCAGTCAGGGAGAAAGACTGAAAGTTGAGAAGGCTGAGGATAAAAGTGTAAATGGCAGTGATGAATACAGGACCACAAAGTAGAGGAGGAGTTAGAATCAGTGAATTGGAAATGAAATGGATCTGGACAGCCTGTGGAATGCATATAGGGATTGCTTACAGTTAGGAAT
>NC_136987.1:26251510-26303932 GCF_032717465.1 Coenobita brevimanus | reverse complement strand
CTACAGTACATAAAACATCATCATTATTACTGCATATTAGATCACTTGTATGGGTCTTGGGTTCCTTATGCACAAGTCCAGGAACGCATCCCTATTTTTCCCATTAATTTTGCTTTACGATATTTCAGTTTACGATTGCCTTTCTGGGAACGCATAGCAATCGTAAAATGAGGGAGACCTGTAATTCAATGCCATGCATCCACTGAAGGAATCCCTGTACTGGGGTTGGCCATGATTCAGCTAATGCTTTCATTGGACTGGAAGCTAAACTATATGCCAAAACCAGCTAGCTAATTACAACAATGGCTACGTACATACATACATATGTATATACAGACAGACATATTTAGGGTGGCCATGATACAGCTGATGTTTCTGTGGACTGGAATCTATACTAAATATCAGAACCAGGTAATTTTACTGTCCACCAGTTGCTGGAAATTGTTGGGACAAAAGAAATCTGGGATATATTGAGAGATTTGTAACAGTGTGAGTCTCAGCTTGGACTGTGGTAGCCAGTGTTTCTTGAATATTTGGTAAACTTACTCATCTTTATGTGGTGACATTTGTGACATATTTAGAACTGTATTTTTTGTAGTTTCCTCAAAGAGTAGTAGCCATGGCCCCAGGTTCATTTGAGGTGTGAATCATGTGGACTGAAGGCTGAAGTTGCTCCCCTCCTGCAGTCCACCATCTTACTTTTATGGGATATGGAAGGAACTGAATGACATTTATATATCCAGGCAGCTGCCCTTTGATAGTTCACCATCTGCCTTGTGGGGGATAGGGAGGAGGTTATAGTGTTAGCACCACATGAAGGCCATGCTGCCCACCACCAAGGATGATGAGTAAAGCTGACAAATAACAAGGACATAATACATTCCATCCCAGAATTTGACACCTGTATATGTAAAGGTTTATGGATTTTACTGTAGTGTTTGTTGGTACCTTATTTATGTCTAATGGTGCGTCTTTCATATTTTCAGGTAATAAGCAGTTTGGGAAGTGTTAGCACCACAACAAGCTTCATCTATTCTGCCTCCCTTCACTGCAAGCATCATCTCAGCATCATCTCCTCATAGCATCTGCACTCCATGGACCACTATTTCAAGATACCATCCATTCTACATTTATTATTATTATTATTTATTTTTCTCATGCTTCTTAATGCTGCAGGCTCAAGCTACTCTGTTGTTGCCTCTGGGTCATTAACTCAAACCTTGTGGACTTCAGACTAAAATTGCTCTTCCTTTGCAATCCACTATCCTCTTTGGGGGATATGGAGGGAGTTGAAGGATGTTTGTATAATGAGGGCAGTGGTGCTGCCCATGTATATCAGTGCCACCACATGAAGGCATTCCCTCCCTCATACAGTCCAAGCTGTATCTTTGTTTTTATTCCTTGTAAATGTGTATAGTTGTTGTTGAGTAATCCCAGTCTATCTAGTCAAGCAGACCTATCAATCACAGGCAAATAGTTGCACCAATAAGTAATTTGACGGCCTGCAGCATTACTTTAAGTCCTCATTATAAGTCACATATATATCATTTATAGTTGCCATGAAATCTTTATTAACTTGTTGAAATATTGACTTAGAAAAAAGTTCCATTGCTGCATAAAATACTGATTGGGCAATGAACCAAAAACTGATGTGCCAAATGTATGCATCAAGTTTATTATATTTGGGAACAGCCCAGGGGTTAATTTTGATTTTTTGTTGCCATTAAGTCAAGATTAATTTTTAATTTATAAAAGAATTGAGTCTTTAGATTTGCTTTGCTACCTATGAAAGCAATATGGCAGTTTACCACCTACTGTACAGATTACCAGTTGCAGCTAAAAAGGTGTCATGCTTTGATCAGTTTTCCCTTATTCATTCTAGCAGCACAGAATTATATATATATATTTTTTTTTTAATACGAGGAAGAAGGAACCAAAGGCCATGAGCCCGCAGTAACAGTTCCCTCCAAGAGAAAAACAAAATACAATAGAGAGCCAAATTCAAGATCCGATCATTTTGAGATGCCTGGACACACTGTGTTTGAAAGACTGGAGATCATAGGCAGCAGGAAATACAGACAGAGGGAGACAGTTCCAGAGCTGACCTGTTGCATAAATGAGAGACTGGGAGTAACCGTTAACTCTTGCATTAGAGAGTTGGACAGAAAAGGGATGAGAATTTGCTGGCTTTTTAATGTTTGTTTGTTTTTCCTTTTTTTTTTAATGAAGTCCAGAATAAGAAGAACTCATTCATTCATTCATTCATTGCCAGACGCCATGTATCCCACACGGGGTGGCCAAGGGCTTCGAGTTAATTGTTTTACAGGGAGGGGCACTAATCCTCCACCAACCCCACTTAAGAAGAACTGACCTGTAAAATTTGCATTGCATTGGTATCTATAGAGCTGTGTGGCCATTTTCTCCCCAAATTACAGTAAGTGTTATGTGGAAAATTTGTGATGTTTCTGAATTCAGCCATAAGTTTTAATGAGGACTGATTGTTTGGGAAATGTGATGGAGTTTTTCTGTATATATTTTTTAACCCCTTAACAACTGCCCTCATTGATCTATGCTTTAAATTCAGTAGCATTAATGTTTTGAGTTGTTAAGGGGTCAGCATGTAATATGTGCTCACCCATATATTTCAGTGCTTGAAGGGACGTACAAGGTGAGAGGCTCTTGCTTTTGTTGTGTTTAAGATTAAGCTGTTGATTCTGGGGAAGCCCTTTTTAATCTATACTTGCTGCCTTTACATGATTTTATTCAGCTTGAGAGAGAGTATTTAAAATGGAGGGGTTAGATGCATTCATAATAGTACTGGTAGTATTTCATGCAACCCCAGACTCATCTGAATGTGGACCTAGTGGACTGCAGGCTGAAGTTTCCTTTTTCCTGCAATCCACCAACCTTCTTTCAGGGAGGGATTGGAGGGACATTTGTATAACCAGTCTGTGCAGTTACCCAGCCATATCAGTGCCACCCCATGAAGGCATCCCTCACTAACAGTATAGCAGTAATAAAACCCATCAATAAACAGTGCCTGTCCTGTGCTGAATAAAATTGTTTCTTAGCTGCAAGAGTTAATGGAAAAGGACTTCACCTGAATTTAAGGAGTTTAGGCTGCCTTCCACAGTTGATTTGCATACATACATACATACATACATATATTACATACATACATACATACTTCAGTTCATTTATGCATGTGTTAGGTGCATAATGCTGCATGGTAGTGAGACCTGGGCAGTAAAGAAGGAGGATATCTGCAGGATCTAACATACAGAAATGACAGTTATTAGGTGGATGTGCAGTGCATCGTTTAATGTGAGGCCTTGGGGGGGCTGGGTTTATGATGGAAGAGTTAAGAGGAAGGATGGGGCTGGAGTGTATTGGTGGTGTGATGAGGAGAGGTAAATTGAGATGGTTTGGGCATGTGGAGAGGATCGGGGATGACAATTTTGTGCAGAAAGTGAGAAGTGTTAACGTTGGGGGTAGGGTTGCGAGAGGCAGACCAAAAGACCGGGGATGAGGTCATAGAGTGTGACCTCAGGAATAAGGGACTCAGTAGGGATGCTGCCAGAGATCAAGCAGCATGGAGAGCCACCTTTAGGTGACCAAGGCCGATACATGCAAGTGTGTTGGAGCCTTTATAAATGAAATTAAATGATACATGCATACATACATGCATATATACTTTACATGCATACATACATATATACTGTATACCCCTGTACTGTCTTATGCCAAATAGGATTATTTAGAATGGGTGCTCAATCAGTCATGTTGGATCCGTTGGAAGAATATGTTCAGGTCCCTCCAAGTGAAAAATGCTGCATCATATATTGGTTTGGAGTCACCAGCACTTGAATATTAATCTGTACTGTTGTTGTTGTTGTTGTTGTGGCCCCAGGTCATTTGAACATGAACTCAGTGGACTGCAGGCTGGAGTTTACCCCTTCCTGCAGTTCATCTCTCTTTAAGGGGTCTGGAAGGGAACCGAGGGACATTCATACAAGTGGGCATCAGAACTGCCGGATTTTATTCATGCCGCCATAAGAAGTGCCTCCCTATCACCTGTAAAATGGAATTACTTGTACCAGTATAATTATAGGTAAAGTTGACAGCAGCAGTGCAGTCTGCCAAGGCTGTTGTAATAAGAAATTCCCACCAAGTTTGAATATGAACCTTCCACCAAGTCTGTTTATATAGGAAGTTCCCACCAAGTCTGTTTATATAGGAAGTTCCCACCAAGTCTGTTTATATAGGAAGTTCCCACCAAGTCTGTTTATATAGGAAGTTCCCACCAAGTCTCTTTATATAGGAAGTTCCCACCAAGTCTGTTTATATAGGAAGTTCCCACCAAGTCTGTTTATATAGGAAGTTGCCACCAAGTCTGTTTATATAGGAAGTTGCCACCAAGTCTGTTTATATAGGAAGTTCCCACCAAGTCTGTTTATATAGGAAGTTCCCACCAAGTCTGTTTATATAGGAAGTTGCCACCAAGTCTGTTTATATAGGAAGTTGCCACCAAGTCTGTTTGAGTAGGAAGTTGCCACCAAGTCTGTTTGAGTAGGAAGTTGCCACCAAGTCTGTTTGAGTAGGAAGTTGCCACCAAGTCTGTTATATAGGAAGTTGGTCCATTTGGCTAAAAAGGTTGAGCACCCATGTTTTGGCAGCATTGTTAGGTTGCTTCCAGTTTTTCTTCAGTAATATAGTATGATACATAAATTTTTTGATAATCTGATTTACACAGTCATATTTGCCCAGTTTTTGACAATAGAAAGGAATAGGCATTTACCTCTTCAGCCTGAGGATGTCATTTCTGTTTTATTCTTTTCACCATCCAATCATCGTCCAATCCATTAGGAGTGTAGGGGGCCGAGGTGAGGCCATTTGTGTATCATCCAGTCCTTTATTGTCCCTTCAGGAGTGCAGGAGGCTGAGACTAGGCCATCCATCCATCATACCATGAAGAATGTAGGAGTCTGAAGCTAGACTATTGAATCAGGACATCAGTTTTTGCCACCACCCATCTATCATTCAGCTCCTGAGTGCCTCACCAGGAGTGAAGGGAGACCCTAAGCTAGGCCATCCATCCATCATTCAGTTCTTTACTTCCCCATCATGAGTTTAAAGGCCCTGAGCTAGGCGATCCATGCATCATTCAACGTGCTGCTGTCCCATCACGTGTGTCCCCTGGGGTTAGGCAGTCCATCTATCATTTAACCCTGTACTACCTCACCTGGTGAGTGTAGGGTCCCTAGATGGGGCTTCTTAGTCAGGACATCAGTATTGTTTTATTTTTGCTACCACCCATCTGTTATCCAACCCTTTACAGAAGAGCAGGTGCCCAATGCTAGGCTGTGAAATGTGGACTGTAGCAGGGGAAGTATAGGCTATGGAGATGAGTGTTGTAGGTAGGGCAGTAAGATGCAGGTTCAGAGGTGAGGAAGGAAACAACGGTTGGTGTGGGTGGAGAGGAGTGTTTGGTTTGGAGTGGGGTGGTGACTGTAGCTCTCTGATCTTAATCCAGGTTTTAGTCCTTTCTTGGCTTAGTTTGGCTGGTTCATTGGGAGAATCAGATAATGTTGTGGTTCTGGCTTCTTTTTGTAATACAGTTTGGTAACTAGCGTCATATTCTAGTGTTAATAAAGTGTTTTAACTAAGTATTCAAGATAGATTAATGGCAGTTTTAGGCCAAGTTAGCTAAGTTGGTAAGGTTCAAGTCATGAGGTATGAAGAACTTCCCATCCCAAGTTGTTTTCAGAGCACAGGGGCATAAGACTAAGTTGCAATGGTCCAGAACATTTTAGGGTAGGAGACTGAGTGGAGAGGTGTATGAGAGAGGGAGGTGTGAGCTGAGGGGAGGACTGAGAAATGACTGGGGACAGGGCAACATGGAGGCAATTTCTTTGTGGTATTCAGGTGTCTGGCTATAGGTAGATAGATAGAGACTGACGTATGCCCCTGGTAGCATTGTATGTGATATAATAATCTTCAGTCATCTATACGATTTGAACCATATGTAAGCCACAGTTCATTCTGGCCCATGAGCTCTAGTAGACCAACAGGCATCTTCCCCATGTCATTCTACCAACAGTTTCAACATCATACCATCCTCATACACTCTTATCCCCCAAGTTTCGTGAGTCATTACCAGTTATATCATAGGACTGTAGGTTATATTCTGAGTGGCTTTGTGGTTGTCTTAACACTTCTTCTCTAGCAGTTTGTCTAACATATTATACCTCAGTATCATCTTATATGTTATTGAAGCAAAGTACATTGATATTAAGATGACATAAATAGCATACAGGAGAATGTTAAGGTATATTAGGGATAATAAATAGCTAAGGAACAGGTGTTATGAAGTCTCCTCTGTTATCTAGAACATTGTGTTGCAATTTTCCATTCCTCATACCTGTGATATTGGGTTAGGATGAGAGTAGGAGCTTTATAATTATATTGATATTAGGTGCTTACTTCACCCCAGAAAAAGTCTTACTCTTGGTACCACAGGATGATTTGATTCAGCTTAAGGGAGACTTCTGATAATGAGAGGATTAGTGAGGGCTGTAGCTTATCTGTAGTCACTGTGTTTTCACCAAAGACCCCTAAGCCCTTTTGGTCAAGTTGATGGCCAGGTGTAGTCAAGAGTGGAGGGTAAATTTGACTAGTAACCAAGAAGACAGTTGTACCCGATAACTCACTGTCATGCAACCACAACTCTAAGATTGTAGGAGTGGCATAATTCCTAAACTGTCTGTGGCTAGCAGGAATAAAAAGAAAATGACACAACATAGGCTGAAGGGGTAACTTTACACTGTTTCAACATGTGTACTAGCAGTTTCTCTTTTCTTTTCAGGTGGCTGCAGACTTCATCCTCTCCCTCAGTCCTTCCCAATCCTTCCTTTCCCATCCTTCATCCTTACCTTCTTCCTTCCCTCCATCTCTCCTTCCTCTTTCCAACTGGGGGCCAACCTAACATCCCAGCAGTGGCTGCCCAGGAGTCACCAACCTTCCCTCTACCCTCTTCCTTTCTCTCCTTCTGTGTGTGTGTGTGTGTGTGTGGTTGTGGCTTGTATTCTCATTGGCTTAAGGCCTCACTACCACCTCTTCCCTTATGGTTTATTTTGCATATTACACTGTTGTCAATATGTATAAATAATCTGGCAAGGGTGAGGTGGTAGGGAGTGTCCTTAACCAGTGGGAATATGAGCCATGATGTGCAGGGGTGGTGGGGGAAGGGGAAGGGCTGGGAGGAGGGGAGGGAAGGGTGGGCAGGGGTTTAGATAGGGCCAGATTACCCAATCCCTAACGGGATTATACGGGGTTGGCCTTGCCGGCGGGGCAATCTGTTTCCCCATCTCGGCCCCAACCCATTGCTTCTCTCTCCTCCTCCCAGCTTTACCGCCTTTCCCTTCCCCCGCCTGGCCAGCTCCAGTGGGTTTACCCCCCCCCGGCCCAACACTTCCACCAGGGTGTCTGACCCAGTCACTCACCCCAGCCAAGATGGTGGTGGTGGTGGTGGTGGGAGTGGGAGTGTTCTAGATGTGTGTGTGTGTGGCAGCTGAGCCACACACACATACATCCAAACATACACTCACACTCCCACCACCACCACCACCACTATCTGTGCTGTGGTGGAGCCCAGTGAGTGGAGGGTGTGGTGGCTGGCAGTAGCAGCAGCTACTGCCAACTACCACACCCTCCACTCACTGGGCTCCACCCTGCTGGCTGGGGTGAGTGACTGGGTCAGACACCCTGGTGGAGGTGCAGCTGGAGCTGGCCAGGCTACCCCACCCCTGCACATCAGTGTGAATGAGTTCCTTCAACTAATACGTTTTCTCTTATATTTCAGGGGTAACTATTATATTTCTTTTTCAGGGGTAACTATTTTATTTCAGATTCTACACACACAGGACTTCAAACCAGGTAATTGTTTGTTTATATTTATTATGCTTGTATGTCCCTTCACTCACAAGGGTGAGCACATTGTACATGTATATATAAACTTGTTTACAATAAATGTATACTGTTGTACTTAGGACTTTTACTTCCCTAGTAGTTACACCTATGATGATAGTATGGGAGAGAGAGAAAGAGAGAGAGAGGGAAGAAACATATGACAGAACATAAAGAGGAAGAGAAAGAGACAGAGGAACACATGATAGAAAATACAGAGGAAGAGAGAGAGAGGAGAGAGAAGCATAAAACAGAATATATAGAGGAAGAGAGAGAGAGGAGAGAGAAGCATAAAACAGAATATATAGAGGAAGAGAGAGAGGAAGAGAGAGAGAAAGAGGAGAAAGAAACGTGATGGAATTATCCTGTACAGAGGAAAAGAAAGTGAAGGGATAGAAACATACAACAGAATATACAGAAGAGAAACATCTGACAATATATACAGAGGAAGAGAGAGAGGAGATAGAAGCATACAACAGAATATACAGAGAAAGAGAGAGAGGAGAGACAGAAACATAGAACAGAATATACTGTACAGGAGAAAGACACATGACAGAATGTACAAAGGAAGATAGGGAGATGAGATAGAAACATGTGACAGAATACAGTGGAACAGAGAGTGAAGATACAGAAACATATGACAATATAACAATATACAAAGGAAGAGAAACATATGAATCAACACACACAGGAATGGAGAAATATGTATACACAGGAAGAGAGAAACATATTTAAACAGAGGGAGAGAGAAACAAAAAGACAAAGTGAACGAAACAAGACCTGAAAGGATCAAAGATTAAGACACCATATAGTGGAATAATAAGACAGATGACGAGGCCACTTCCTGGTAGAACAACAACCTCTGGCAAGTACATACATTAAAAACTTAAGGTCCTGCCATACTTAGAATAATACCATATTATCCAATGGCAGGACTTTAACATATCAGCTTTACATTTCACACTGTTAGAACACAGAATGACACAGAAACTAAAGATACATGATGCAAATTCTTTAATGGAACTTTTCTAATACGAGTACAAAAACATAAACCGCAAAGGAAACAGCACTCAATGGTCGTACCCTCTAAGAACTTTGAGAATGAAGAAATTCCAACTGAGACTTAAAAATGGTAAGGTTGAAAGGCTGACTCCAATCCACATTTGAATATACTCAAAACCCTACATTCTATCCATTCTAACTAGGCTTAAAACTGGCATCTCTCCATCTTTAATGCCAAGCTGTTACTTGAGATTAAAATTAGCATATAAAACTACTCACAACGTTTCATGGGAGGGATGTAGAACTACAGCACTGTCTTATTCTGCCAATGAGGTCAGACACCTCTCCCAAGTTGATGTGAACCTAGTATTATGATACACAGATGAAGTATCATATAATAATCACTAATGAACTGTTTCAGTCATTCTGTAGACTCTAATGGTAAAAATATGAACTCAATGTGTACGATATAAAGCTCTTATATTTTAAGATACACCTACGCACACACAAATTCAATCCCTTCACTATTGACATTAAAGTTTACTCCTGGTGCCTCCAATGATTTGATTTAACTTTTCTCTCCTACTGTATTAGTTAATAAAGAGTATTTGTAGCCTCTCAAGTCTCTCTCCCTTACTGAATTACATTGTCTGAAGGTAGAATACTTAATGATGGCTCTATGTAAACCCTGCACTTCAGTCACTCCAAGCAACTTTACTCAGTTCTTCTACTTAACAGTTTCATGAATGCTGTGCAATCCCTCAAGTTCAAAAACTCTCCCATGCTACATAACACTGTCTGAAAGTAGTGTGAATAAAATGGTAAGTTTGCCACTGGAGGCAAGGGGTTAAAACTGCAGTACAAGCTAATACTGTACTATCTTTGGGTCTTTGTGCTGACACCTTATATCTGATATTTTATTCATGCTACTTCCATGCATTTCTTCTTCAGCTTGAGAGAGAGTACATGAACCCAAGGCCCTGTCAACTCCTATTACAGTACTTGAGTACTCTTCCTAACCTATTTAAAACTCCCTACGAAGTACTTGCTCTAGTCTGACATATCGCTCCCTTCAAGATGGCCAGGCATTTGAGTAGTAACCATAGAGACTCATTCCTACCTCCAACTCAATGCTCAATGGATTTCAGACAACAAACTTAGTATGAAGAGCTGTGGGAAAGGCCCAATTCCCTCAGATTAAAATAAACTGGCTATAGTAACTGAGGAGACTTGCTCCCACCCCAGAACTGAGGCTCACTAGACTTACACAACCAGGATTTGCCGTGTGGCCCATTCCACAGGTCATTACAGTACTCTGCTAGATCAACCTTTTTATGTTCTCTGATTATAACGGGTTTCTGGAGTATTGAATGGTCTTTGAACGAGTGTGTGTGGCCCACATTGAGCATGCTGTTCATAAAGTTTCTGTACACTACCTCACCTCAACTTGATTGGGAATTGGGATTTAGATGATGATTGCATGAGAAATGGACTTCTTGGGTGGTTAGGTTGCTAGTTCTACAGAGAACTGATGGCTAGAATGGTGTGTGAATGTGTGTGGTCCATTTCACTGAACATGCCGTTGATAGGTCTTACTTTTTATATTTACTGATTGCATTTGCCCAGTTGACCCTTGTGCGGTGTGATGCGGTGAGGATCTGTCCGTTCTCCCCTTTGGGGCTAAGATGCAAATGAATGTGTTTGAATGGATGAGTAAATGGAGAGTGAGTCGTCCTGTCTCGGCTACCTCCCTTTCCTTGGGGGAAGCAGCCTAGGTATATAGATAGATAGATAGACTTTTAATTACCCCATCTCTCAAACTTACCTCAGCCTTTATATGTGGGAATTAGGGTCAGAATGATGCTGACGACAGATGCATTCAAGCAATGCCACTGATATAAACAGGAAGTGGACCTGCCTGGTTAGAAAAACGTCTCTCAACTTTCTCACTGTCCCCAGGGGGTGACTGGTGACTGCAAGATGAGGGCACCTTCAGCCTGCAGTCTACCATGTTCATGTTCAGTTGAATCTGGGACTTCAACTAATACCACCAGGGTCAGGATGATAGTATTAGCAGTTCTTTGCACATTTTCTTCATTTCATAAAAATTCCATGCACACACTTTATTGAACTTTCAGTCACCATGCACACAGAGCAGTAGAAAGTTACATAAAGGCTAACACCTCATGAGATGTTTAGATTTTAACCCTTAACCCCTTCACCCTTGGAGCCAGAAGCCCAAACCACACACAAGCTTTGAGGTAAACCAGACTGAGCTTTAAGTATAGAGACAACTAAAAACTGATTATTTTATGTACTTTAAATACTGGAGGTTTTACGCTGGGTTGCAGTGGCAATTTTGGGGTGCCAGAACTCCAGAAAAAATTATGGCCTATATCATATTTACTCAACCATTATCAGATTATGCTCTGGCCCCAAAACTGATTAGAAAGTGAGAGTCACAAGGTACAATGACTGCCTCAAGGAAAATCAATTAATAATTATTGAAGGGCTTTGGTGGAAATTCTCTTGTGACCTCAAGGAATGAATTACCAAGTTTAAGGCTAACTGATTTATTTAACCCTTTCAGTATGACAGCACCCTCGCACTGCTTGGGTTAATCCACAGCCGATGGATAGTGAATTCACTTTTTTCTTTTTTTAATGCAAGGCAAATGGTACCAAAGGCTAGAAGCCCTGAAAACTATTCCCTCCAAGAACCTATTTAACTTAAGCAGCTCAACATAACCTCAGTTTAAGCTATTCTAATGTAACCCTCAAGGGGTACAAGGGGTTAAGGGTTAAAATCTTACAAGGGATTCACAAACACTTATGATCTACTTCTTCTCGTAACTGAGAAACATAGGATATATTCTGCTCTCTCCTCTTCTTATCCGGCCTGAAAAAAAGAAATCACAGCTACGGCAAGAAATTGATCATAAATCTGCTGTGAATCAACATACTAAGCAATAATATAGAACTTATTTATATAATTCAGTCAGTCAGTCCTCTTATAGGTCAGGGATGCTTTCCAAATTGTCAAAATTTTCCCATACGAGACAGGGATGTACAAAAATACAATATTGCAACTATTTATAAAACACAAGAGACGCTCTCCAAAATATTAGAACTTTATAAGTCAGGGATGCATTCTAAATTATTAACTGTTTTCTTGTATCAGACATAAGTCTTTAATCAGACTGGGTGATCCATAATATGACTGCCTTTTCAATACATCTGAGACTGCACACTGGGGGAAACTGGGAAATCAGCTTTTTATAAATGACCACTGTCCCCTTAATGTTTGGACTGTGCAGAAATAAGCAGACTAGCCTTGGGCCCCTATGTTCCAAAAGAGGCACTAAAGGACTGCATGATTTTTTGTTTTTTAATATCATTCAGAATCTTCTCCCACTCGTCAGTTATAAAACATAGCATGTCTCACCATTGTTTTATTTCTATTATTATTATTATTATTATTATTACTATTATTATTGCTATTATTATTATTATTATTATTTGTAACTGTAGTGATAATAATTTCCCCACACACATCCCAGACCTATAAAGAGGACTTACAGCCATATAATTAAAACCGAGTGTGCCAGGTTAGGGACAAGGACCTATTCCTATGATAATTTCCCAGATCTGTCCTTCTCATATCACTGCTGACTACTGTACATACTCTGGGATGCACGCTGATCACATTTAAAATTTACAAGTGTACAAGTGATGGAGTGGACAGGTATATGAGAGAGGGGGGTGTGGGCTGGGAGAAGGGCAGTGAAATGGCATTGGACAGGACGACATGGAGGCGATTTGTTTGTGGCCACCCCTTACAGGATTGGGGCATCTGGCAATAGATAGATGGATAGACAAGTGATCAAAATTGGAGATCAGATACCCTGACACACACTGTTTTAACTATAAGGCTCTGACTGAATAAACATTACATATAATTGTACTAAACATCTCATGAGGTGTACATGTAAAGAACCACATCCAGGTACATTCTTCCCTCCCCCCCCCAACCCCTCACTGGGTATTTGGTTCCCATTAAATTATGACATTTTTATTGTGAAGAAATATATGGTATAGAGTTAAAATAATTGTTATATACAGGATGACCCATATAAAGCACTCCACCAGCAAAGCATGTGGCAATATCTTGTGTATTAAGGGGATAGCTCAGCCTGCTGGTGTGGGTGTGGCTCTGGGAGTAAGAAATTAATGATGCAAAGTAGACAGTGTAGATGCTGATAACACTTAGCCATGCCAACACAAGAGAAACTGGCCACCAGAGTGGACTGTGCAGTGTTAAATATGAGCCAGCCTGTATATGGCAGGTAAAATGTTAACAATTCCTTTACATCATCTGTCTGACTTTGTATCAACTGTGGATTACTTCCTGGCAATTTTATTCTGAGACAAAATTCTTAGCAGTTCAACAGCCATGGTATAATTTAGTTCCATTACTATGTTTTGGTTGTGTCCTCATGATTTTATTCAACAGAGAAGCTGTATGGAGTCAAAAGGTTAACAATACTATTAATTCTTTTATGGCTGTGATTTCACTTTGGTAGTTCTTTCTATTTAACACCCAACGACTCTTAACTACAGGGACAAATTTAATCTTAATATTCAATATGATTTAACCCAGGTATTTTTTGCACTGCTTAACTCCTGACCTTATTGGTTTAGTTTAATCTTTTGTTGTATATGGCTGACCTTTGATATTTTGTCAAGTTAACTCCTGAGGACTTTTATTGAAGGAAAAATGTTATGTTGCTCTTTAAGGAGGAATGTTATGAAACTCTACATTCTCCTATACCAATCTTATCTTATATACCTATCTCCTATACCAATCTTATCTCCTATACCAATCTTATCTCCTATACCAATCTTATCTTATATACCTATCTCCTATACCAATCTTATCTTATATACCTATCTCCTATACCAATCTTATCTCCTATACCAATCTAATCTTATATACCTATCTCCTATACCAATCTTATCTCCTATACCAATCTTATCTCCAGGAAAAATGTTATGTTGCTCTTTAAGGAGGAATGTTATGAAGCTGTACATTTTCCTATACCAATCTTACTTTCCTGATATTACTGAAGGAGAAAAGGTAAATGTGAACCTTGAGGGCAGAACCAATACCCAGTGAAGGATTAAGGGAAGAATAATGCTCTGGATGTGGCTTTCCCCAGGTTAATCATTTTATACCCCCCCATACAGTGCAATTCCCAAAATCCGAAATAGTTAGGATAAAGAGGTGCCTGGAATTGCCTATCTTTGCCATCAGTTATAAGTCTGGACACCCACCTGCTTGTACTCCTTTGAAAAATAATTGTACTCAGTCTTTAATTTAGTCCATAATCACGGTTTTGATGGCCAGGTGGGAAAATTCAACAACAAACACTTTTTTCTTCATTCTCTCTCTCTCTCTCTCTCTCTCTCTCTCACTCAATCACTCTCTCTTTCTCTCTCTCTCATCCATGGAAATAAACCCACAGTGCAAAAAATTACTGAATCACGTACTGTACACGGTTCATGCCAGTCCAGTCTGAGCCGCCTTACATGACTGTACAGTGACCCTGGAAACTAGACCAAGACATTTTCTGGCGGCAAATATGTTCTGTCATGAAATTTTTTGGCACAATGACTCTTCCTTGAACCTTTTGGAAAACTGGTATTTTTTGAATATTTGAATTTCGGATTTTGGGAATTGCACTGTACTGCTCTCTCTCTCTCTCTCTCTCTCTCTCTCTCTCTCTCTCACAAACACAAATTATTTCATCATTGTAACCCTAATTCCCACACAGAAGACTGGGTAAGACAGGACCCAGAGCCAGAAAAAATGAGAACTATCATAACAATACAAAAGAAATCATCATCATCATCATCATCATCATCATGCAAATTTCCACCTGAGAGATGCAGGAAGTAGGCACCAAACACAAGAAATCATTACACACAAAACTGGGCAAACGTTCAACAACATTACATATATGATTTTGAAGGTCTTGGCTACACACGCACACGTCAGCCATTCTACACTTGTTGACTCGTTAGTGTGTTTAACCTGGCAATGATCCCTAACCCCTTTCAGCTTAGTTCATGGCCTAATCAACTGTATTGCATTTATTATAACCTGGCAATGATCCCTAACCCCTTTCAGCTTAGTTCATGGCCTAATCAACTGTATTGCATTTATTATAACCTGACAATGATCCCTAACCCCTTTCAGCTTAGTTCATGGCCTAATCAACTGTATTGCATTTATTATAACCTGACAATGATTCCTAACCCCTTTCAGCTTAGTTCATGGCCTAATCAACTGTATTGCATTTATTATAACTTGGTAAAGATCCCTAACCCCTTTCAGCTTAGTTCATGGCCTATTCCAATCAACTGTAGTGCATTTATTTTCACCTGATAATGATCCCTACCCTCTTCTAGCTGCCATAACTATAGTGTGTTTACTCTAACCTGACAAACATCCCTAACCCCTTTCAGATTAGCTGATTCCTAAGCGTAGTCTCAGCCGTGACTATGACTACTGTTTAAATGTGGCTGAGTTCCCCGCCTGAGAGTGCTGTGCCAGGCTAACATATTCAACCCACCCCAGTGAATAGACTTTGATTATGTACAAGAGATGTGTATGTGTAGCAGTCTGATCCAGGACTCTGACTGCTGTGTAAATGTGGCTGAGTTCCCCGCCTGAGAGTGTTGTGCAAGGCCAGGTACCAGGATACTGCCCCCACACCACTGCCATGGTAGTGCCTCCCAGGGACAATGGTTGCCACCCATCTACTACCTAACCAACCACCAACAGCAGCACCAGTGAAATGGGACACGCATTCCAGCACCACCAATCCTAACTCTTGCAAAACATAACTTCAAACCTAACTTAACACCATATATAAACTAACTTAACAACATATATAAACTAACTTAACATGTAACTAACTTCTATCTATCTACTGCCAGACACCTTAATCCTGTAAGGGGTGGCTACAAACAAATCACCTCCATGTTGCTTGGACCCCTGCCATTTCACTGCCCTGCTCCCAGCTCACACCCCCCTCTCTCATATACCTCTCCACTCCATCCCTCCATCAACATAACAACATATATAAACTAACTTAAGAACACATATTAAGAACATACCTTACAATGCAAAACAATAACTGCAGCCTAACTTAACATATATAAACCACCAACAATATGCTCAGTGACAAAGCCATACAATTATTCAAAGCCTCACAAACCCTACCTCCATCCTACAAACATCGCCTACTTGCAAACACCAATACCCTCCGTGTGGTGACGCTGTGGAAAAAACACACTAAATATCTCACTACTGGGGTGTGTTTAGCAGTGTTTTTCCTGAGCTGAATAGAAGAGTTTTGCATCAGTAATAATATAGATAAACATGGATTAATACAGCCTTCAGTAACCCTCCTCACTACTACTATATTACCCTTTGCTCAATATAATAGTGTGGTTGATGCAGGAATCTATCTATATCTATCTATCTATTTATCTATCTATCTACCTACCTATCTATCTATCTATCTATCTACCTACTGTATCTTTCTATCTATTTACCTATCTATTATTTACTGTATTTTTCTATCTATATCTATCTATCTATCAAAAGTATCCAGTGCATGGGTTATACTGTCAGTGGCTTTGTTGACTTCCTAACACCTCTTCCTTAGTAACTTATTCTGCACCTTACACCTTAACATCCTCTTGCATGTTACTGATCAATACTATGTTAATAAAAGCATATACACAACATGCATGAGAATATTATGATGTATGAGTAATAGGGAAAGTAAATCACCAAAGAAAAGGTGTTAAGAAACCTATCACCCACACATCAGTGACAATATACATCTCACTCTACTACATTTCACTATGATGTAGTGGATGAAGATGCATATACAGATCCCTAACACCATCCCTTTACTGATTTATTTTGGGATACGGCTGGCTAATATAGTTTTCTACAATATTTATGCAGAGTATGGTGAAACTGGACTGATTTAAGCAACACTAATGAGGATGGCAAGGTGTAAAGAGCAAAATAAATCACTATGGGAATGGTGTTAGGGAGCTTCCTCAACTGACAAGACTACGGGCCAATGAATCCAGCCATAACACACACACAAGAATTTTCCCTTGCTGGACTTACAGATGCTTGAATGTGACACAGTTAACAAAGGTACATATTATCACCCACACATCAATGATAAGATGCACCTAACTCCACTACATCACATTAAACATCTATGAATCCAGCCATGACACACAAGCAGGGCAGACCAATCCAGAGACAAAACAGAGGAATTCCAAGTGATATTATGGACAAAGGTTCACAATATTCACCCACATATGAATGATAATATGCATCTAACTCTACTATGTCACATTAAACATCTATGAATCCAGCCACGACACACAGGCAAAAGAACTCCATGAAACAGAGACAAGAGAATTATATACCTACTGCTCTCAGATACACTTGAAATGTGAGGTAAAGGACAAAGGTTCATATCATAACCCACACATCAATGATAATATGCACCTAACTCCACTACATCACATTAAACATCTATGAATCCAGCCATGACACACAGACAAAAGAGCTCCGTGAAGCAGAGACAAGAGAATTATATACCTACTGCTCTCAGATCGTTTTCGTTTTTCGTTTTCGTTTTCGTTTTTAAAGGCTCCAACATGCTTGCATGTGTCGGCCTTGGTCACCTAATGGTGGCTCTCCACGCTGCACGATCCATTGCAGCCTCCCTGTTCAGTCCCTTAACCCTAAGGTCACGCTTAATGACCTCATCCCATGTCTTTCTCGGTCTACCCCTCATAACCCCACCCCCAATATTAACACTTCTCACCTTACCAATTATCATCCCCCATCCTCTCCACATGTCCAAACCACCTCAATCTACCTCTCCTCATCACAACACCAATACACTCCAGTCCCATCCTACCTCTCAACTCTTCCATTGCAAACCCAGCCCCTCCAGGCCTTGGACGCAGGGACGCACTGCACATCCACCTAATCATTGTCATTTCTGTACGTCTGAGCCGGCGAATATCTTCCTCCTTCACTTCTCAGGTCTCACTGCCATACAGCATTACACTCCTAACACATGCTGCATACAAAGACCCCTTAGCACGTAGGGAGAGCCCTCTCAATGTCAGGAGAGGCAAGAGCTCCGTGAACTTCTTCCAACCACTTCTCACCCTAGCCACAGGGCTAGCTCCAGCCCCACCTCCAGCACAAAACATGTCTCCCAAATAACAAAACTCTTCCACACACTCAAGAGATTCACCAGCAAGTTCAATCCTTTCATGTCTGACAGTCTCCACCTGCTCACCCCGGCACGCTGTACACATAAAATCAGCATTATCTCGCAGTCTACCTCTGATACCACTACACTTGAAATATGACGTAAAGGTCAATGGGTCATATTATAACCCACACATCAATGTTATTATGCACCTAACTCCACTACATCACATTAAATATCTCTGAATCCAGCCATGACACACAGACAAAAGAACTCCGTGAAGCAGAGACAAGAAAGTTACTGCCTGATGCTCTCACAGATCCTTGAATGTGAGGTAAAGGACAAAGGTACATCTTATCACCCACAAATGAAGGATATTATGCACCTCACTCTGCTATGCCACATTATATAACTTTGAATCCAGCCCTGACATTAAGCGTGAAGAGGTGAATGCACTTTAGTATGGACTGCACATGACAGGAAATATTATAATAAAGTATATTTCTCACCCAACACTTCAAAAGCCTTCTACATCTACACCCACACTACCCAAAGCAATATTCCTCACTGCTATGACTTAACTGGCTGTCTAATATAGGCCAACTCTTTGCTTATTATTTACACACACATATATTCATCACCACCATACACTAACAGCATAAATCTGCTACCTCACTCTTGCAGACATTAATACTGATACACATCATTATGACTTACCAAACCCAGTAATGTGTTCTTTCTGGCATACCAAATACTGTA
Source organism: Coenobita brevimanus (assembly GCF_032717465.1). NCBI lineage: Eukaryota > Metazoa > Arthropoda > Malacostraca > Decapoda > Coenobitidae > Coenobita > Coenobita brevimanus. The sequence goes on along the minus strand of NC_136987.1, from coordinate 26,284,878 downwards.
TTATCATTATCATCATCATCATCATCATCATCACCTACCCTACACTATCAGCATAAATCATCTAGTGTATGCTCAGCAAAAAAGTATCATGCATAATGGATCAATCAGGATTCTCAGCAAGAAATACTATAGTAATCAATTATTAAAATAACATTCATGACTTCCCATAAACATCAGAATGTACATGTGTTTGTCAAGAGTACTAGTAGTTGTTGAGTAACCCTGTGTGTGGCCAAGCAGACCCATCAACTGCAGGCAAGCAACTGCCCCTGCAGGACCATCCCATGCAGTGAACCAATGTTTCCCTACAGTGGCCAGTGAGGCCCAAGGGGAAGGGTGTGGAGGTTTGGTTCCTGGATGGACACTGCATTTATGTCCCTTCACCCAGTTAACAGGGGCACCACAGCAGGCTCCACATCACCCCATTATTTGGTTATATGGTTACCACCCAGCATTATAAATGGTTTCCTGGGGTACAGGAAACCATTAGGCTTCTCACTCAGTGTAAAGCCACCTGAAGTGGAAGGAAAAGTAGCAAGAAGGATGGGAGAAACAGGGAAAAAAACAAAAATGATAAATGTGAAGGAAGAATTAGGCAGCACTACATCAAGTGAGTGGATGATGGTTGCCACCACCTACCACCACAGAAAGAAGTGATTATATATGATTATGAACTGTTTCCACCCTATCCCTTCACTGCACATCCTGACTACTTAGTAATAAACAACAGCATACTACGTGTAAACTGCTCCTATGTTCATATACAGCTTTAAATGTAGTGACAACAGTTTTACAGGAGAGCAAATTATATACAGTGAGTGTCCTGTATTCCGAATCGCAGGGGACCGAGGGTCTTTTGGACTACTGTACTGGTTTTGTCGGAATATTGGGAGGGCCCTTTGAAAACATTAGAAATATATACATGATCATTAAATAAACACTTAAAATGATATGGGTTATTGTTTTACTTACTGGAAATGCATAGAAGTGTAGATGAACAGTTGCAGGCAGGAACATCCAAGTCCAAAGGCAAGTTCAAGCCAGATAAAGCCTTAAATAATGCCCAGAGAAATTGGAAAAAGACCAAAAAATTTCAAAACATTTCGCCACGACAAATTCAGAGCATTGTGATTTTTGGATTATTGGTGGCCAGATCAGAGGACTTTCACTGTATATGGAATTACTCTGATGAAATTCTGTAGCCGGGGAGTAAATTATGCCAGTAATTCAAGAGCAGGAGACATTACAGCCAGGGAACAGCAAACACCAAAACAGGAGGAAGAAACTGAAATACGTGGAATAAATAAAACGAAAAAACTAAAACAAACGTAAGACAGGATAAAACCGTCTCATATTCTCCAACATTTTACTGATTTTCTTGGCTAAGTATCCTGTCACAATCAAGGAATTTCTAAACACCTCCTCTTTGGCAACTTATTCTGCCTCTTGCACCTTAATGAGACTAAATATCAGGTATGAATCAGGTAATTTCCAAACACCTCCTCTTCAGCAACTTATTCTGCCACTTCCACCCTAATTTCCACTTACAAACAATGCTGATATTAAAAGTCTATCCATCTATCTATAGAAAGATGCCTTAATCCCGTAAGGGGTGGCCACAAACAAAGTGCCTCCATGTCATCCAGTCCCCTGCCATCATCCTGCCCTTCCTCCAGCTCACACCCCCTCTCTCATATACCTCTCCACTCCATCCCACCATCTCATCCTCGGTTTCCCTCTGGTGATTTACAGGGGTGCCTTCATGTGGTGGCACTGATATGACAAGGTGGCTCCACTGCTTGGTTGTCCAAACATCCCTCAACTACTTCCCTATCCACGGTAAGGAGGATGGTGCACTGCAGGAGGACAATTTCAGCCTGCAGTCTACTGGGTTTACATTTTGGATGAACCTGGGGCTACTACTACTAAACAGATGGAACAATGAATAGATGTATACCCAGGCCAGTACATATACAGTATACTCTTATTTAATCTATTTAAGTTATACATCAGAAATTCTTGTTACTTGGGAATCTGTTTATCTATCCATCTATCTATCTGTATGTGTCTATCTGTCTATCTATCTATCTATCTATCTATGCCTATCCACCTGTATCAATCCATATACAGTATTCTTAGTAACTGTTATATGTCTAAAATTCTTGTTACTTTGGCATCAATCTATCTATCTGTCTATCTATCTATCTATCTATGCCTATCCACCTGTATCAATCCATATACAGTATTCTTAGTAACTGTTATGTCTAAAATTCTTGTTACCGGGTACTTTGGCATCAATCTATCTATCTGTCTATCTATCTATCTATCTGTCTGTCTATCCACCTGTATCTATCCATGTACAGTACTCTTATTAACTGTTATGTCTGATATTCTTATTACTTTGGCATCTATCTATCTATCTATCTATTTATCTATCTATTTATCTATCTGTCTATCTATCTGTCTGTCTGTCTATCCACCTGTATCTATCCATGTACAGTACTCTTATTAACTGTTATGTGTCTGATATTCTTATTACTTTGGCATCTATCCATCTATCTATCTATCTATCTATTTATCTATCTGTCTATCTATCTATGTCTGTCTATCCACCTGTATCTATCCATGTACAGTACTCTTATTAACTGTTATATGCCTGATATTCTTATTACTTTGGCATCTATCTATCTATCTATCTGTAAACCTACCTATATTTCCATGTCTATCTATCTACATATCTATCTACCTGCTTATCTATTTTGTGTCAGTCTTTATGTCTGCATCTATCCATCCATCCATCTATCTATCTATCTATCTATCTACCTGCCTGTCTATTTTATGTCTGTCAGTCCTTCTACATCTGCATCTATCCATCCATCTATCTATCTATCTATCTATCCAACTCACACCACCTTCATTCACAAACCTCTCCATCTCATCCCTCTATTTCCCCCTCTCATTCTCCCTCTCCACCTCACTCACACTCTCCTAGTCAGTCTCTCATTCTCCATCCTCTCCTCACTCACTCATCCTACCAACACTTTCATCATCATCATCATCATCATCATCATCTGGACTTCTTTTTCCCACCTAAGATTACAGAGAGAGAGAGAGAGAGAGAGAGAGAGAGAGAGAGAGAGAGAGAGGATAAACTAACCAAAAGCCTAAATAAATGGGCCACACACTCATTCACTCCCCATTCAAGCCCCTGGAATCCTGATTTCAAATAGTATAAATATCCACACACGCTCTTCACACCATCTATACCCTTGCTCTAAAGTGTGGTGTGGTGTTACATGGTGGTGGTGTGATGTGGTGTGGTGTGGTGTGGTGGTGGGTGCCTTCATGTGGTAGCACTGATATAACAACTACCTATACATATGTCCCTTAACTCCATCCCTATCCACAAAAGGGAGGATGGTGGCTACAGGAGATGACCAGTTTCAGTCTGCAGTCCACCAAGTTTACATCCAAATTAGGCCTATACAAACTTCAACAACAACAATAACGGAGTGCATACCTCCTTGGTGTACCCTAAGCCTGCAGTCCACTGAGTTTACATCTGGATAAAACTAGGGCCACAACCACATCATCATCCAGACCTCCTTTCCCACCCTAGGGCAGGGTGAGGAGTAGCAATGTCCAGACAGCCCAAATTTGCTCAGTCCAATGGGCCACGCTTCCACTCATTCATCATTCAAGCCCCTGGAATCCTGGCTCTATGGGAAACGCCAAAAACATTCACTAAGTTTTGTAGCTTCACATAAATGTATCCAACAGTCAAAAACAACAATTATAACATACTGTATGGTACATCGCGGCACCATCCAATATAGGGAAGTAAATTGTTCATGTCTTTGAGAATACATTTTAAAATATAAGTGGCTGGCAAAGGGTGCGCACAGGTAAATATATTGTTGCTAAAGTTCAGTATGGGCTAATGACCACAACAAAGCAACATGCATGGATTGTGATACTACCATGTGCAGTGCAGTGCCTCTAAGTGCAGTGCAGTGCCTCTAAGTGCAGTGCAGTGCCTCTAAGTGCAGTGCAGTGCCTCTAAGTGCAGTGCAGTGCCTCTAAGTGCAGTGCAGTGCCTCTAAGTGCAGTGCAGTGCCTCTAAGTGCAGTGCGGTGCCTCTAAGTGCAGTGCGGTGCCTCTAAGTGCAGTGCAGTGCCTCTAAGTGCAGTGCAGTGCCTCTAAGTGCAGTGCAGTGCCTCTAAGTGCAGTGCAGTGCCTCTAAGTGCAGTGCAGTGCCTCTAAGTGCAGTGCAGTGCCTCTAAGTGCAGTGCCAACAGTCTAACCCCATCTATACTTCATTCACTTTAACCTGGTACACATTTTCATTCTCTTATTCAACTTAGTATTTTGTTTTTCATCCTTTCATTCACTTTAACTTGGGAGAGATTTGTGTCCTTTTGCAGCTTATTTCCTGTAGGTAAATGGGATAATAAGGCAATACGACAGCCCTGCATACTTCCCACAGCACTTATTCATGACTAGCAGTATATGCTAGTGCTAACCTCATCTCATGGCTCAGCATTCAAGATGGACTGATAGCAATTTTATGCCTAGTTAAAGTGAACAGAGTATAGCAGTGTGTCTAAAGTATCTACATATATCTACACTACTCACGTTACCTGTTCTCCTGGTGCTGGATAGGGAAGCCTTCATGTGACTGCACCAATACAAGTGTGCAACAGCTACACAACTGTCCCTGAACTACCTCTCTATTCCCCACAAGGAGGCTGGTGGACTGCAGGAGAGGGGAAAATTAAGCCTGCAGTCCACTGGGTTCAGGTTCAGATAAGACTGGCACCACAAAAATGACTCAACCTGTTCTCACCCTTTGCCTGTGTGTACAGTCTCCAGTTTCATAATTCATCAAAAATATCAGAAAAAAACAAAATAAATTTATGATTCCCCAAATCAAATCCTTATATGGAGGTTGGCCATGGCAGAGTAGATTTTTCTTTCTATGGACTGGCAGCTTTAGAGACAGCCCCAAAACAGATAATTACTTCACAACAATTGATACAAATTGGTGATGGGAAAAAAATCTGTGATGTATAATTAATTTTGTAACAATGTGAGAGTGTCAGCTTGGACTCTGACTCTACATATCTGTGTCTGTGTTTCCTAAGAGTGATGACTATAGTTCATTTGCTCTAAACTGACAAAAATCTCTACCTCCTTTCAGCTCAATTGATGGCCTGTGTTATAAGACTGGAGGGTAAAGCTGACTAGTAACCAGGGAGACATATTCCTACCTCAAAACTAAAACTGACAAAAATCCCTAACCCCTTTCAGCTCAGTTCATGGCCAAGTGTAATCAGAGTAGAGGCTTGATTTGACTAGTAACCAAGGAGACTCATTCCTACCCCATATCAAAGACTCATCAAAATTCACATAACCTCACTACAATCTCACTACTGTACCTCCATTTTGCCCTGTCCTCTGCCAACACGCTGCCCCCCCTCCAACTCAAACCATTCTCATTTACAAACATCTCCATCTCATCCTCAATTCCCATCCCCCTCAACTTACACCACCACCATTTTTATTACTTTTCCACCCCACCACACCTCATCCTCGGTCTCCCTCTATCCCTCCACCTCACTCCTTGTCAATCTCTCCTTCTCCATTCTCTCCATAAGGCCACACCATCTCAAAATACTCCTAACACTTCTCAACACATCCACAGCAACACAACACTCCTTCATTTCCTCATTTATCTGTCTGTCTCTCCACATTACTCCACATGACACACATCCACATCCACACCAACACCACAACATTCCTTCACTTCCTCATTTATCTGTCTGTCTTTCCACATAACTCCACATCCACACCAACACCACAACACACCTTCATCTCCTCATTTGTCTGTCTGTCTTTCCACATAACTCCACATCCACAACACCATCACAACACACCTTCACTTCCTCATTTATCTGTCTGTCTTTCCACATAACTCCACATCCACAGCAACACCACAACATTCCTTCATTTCCTCATTTATCTGTCTGTCTCTCCACATAACTCCATATCCACACTAACACCACAACACTCCTTCACTTCCTTCTCTCCACAACTCCACATCCACATCAACATCAGCACCACAACACTCTCTGCACTGTCTCATTTGTCTGTCTGTCTCTCCTCATAACTCCACATGCTTCCTCAACTAAACCTAATCTAATTCAGTCAAATATTTAAAACATCAGCCAAAAATAACCAAACTTAACCAAATCTAACCTAACACAATCTTGCAGAAGAAAATAATAATAATAATAATAATAATAATAATAATAATAGTAATAGTAATAGTAATAATAATCTATCTATCTATCTATTGCCAGACGCCTCAATCCCGTTTGGGGTGGCCGCAAACAAATCGCCTCCAAGTCGCCCTGTCCCCCGCCATTTCACTGCCCTGCTCCCAACTCACACCCCCTCTCTCATATAATAATAATAATAATAATAATAATAATAATAATAAAAATAATAATAAACATATTTTCTTTAACCACAATGCTGACAGATAATAAAGATATAATAATGATAATAAAGAGTATACTGTAGTGTAATCTAGCCTTGGTTTTATGACATACGATGGAGGGATGGAGTGGAGGGGTATATGAGAGAAGGGGGATGGAGTGAGAGGTATATGAGAGGTATATGAGAGGTATATGAGAGGTATATGAGAGGTATATGAGGTATATGAGAGGTATATGAGAGGTACATGAGAGGTATATGAGGTATATGAGAGGTATATGAGAGGTATATGAGAGGTATATGAGAGGTATATGAGGTATATGAGAGGTAATCTAGTCCTGGTTTTATGACACGATGGAGGGATGGAGTGAGAGGTATAATTATGAGAGAAGGTATATGAGAGGTATATGAGATGTATATGAGTGGTACATACGAGGTATATGAGAGGTATATGAGGTATATGAGAGGTATATGAGAGAAGGGGGATGGAGTGAGAGGTATATGAGAGAGGGGGTGTGAGCTGGGGGAAGGGCAGCATAATGGCAGGGAACAGGGTGACATGGAGGTAATTTGTTTGTGGCCACCCCTTAAGGGATTAGGACATCTGGCTATAGGTAGATAGATATATTACATCATCTTATGGCAAATAAAATAGGGTAACTGACTTTAATCATGGATTCCTATATTTCATTCACTTTAGTTAGGTGGAAAATATTATCTTTTGCAGCTTATTTTTCACAGCTTATATTTGCGAAGCTCTTAGGTCCCAGTTCCATCCCATTTGCGCCCAGTGTCCTCAATATGGGATGGAACTGGGACCTAAGAGCTTCGCAAATATAAGCTGACAGGAGGAGGGCGGTACGCTTGGGACCCTTCCAGTAAAATCCCCCTCAAGGAACTCCGGGAGCTAATGGGTTAAACATCCCCTCCACTGCACTTCTTTGTGACTAGAAACATTTGTTTTTTTCCTTGTTACAGCTCAACATTCAAGTTGGAGATGGCAATTTTTTCCTATTTTTTGAAAGGAACAATTTTTCTTTTTTCTTTTTTTTTTGGATATCTAGCCTTTGGTTCCTTTTCTTTGCATTAAAAAAAAAAAAGTGTAGTGCCAATCATACACACCACATGGCACAGACTCCACAGAGGGATAGATTGATAAATATTAGACATGACAACAGCAGATGAGGAAATGACAAAGTAAAATAAAAAAACAACACAAGGGCAAGACACAACACAGCCAAGAAAATCAATAAGAGAAAGGAAATTATGAGAGAGAGAGAGAGAGACAGAGACAGACAGAGACAGAGACAGAGAGAGACAGAGACAGAGAGAGACAGAGACAGAGAATTAAAATTCATGTAAAAGACCACTAAGATAAAAACATCAAACTGTGTACATCAAAGGTCTGGGATTCATGTAAATTATCAGATACGGTATAAGAGGGGGACACCTATGATAAAATAAAGAGTTAAATGGTGCAGGGAATCACTGGATCCATTATGCATGATACTTGTTTGGTCAAGTGTTTAGAGAGACATAAAAAACTTAATTCACTCACTTCAGTAAATTAAGTATTGATGCAGAGAGAAATGACTTGCAGTATCCAGTGTTTGAAATCTCCAACACTCATGAAACTTCTCAAAATACTGGGTACATTTCCTAATTGTATAAACCATCTTGCAGTGCATTAATGAGCAAAAATACTGGAATGTCAGATAAACACCTTCAATACACACAGATACAGATGCTATTTTAGACAGTCCCATCTTAAAATGTCAGGACCAACTTGCCTAGCCCCAGCCTCCTATGCTCCTCATGGGGCATCATAGGATTGGATGATGGATGGATGGATGAATATTTAATTACTTTTTGGTTGAACAATTGTGAAACTCTTATGCAATATTCTGAAATGTCTGTTGAATTCTGATGATCACAATACTGTATTTCGAAAGTCACTGCTCACAGTCTCATTATTTATCATACTTGACTGGGTCAACACTAGTGTCCACAATACTACAGTCATAAGTATAAGTACGCTGACGATTCTGTGCCAGCATTGTCCTGTATTCCATATTTCCATTCCTCCCCTAACACCTTTCCCTAAGTGATCTATTTTGCTTCTTACACTCAACTGCTCCTTTCTGTTACATAAATCCTTCCAATAATGCCATACTCTGCATAAATAACGTATAAAAGGATATTAACCAGCCATATCCAAAAATAAATCACTAACGAAGAGGTGTTATGGAGACTCCTTAAGTGATTTATTTTTCAATATGACTGGTTAATATCCTCCGGTACATCATTTGGCCATGTGGAGAGGATGGAGAGTGAGAGACTAATGAGGACAGTGTATGTGAGTGAGGTGAAGGGGGGGAGAGGGAGGGGGAGGCTGAGGATGAGACAGAGGGATGGGGTGGAGAGGTATGTGAGATGGGGGGGGGTGAGCTGGGGGAAGGACAGTGAAATGGCGAGGGACAGGGCGACATGGAGGCAATTTGTTTGTGACCACCCCTTATGGGACTAAGGCATCTGGCAATAGGTAGTATATACATCATTTATGCAGTGTGGCAATACTGGAAGGATTTATATAACAAAGAAGAAAGCAATAAAGGTGTAACAAACTGAAGACCGTAAATAACTAATTAATAAATAAATAACTAAATAATAACTAAACAACTAAATAAATAAATAAATAATAACTAAATAAATAACTAAAGACCATAAACAAAACTGACGCACAGGAAGCCACCAACAAGTAACTGAGCCAAGTTTAAATACTGACCCAATGTCCTCACCATCATCAACCCCTTACCTGAGGCCCTGGATTTGAATTTGTAGTACGGTATTCACCCTCCCACATCACACACACACATGCTATCCAACACCACGTCAGGCTCATACAGTACTTGAATATGAGAGAGAGATCTTGTAGTGTGCAGAGTATCCTGTAGTGTGTAGTAGTAGTCTTGTCCTGTGCATTTCGTTCTCCTACACACACACACATGCTAGCCAAGGCCTCCTCAGGATCATACAGTACTTGTGTATGATTGAGAGAGATCTTGTAGTGTGCAGAGACACTGTGTAGTGTGCAGTAGTAGTGTTGTCCTGGTGCTTTCTTTCTCCTACACACACACATTAGCCAACACCCTCTCAGGATCATACTGCACTTGTGTATGAGAGAGAGGTCTTGTAGTGTGCAGAGATATCCTGTAGTGTGCAGTAGTAGTCTTGTCCAGTGCATTTCTTTCTCCTACACTACACACACACACACACACTATCCAAGGCCCCCTCAGGATCATACAGTACTTGTGAGTGTGAGAGAGAACTTGTAGTGTGCAGAGATACCCTGTAGTGTGTAGTAACAGTCTTGTCCTGGTGCTTTCCTTCTCCTACACTACACACACACTATCCAAGCCCCCTCAGGATCATACTGTACTTGCATATGAGAGAGATCTTGTAGTGTGCAGAGATATCCTGTAGTGTGCAGTGGTAGTCTTTTTCTGAGCTTTTACTTCTCCTACAACACACACACACACTAGCCACAACCCCCTCAGGATCATACTGCACTTGCATATGAGAAAGATCTTGTAGTGTGCAGAGATATCCTGTAGTGTGTAGTAGTGGTCTTGTCCTGGTGCTTTCCTTCTCCTACACTACACACACACTAGCCAAGACCCCCTCCGGATCATACCACACTTGCATATGAGACAGCTTGCAGTGTGCAGTAGTCTCAGCCTGGGGTGGGATTCTTACCCATATTTATGAATGAAACCTTCTCAAAACTCATATTATTTTCTGAAGGAAGAAATAACAAATGAGAAGGTTCAGCATTTTCCTTTCCTTGTTCTTCACACAGATAACTATTCACAGAAATAACTAATACATCTTACGTTAATTTTCCTCTGCAACTATTTTTCTAGCAGGATGAATGATACTTAAACAGACTCAACACTTTCCTTTCCTTATCTTTCCCGGAAAAGCAAATCACAGCTCAAATAGGGTTCACATTCCCATTGATAAAGGAAACTCCCTAACACCTCTCCCTTAGCACTGTACTTTTGGATAGAGGTAGTTAACAGCCTTTTGCACAATATTTATGCAGAGGATGGTGATATTGGTATATGAGGGAGGGGAAGTGAGTTGGGGGGAGGGCAGTCAAATGGTGGGTGACAGAGCGACTTGGAGGTGTTTTGTCTGCAGCCACTCTTTGCGGGATTAGGGCGTCAGGCCATAGATAGAGAGAGATGGTGATACTGGGAGGATTTATGTAACACAGAAGTCAACAGTAAGGTGTAATAAGGAAAATAAATTGCTTGGGAAAAGGTGTTAGGGAGCTTCCACAACTGACGAGAATATGGACGAGAGGCTGCAATAAGTAAGACAGTAAATCCCAAGCCTTCACACTTCCCTCACCTCAACGATACAGCTGCTGTCCAAGGCTGCCCAAGGAACATACTGCCCTTGAATATAAGAATAATGTACTGTAGGCTATACCAGTGGACTCCTCCTTCACCTGAACACACCCCTGGCACTCCTGGTCTTGTACTGGAGGTGTGTTTGTCCTGCATGCCACTCCACATCATCCTCCTCCATGCAGCCTGGGAAAGAAGGTAATCATTGTTGACTGTGATACCATTGTGTGTGTGTGTGTGTGTGTGTGTGTGTGTGTGTGTGTGTGTGTGTGTGTGTGTGTGTGTGTAATTAGCTGGTTTTGGCCCTTGGTTTACCTTACAGTACACAGAAAACATCAGCTGTACCATGATCACTCCTAATACACAGATTCCTTGTGAGAATGCATTAATTTTTTTCATGTAATTGTGCCATTCTGTTATTCTAATTAAACTTGCAAAGGATCAGTAATGGCAGAAGAGCTGGTGAAGGATGGCAGTTGTTCCCTGGTGAATTAATTTGTATATGTTAGCCTTCGTCTATAATAATGGTGCCTCTCCATGCTGCTCAGTCTCCGGCAACCTCCTTATTCAGTCCCTTATCCCTGAGGTCATACTCCATGATCTCGTCTCAGGTCTTTTTCGGTCTGCCTCTTTCAACCCTACCCCCAACATGCACACTTCTCATCTTCCGCACCCAATTGTCATCCCCCGTCCTCTATACATGCCCAAACCATCTCAATCTACCCATTCTCATCATATCACCAATACACTCCAGTCCCATCACAACACCAATACACTCCAGTCCCATCACAACACCAATACATGCCAGTCCCATCACAACACCAATACATGCCAGTCCCATCACAACACCAATACATGCCAGTCCCATCACAACACCAATACACTCCAGTCCCAATGCAACACCAATACATGCCAGTCCCATCACAACACCAATACACTCCAGTCCCATCACAACACCAATACACTCCAGTCCCATAACACCACCAATACACTCCAGTCCCATCACAACACCAATACACTCCAGTCCCATCACAACACCAATACACTCCAGTCCCATCACAACACCAATACACTCCAGTCCCATCACAACACCACTGCACTTCACTCCCATCACAACACCAATACACTCCAGTCCCATCACAACACCAATACACTCCAGTCCCATCACAACACCAATACACTCCAGTCCCATCACAACACCAATACACTCCAGTCCCATTACAACACCAATACACTCCAGTCCCATTACAACACCAATACACTCCAGTCCCATAACACCACCAATACACTCTGGATCACAACACCAATACACTCCAGTCCCATCCTTCCTCTCAATTCTTAAATCATAAACCTAGCCCCCCCAGACCCTGCATTCATGGACGTACTGCAAGTTGCCCTGCTTCTACAGTCCACTAATCCTTTTTTTTGGGATAGGGAAGGGAGTGAGGGACGTTTGTACAACCTGGCAGCTCCACCAACCAGCCTTATTGGCGCCACCACACGAAGGTACCTGGTTAACATTTCGTACAATCACAACCAAAAAAATACTAAGTTAGGGAAAAAATAATACAAACAATGAGGATATAAAGCAGCCTTCAAAATGCTGTCTATCTATCTATCTATCTATTCCCAGACGCCTTAATCCCATAAGGGGTGGCCACAAACGGATAGTCTCCATGTCACTCTGTCCACCACCATTTCACTGCCCTGCTCCCAGCTCACACCCCCCTCTCTCATATATCTCTCCACTCCATCCCTCCATCTCATCCTTGGCCTCCCCCTTCCTCTCCCCCCCTCCACCTCACTCACATACACTCTCTTCGTCAGTCTTTCACCCTCCATCCTCTCCACATGAAAAAGAAACAGAAGATGCCATTTCTGAGTGAAAGGTACTTGGGCCAGTCTACAGAGAGGTACGTCCTGACATATATGAACTTCCAACTAACACTAACCACTGATGGAAAAACTGACTTTCTAAAATGTTTCTGATGCCTACTGTATGTCCTGCATGGTATATAAAAAAAAAAAAAAAAGGAAAGAAATAGTTTGACACCCTAAAAAGCTTCTGATTCCTACTGTATATCCTGTATGAGTAATGAAAAGAACATTCAAGTTTTTAAAAAGTTTCCAATTCCTACCATACATACTGTAGAATTAAAAAATGAAATAAAAAGTTGAGCATAAAGTATGAAATTTAAACAAGTAAACACAAGCATCGTATGGAATTAAAAGATTGAAATACAGGATGTGGATGTGACAGAAAACATTTGGAGCAATACACTGAGGTGGTTTGGCCATGTAGAGAGGATGGACAGTGAGAGACTAACAAAGAGAGAGTATCAGTGAGGTGGAGGAGGGGAGGGGGAGGGGGAGACTGAGGATGAGATGGAGAGATGGAGTGGAGAGGTATATGAGTGAGTGGGATGTGAGCTGGGGGAAGGACAGTGAAATGGCAGGGGACAGGGGGAGACGGAAGTGATTTGTTTGTGGCCACCCTTAACGGGATTAAGGCATCGCTACAGATAGATAGATTGATAGATAGACTAGCAAATGTGCACACTCACCTCAGTACTAAGCCAACTGTGGGTCGCTCAAACCACTTACTCCATAAACTCCAACACACCATATCATCATCAGTTGTTGCGAGAAGAACTGACATACATCGCCACTTGACCTGAAATACGAAATGGAAAATGTTACAACCATGGCCCTGACTCTGATACACGGTTATGAAGCTACACAAGGAAGGTGTGACTAGGAGGTGCAGCAGGGATTCCACAGGCTTGAATGGTGATTGGATGAATGTGTGGCCTATTTCACTGGGGATACTGGCCATTAATTCTCCTATTATTTTTTTACCTGGGCATGGTGTTCATTTGTCCACTAATTTTTTACCTGGGCATGGTGTTCATTTGTTCACTAATTGTTTAAATGGCCATGGTGTTCAACTGTTCTCCTACTATCATTTCTTTTAACTGGGTACTGTCTGCTGTTCATCAGTTCTCCCATTACTTTATTTTCCTTGCTTTCTGCATCTTGCCTTGCCCCACCAGAGGGTAGGAAAATAAGGCGGGGCGACAGTGATGACAAATATTTTAATGTTCATTATGGTTACGGTGGATACTGAGCTGGAAATCTACATACCCAAATCTCAGCATGCCTTCTTACATCTCATACCAATGAAATGGATTTTTTGATAACCCAAAATAATGTACAGTATTACCTGATAAAACCTAAATTAATGTACAGTATTACCTGATAAAACCTAGTGTACAGTATTAGCTGATAAAACCTAAAATAGTGTACAGTATTATCAGATCAATTCATAAGTGCTGGAAAGGGATGCCTTCATGTGGTGGCACTGATACAAACCAGGCAGCTTAACTGTCTGGCTATACAAACCTCCCTCCACCACTTCCCTATCTCCTGAAGGTAGGAGGATGGACTACAAGAGAAAGGCATCTGGATGGCACAGGAAATGCATCTTAATCCCTTCAGTACAGTGGCTATTTGGTGTGTCATGGCAGGCCTGGTGGGTTAAACCATGACATATCCTCAATGTCATATACTCCCTTAAAGTAAGCTGGGAAAGTGGGGGGGGGGGAAGCACTCTGGGGGTAGCCGGGATTGCTCACTGGTTCATGCTTTAGCTCTGCCCACTCTGTTCTTCAATCAGTCACTGTCCAGGCTGAGCATGACATAGCCACTGGTCACCCCCCTACATACACTACTTTGTTGTGGCAATTACTAATGGCAGCCATTTAGCGTAAGACATTATACAATGTTAACACAGTCTGGATAACACCTGGAGGAGTTAATTAGTAACCTGGCCTTGTATCCCAGCATAGTGAGTGAATAACCCACCACAGGCTCAGTGGCTTAAGCTACAGAGATAAGCACTCTGGCTAAGCACCATTATTATGGCATCGGCCACCAAGTTTACCCTACATTTGGCCGTAGTATAAAAACAATGCACATGAATCATGATTGTTATGTGGCCTAAGGAAAAAACAGGACATTTGTACAATGCATTAATACCATGGCAGATGTCTAATAAGAAAGTGTTAAGCCTGTGCCTAAGGTTGCAGCTACTGTTACAATTAATACAAATATTCAGGACACTGTACCTCCTAATACATATCAGCCAAAAATAAAACAAAAAGGATACATATACAGTAGCACTATTTCACATTTTCTATAATCCATTACAACAAGAGACAAAATCAGTTGGAGAAACTTTTAAGAAATCTGTGTTTCTTTGCACATATGGGACATGGCATATTTCCCCAAAGCCACTGCTAAATGGTTCCAGCCACCCATAGTTCAATTCAGTGGCAATCCTGACCACACCATGTCCAACTTTCTACGAGTTATTGTACATTGTGGAACTATATCACCAGGTGCTTCCATCCCGCATGAGGTGGACACAAATGAACCACCTCCATGTCACCCTATCCTCTGCCATCTAGCTATCCTCTCTCCAACTCACACCACCCTCTCACTTGCATCTCCACCCTTTCCCACCACCTAATTCTCAGTCTCCCCCTCCAACCTCACTCACATACTCTTCTAGTGTGCCTCTCATTCTCCATTCTCTACATATAGCCAAACCATCTCAGAGTAATTCCCTTTATGCTTTCTTGCACATCCACAAAATCTTGATGTTTCTCACACATCCCCATTAACATCACAGCCCTCCCAAATCTAAAAATCTAATTACCAAAGAGTGTATAATTTCCAAAACGTTTTCTCATACAACTGGGGTGTCGTGATACCACCAGTCATCACACAATCAATGCACATTTGAAAAGAAAGTAAGGTAGGTTTGTTTAAAAAATACATAAATAAATAAATAAACAGAATTACCATGAATGTCTGGAACTTCAAATGGTTGGGTCCTGGTTCTCTGTGTTGGGTTCAGAGCTCTAACTGACTAGGAGCCTGTATGTACCCTTCCCTTGGCCCAGGCTTAGATCTTCTTAGCTAGAGGCAGTGGAGTTGCCTGGACCATCTGAGGCAGACACACAGGTGGCGCACAACGTGGTGAGGCAGTGGGCGGTTTACGTCCACCCCACAAACGTGATAATTTGGCCTCTCAACTCCTGAGAAAATTGTGAGGTGGCAGCATCTGTGGCCTGCAATGTAAACATGTTGCCATCAGACAGTGATCATCAGTACAGTACAGGGGCTGGACTCTTGAACATAATATAATAACTCGGTAACACCATAAAGAATTTTCAGTGATCACCATTCCATTAGCCCTTAAGATCGTCATCTGTCAAATTGTGGAACAACTATGCATGATTAGCTCTGCGTGCCACAAAATTTACTGCCATGCTGGCTTATAGTATATCGTATCGTATCAAATCAAATCATTAAATTCTCCTGGTAATGCCCATCCCTACTGCTAACTGACACAGCAACGCCTCACCCGTCGCCTCTGCTGGCCGGGAATCCTGTTCAAGCTTGATGGTTATAACACCGACCACCACATGGGTGACTGTGACAGGACTGCGATTGCAGTAGTACTGTACTTCAAAAATGCAATACCACAAGTTTCAGATGAGTTTGTCACAATGGTAATTCTGCAACTGAAATCATGCAGTCCACTATTTGCAGACTGCGGAAGTGACTGTGAAGGTGCCCAGCTCTGCTATTGCCACAATGAAAACTTTTCAGGAATGAGGAAATAATCTAATTAACTATTGAGGTGTTTTGGCCATGTGGAGAGGATGGAGGGTGAGAGACTGACAAAGAGAGTGTATGTGAGTGAGGTGGAGGGGGGAAGAGGGAGGGGGGAAGAGGGAGGGGGGAAGAGGGAGGGGGAGGCCGAGGATGAGATGGAGGGATGGGGTGGAGAGGTATATGAAAGAGGGGTGAGTGAGTTGGGAGCAGGGCAGTGAAATGGCGGGGGACAGGGCGACGTGGAGGCGATTTGTTTGTGGCCACTCCAAACAAGATTGAGACGTCTGGCAATAGATAGATAGAACTACTGTGGTATTGCAGCAGGATAAATAACAGCATCAGACAATCCCATTTTTCCCTTTGAGGTGCTGGGTCCCAAGGCCTGGCTAGGTGAGAACTGTACACATACTGGTATGCTGGATGACCTGCCTACTTCTCTTCATGGCACTAAGGGATCAAAAACCCTCGTTGTCCCTTTGGAAGCAGACAAGGAAAAGCTGCCACTCCAACAGGGGCATTCTGACCACTAGATTATTAAACATCCAATTGTCCCAAATTACACTATATCGTCTAATAATCCCCAGCCATATTTATCTCTGATGCTTGCCTATGTGCAGTACCATATTCAGACCTTCCATTACATCAGGAGGCCTGAAATATCATGAGATTCAAACCAGCTGCATCTATAAAAGATAGGATTTCCAGTCTATAATAAAAATGTAAACAAGTATTTTATCTTTCAAAATATAGAAAATTACACATCATCTAATAAATCCCCAACCATATCAATTTCCAACGCTTGCCCTATTCAGATTTAAAACTTCCATTAAAAAAAAGGATGACAGAAATATTATGAGATTTAAAGCACCATCATCAGCCTACCTAGTTAAAGGGATTCCGCGGCCTTTAATCCACTGCAAACATCTTTATAACCTTTTAAAACGCCGTCTCAAAATGTTTGCAAATATATCCTCGACCATATTAATCTTCATTATTCCTCATCTCTGGGACCATATTCAACCTTAATTAAGTATGGATGACACGAATATTTGGGGATTTAACTGCATCACCCTACCTGGGTTTAAAAGGACATCTTGGTCACCTGGGAATACACAACGTCGTATGTCCTCATAGCTAATAATTATACATTATATCACCCATCTATACTTGTACATAATACCACAAGGAGGTAATAAATATATAAGCATGAGAACAGCACTAATAATAATCACAATAACACCGTAATTAAAGAATGAAATCGTCGCTCACCTCAGCATCTCTTAAACCCCCGCTCCCATTATGCTCGTGACGTCACAGTACAAGCAAATGTATTTAGTTTTTATTGCAAAAGTATAGACAATTTTGCTGCTATATCATTAGTTTTTCAAGCTATAATTTGTTTGCAAAATATACTGATCAAGTATTTTTGCTAATTCATGTTTTTATCTCTCTTTGCTGAAGGAGGTGTGTGCATGGTAGGACCCTCCACCTTATTCTGTTGCATATGTACTTTGTATGCCTTTACAACAGTAAACATTTCAATCAATCAATCAACCAATTAATCAGCTTATACCAAGGAAAAGTAATAAAGATACATCCACCATGAGCCGAAACAAAACGGTAGCCGTAACTAAGCCATTACCTCGAAACCAGCTTGGGTAAAAAAGAAATAAACAGAAAAATGATTGATGAACAACTATGATATAGAAGAAAATAATATAAGACGCACATTCAGCACAAACTAGAGAGGGAGCCGAAACGTTCATCCCGAAACCACTACTTGACCTGCTTAATGGAAACAATCTTGGCCCGTCCTTACCTCGGTGCCTTAATTCCACTTGATTTTCTCCGAGCGTCTTGTAAGAGGGGCTAAGGGCATGGGGATCCAGCTGAAGGTGTTACTGGAGCCTGACCTGCCTTTCTACTACAGCGGGCATGATGTGTGTGGGCGGGTATTGGCCACAGTAGACATGCCCACCGCCTGCACTGGTGAGGGCTTTATGTAATCTTTGCGTTATCCTATAGTCATCAGGTACAGTTTCTCCTCACCCCCCTAATCCTTGCAAATTCTCATCCTCCAATTCTAGCATATTCTCACCTTCTGATTCTTGCTAATTTTCTCTAATAATTGCAAATTCTCATCCTCTAATTGTGGCAAATTCTCACCCACTAATCCTAGCAATCTCTGCCTCAAAGAAGCAGCCAAATTTGCAGATGAAAAAAAATATATATATTGGTAGTTGAGCTTTTCCAGGGTTAGGGTAGATTATTTTGGTAAATGTTCGAAATTACACCCAACTAACTGGCACTGGAATTAATATGCTCATTGCTGAATTTAAGCAGATCCAAGCACTTTCTCTTATATAAGCATTCAGTGTAAGTGCTTTTCTTTGTGCATAGGAAAAGAAGATGGGAAGGAGGAGTCTATAGCTCCTATCTCCATCTTTCATTTCATCTAAATTAACCTACCCTAGCCTAATTTTATTTAATCTTGATGTAGAGATGATAAGGGATGGAGAACATACTTTAATTTAGTCTGGACGTAGATCAGTAAGGGATGGAGTGAGCTGAACAACCCCCATCCCCACTCCTTATCTATCTATTGCCAGACGCCTCAATCTCGTTTGGGGTGGCCACAAACAAATCGTCTCCATGTCGCCCTGTCCCCCGTCATTTCACTGCCCTGCTCCCAACTCACACCCCCCTCTCTCACATACCTCTCCACCCCATCCCTCCATCTCATCCTCGGCCTCCCCCTTCCTCTTCTCCCCTCCACCTCACTCACATACACTCTCTTTGTCAGTCTCTCATCCTCCATCCTCTCCACATGGCCAAACCACCTCAGTGTGTTCCTCATAACGCTTCCTATCACATCCACATCCACACCACAACGCTCCTTTATATCCTCATTCGTCAGCCTGTCTCTCCATGTGACTCCACAGGCTCCTCTTAAATAACTCATTTCCACTGCTCTCACTCTTGCCTTGTGTCCTTCCAACAACGTCCAAGCTTCACTTCCGTACGTTAGAGTTGGTATCACAATACTGTCATGTAGTAACTTTTTCACTTCCATGCCACTACCCTGTTTCTCATCACTGCTTTCAAAGAACCAGCAACCTTTCTTCCCTGCTGTACCCTTTCAAGCACTTCACCCTCCAAACCTCCATCCTTACTCTTCACACTACCCAAGTACTTAAACATACTCACATTTTCCAATTTCTCACCATCCAACCTCGCTGTACATTCACTAACTTCACCTCTCTCAAAGACCATCACTTTACTCTTCCCTACATTCACCTTCAGATTCCGTTTCTTACACACTCCCAAACTCATCCACCAAGCCTTGCAGCTCCCCTTCGTCTTCACTCAACAACACAGTATCATCAGCAATCAATTTGGGGAGTGAAGGAGCGAGAGTAATTTTCTGGATGGGTGAAATATCAAACGTGGACTGGCGCTTTATTTAAAAATCGTTTTTTTGTTAAATCTATATCGTTCACATACATAATAATATTTTTCATTCAGTTAATTCCTCAGGTTCCTGCTAAAGCCTCAAATAACTCTTCCAGGCTCCTGTAATTCATCTCAGCGGAATAAAATCATCTGGCATTAGCTGGAGTGAAATATTAGACCTGTTTCAACAATGACACAGTCAAGTTCACTGCCTCATCCTCCACTCCCCCCTCACCCATCCAGAAAATTACTCTCGCTCCTTCACTCCCCAAATTTACATCTCCCAATCCCTCACTCCCTATTTTCCCTCTCTCACTCCCTCCATCTCCTAAATACTTCTCGCTCCCCATTGCACTTCTCTTCTATAATTTCACACCTTCAGACTTCTATATTTCTCTCTCTCTCTCTCTCTCTCTCTCTCTCTTTCTCTCTCTCTCTCTCTCTCTCTCTCTCTCTCTCTCTCTCTCTCTCTCTCTCTCTCTCTCACACACACACACACACACACACACACACACACACACAAATGATATCTAAATGTAATAACTGAAATTCTCGAGTGACAGTGATGGAGAGAATGGTATGTTGAGTGAGCCTTTGACTGATTTTAAGAGTGAGTGAGTGAGTGAGTGGGTGAATGAGAGTAAGTGGGTGTGTGAAAAAATGAGTGAGTGGTTGAGAAGGTGAGTGAGTGAGTGTGTGAGTGAGTGATTGAGTAAGCAAACGAGTGATTGAGTGAGAAAGTGAGTGAATGAAAAAGTGGGTGAGTGAGTGGATGAGAAAGCGAGTGAGTGAGTGAGAGTGAAGGGCGATGGTGAAGCGACGGACACAAACTTCTTCACCTCTCCCTCCTTCCTTCCCTCCTTTCTTCCTTCCTTCCTTCCTTGCCTTCTTATTTTCTTACTTTTCAGGAACGGCCCCCTTGCTACTCCCAGAACGGTCCTTGGTTTCTGACTTGCTTCTCATTCAGGAACGGCCCTACTGACCTCTCACTGCCACAGCCTCTCACACATCACTTCAAACTCTCTCTCTCTCTCTCTCTCTGTTTATCCTTTACATATACTTTTCTGTCTTTTAATCTACGTTGGTTCTTAGTTCAGAGAGAGAGAGAGAGATCCCTGTTCTTACCTGCCAGACAGGTGTATCACATCCCCAGAAATGTGTGTGTGTGTGTGTGTGTGTGTGTGTGTGTGTGTGTGTGTGTAGACAGACAGACACAGACAGGTGGATTTAGTGTGTTTGTGTGTGTAATTCACCGGGTCGGTCAGGATCACTTGATGGTCGTGATTGTCAGCTTTTACCCTCCCGGAAGGGAGCTGAGAGCTCATATAGTCCGATCTAAGGGCAAGGCTGTGACCTTCACACACGCACACACTCGTCCCCTTGCTCAAGGGGGACAGTAACCACCCACTTCATCAGTGAAACTCTTCGCAACCTGAGCGAGGCGCGAACTCCCGTCCACCAGTTGGCAAGCGAGAACGTTACCACTGCATCAGCGAGCGGTGTGTGTGTGTGTGTGTGTGTGTGTGTGTGTGTGTGTGTGTGTGTGTGTGTGTGTGTGTGTGTGTGTGAGAGACAGACAGACAGACAGACAGACAGGTAGATTTAGTGTGTGTGTGTGTGTGTGTGTGTGTGTGTGTGTGTGTGTGTGTGTGTGCAAACAATGAATCAAACTCCTGCCATTGACAAACACACAATACAAACACTCACCACACACCCACAAACACCAAACACTCCCAAACACACCTGAAAAAAACACATGATAATAAGAACATAAACCCACACCATCATCACCATCACCATCATCATCATCATCACCATCATCATCATCACCATCATCACCGTCACCATCATCATCATCATCATCACCATCATCACCATCACCATCATCATCATCATCATCATCACCGTCACCATCATCATCATCGTCACCATCATCATTATCATCACCACCATCATCATCATCATCACCATCATCATCACCATCATCATCATCTATCACCATCATCACCGTCATCATCATCATCACCATCATCATCATCACCATCATCATCATCACCATCATCATCATCACCATCACCATCACCATCATCATCACCATCATCATCATCACCATCATCATCATCATCATCATCATCACCATCATCATCATCATCATCATCATCACCACCACCACCACCACCACCACCACCACCACCACCACCACCACCATCATCATCATCATCACCATCATCATCATCATCATCATCATCATCACCATCATCATCATCACCATCATCACCACCACCATCATCATCATCATCACCATCATCATCATCATCATCATCACCATCATCATCATCATCATCACCACCACCACCACCACCATCATCATCATCATCACCATCATCATCATTATCATTTCCATCATCCCAAATAATAATAATAATTATAATGAGACTAATACTAATCATCATCATCATCATCATCATCATCATCATCACCATCATCATCACCACCACAATCACCGTCACCATCAAATCTGAACAAGGAGGCACATTCAGAGAGCACTACACCCCGTCCTTCCCTGGCCTCACCACACCACCTCCTTATAGTGATGATATGGACATTCACCACAGTAATCCACATATGGTGTTGTGATATGGTGTTGAGCAGACGTTAGTAAGAAAATATATATATACTGTTTCATTAATCTCTCTCTCTCTCTCTCTCTCTCTCTCACGCCCCCGGGAGCTAGTAAATACAGGTAATGTGTGCTATGTTAATTATTATCACAAGACTCCAGGTGAAAACACATTGTAACACCCACTCCACTCCGGCTTTGTGTGTGTGTGTGTGTGTGTGTGTGTTCTTACCTAATTGTCCTTACCTAATTGTATCTTTACAGGAATGAGTCAAGCTCGTACTGTCCCGTGTCTTAGTCTACCTTTCTGTTTTGTCTGTCTGTTTTCCTGTCTGTGTCTGTCTGTTAGCTTACCTGTGTGTGTGTGTGTGTGTGTGTACCTTTCTGTTTTTGTCTGTCTGTCTGCCTTTTTCCCTACCTGCCTGCTGTCTGCCTGCTTCCTTGCCTGCTGGTTACCTCACTATTCTGTGGATGTATTTTTGTGGTCAATATGTCTCTCTGTCTCTCTATCTATCTATCTGTCTGTCTGTCTTTCATCCTACCTACCTGCCTATCTACCTACCAATCAGTCTGCCTTTCACTTCCTGCCTACCTGTCTGCCTTTCTTCCCTACCTGCCTACCTGCCCACCTACTGCCTACCTACTGCCTGCCTTCCTGCCTCTCACTCTGTACCTGCTTACGTACCTGCCTTTTTCCCTGCCTGTCTTCCCTCCTACGTCACTACCTGCTTCCTTAACTACCATTCTCTGTACCTAATTACGTTTTTTTCCCCGTCCATCCCTAGCTCCATTGTTTTGCCTCCTTAATTTCATGTCTCTCCCTCCCTCCCTCCCTCCCTCTCTCTCTCTCTCTCTCTCTCTCTCTCTGTAAATTTTTATTCAGATTTTATTTCCCCAATGTCATCCTTGGTCTCCACCACACTCACATATACTCTTCTAGTTAGTCTCACTTTGGCTATGACACCCCCACTACCCTGTACAACAGTATCGCCAATAAGACATATAAGGAGCCTTTGACACAGAGGCAACGCAACACAGAGAAAAGAAGGCGAAAAAAAGTCAAATGAATGTTATCAATGTTGGATAAGTTACATAAGTTTGCCCTCCATTGTTTACAGTTTTCTATCTTGTAAGCTCCGCCCCCAAGATGGCGTCCTGCTGTCTCCCTCGACCCACAACACAACAATGCCACTGCCCACATCCACGGACCACGCCACGGCAACCCCTTTCAGTTACCCCATGAGGCAGGGATGGGTAGGTGTTGGTCATTCAGCTCCGCGGCGCCCCTTCGTCTACTTCAATCCAATCCTCTCTCTCTCTCTCTCTCTCTCTCTCCTTGTTCCTGTTCTTTCCTCCATTTTCTCTGTTGTTCTTTCCCTGCTTCCTCCTTTCCACTCTATTTTTCTTTCCTCTCGTCTTTCTTCCCACGCATGTACTTTTTTATCTTTCTTCCTCCCACTTCTGCATCTTTCTTCTTTCCTTCCTCTTTCGATCCGTCTCCTCTTCCTTCTCTCTCTCTCTCTCTCTCTCTCCTTGTTACTCTTCTTTCCCCCATTTTCTATGTTGTTCTTTCCCTCCTTCCCCCTTTCCACTCTATTTTTCTTTCCTCTCGTCTTTCTTCCCACGCATGTACATTTTTATCATCCTCTCCCTTCCTCCCACTTCTGCATCTTTCTCCTTCTCTCTCCTTCGGTCCGTCTCCTTTTCCTTCTCTCTCTCTCTCTCTGCAATACTAAACTGACACAAGTAGCTAATAAGCCTACACGAAGCACTGCTACCTCTGCAACTCTTCTTGATATAATTACAACTAACATTCCTGAGAAAGTAACTCCTAGCGATGTTGTGCCGCGTATCATGGGTGAGGCACCACCTTATAACTGTAACTGCAAATATAAGTGAACCTAAACGTCCACCTATTATTATAACCTTCCTATCTATATATTGCCTGCCGCCTTAATTCCGAAAGGGGTGGCCACAAACAAATCGCCTCCATGTCGCCCTGTATCCCCGCCATTTTACTGCCCTGCTCCCAGCTGACACCCCCCTCCCTCATATACTTCACTCCAAGATCGAATCAACACCAGGTCAACGCATTTCTCGACTCATTTTGGCTTGTGCGCAGGTGACGGGTAGCGGAGGCCGTATAAAAGGCGCGGAGGCAAGCATAATGCCTTCCATACAGCAGCCAACATCATTGCTCAGTCCCCTCTTAGCACTCTATTATGCTTAGTAACCAATTACCCGCCCCCTAGGTAAATCAGCAAGGGCACTGTTAGCTCTACCCTGACGGGCTCTTTGTTTGCCCGTACCCCACCAAGTGTGGGGAAATATCCAACAACAACAACAACAACAACAAGCAACGTATCAGTTAGTCATAGGAAACCGTATGGGCTGGCCGACGGTGCGTCCTCCGCCGCGGGTATACTTCTTCCCTCCCCCCCTCCATTCATTTTCCTGGCTAGCCTATGCCCTTGTTATGGTATTACTATTACAGTGTACCTACCATATAGCCTACCTAATTTTGCCTTACTAAAATATGAATAGTCGATGATAACCATGTGTGTGTGTGTGTGTGTGTGTGTGTGTGTGTGTGTGTCAAAAGGCAATATCTTGGAAATGCCAGAGGATAAAAAAAAAAAAAAAAAACATTCTACCCCCCTCCCATTGTAATACAAATTTGAGTAGGGAAGATAAGTGTATAAGTATTAAATGGGAAGGCCGGTCGACAACTGCAAATGCGCCCCCCCCCCCAACAGACACAAGGCTCCCCCAACTTTTGCCCTAATGTACTTCCATCCCCCTTGTGTGTGTGTGTGTGTGTGTGTGTGTGTGTGTGTGTGTAGAATCATCAACTCTCTCTCTCTCATACCTTCTTACCTCCCATCCCTCCTTCCCTACCTTGTGTGTGTGTGTGTGTGTGTGAGTGAGTGAAAGAATTATAAGAAAAATTGGATAAATATCTGAGAACTATCAAACATGCGTCCCTTCTCCCTTCACGGAGGGTGGCCAAGAGGGTGAGAAGGAGGATGATTAAAGACACATACACATCTTTATGGTCCTTCAGTGGAGGAGTCATACAACCTCTTTTTCTCTCCCCAAGTGACAGGCAAATCAGAAATCCGTCAAATCAGGGTATGGCAAATCGAGTAAAGTGTAATCTCTTATGCTTACTTAGTAACTGAAAAGAACAAAGGAAGATAATCAAGGAGATTGGGCGATGGAGTTAGGCTATTATATATATATATATATATATATAGAGAGAGAGAGAGAGAGAGAGAGAGAGAGAGAGAGAGAGTTGAATTCTACATCACAAATAGTATAGTTCTCGCTGAATTATAAACAGAAAACCAGAGAGAGCGAGATAGAGAAAAATCCTTCGCTTGATCTAACGGAAATGCGCGTATGCGTTGACCTGGTGTTTATTCGATCTTGCTTCACTCCATCCCTCCATCTCATCCTCGGCCGTCCCCTACCTCTCCCCCCCTCCACCTGATTCACATACACTCTCCTCGTCAGTCTCACACTCTCCATCCTCTCCACATGGCCAAACCTTCCCTGACCTGCAAACTATAGCAATGATGTACTGTGTTGCCACCTACTAAATGAAACCAATACTACTATTCTGGCCACTGACAATGTACATGAACAGGTTGATGTGTTACCCTCAGTGTACACCACAAGTTTGTACAAATGTGCCCCGCTTGTTACTAGAGAAATACCACGTCCTGCTGCCCCTTGCATTACCCATGACATGTCCTGCCCCTTGCATTACCCATGACATGTCCTGCCCTTTGCATTGCCCATGACATGTCCTGCCCCTTGCATTACCCATGACATGTCCTGTCCCTTGCATTACCCATGACATGTCCTGCCCTTTGCATTGCCCATGACATGTCCTGCCCTTTGCATTACCCATGACATGTCCTGCCCCTTGCATTACCCATGACATGTCCTGCCCCTTGCATTACCCATGACATGTCCTGCCCCTTGCATTACCCATGACATGTCCTGCCCTTTGCATTGCCCATGACATGTCCTGCCCCTTGCATTACCCATGACATGTCCTGCCCCTTGCATTACCCATGACATGTCCTGCCCCTTGCATTACCCATGACATGTCCTGCCCCTTGCATTACCCATGACATGTCCTGCCCCTTGCATTACCCATGACATGTCCTGCCCCTTGCATTACCCATGACATGTCCTGTCCCTTGCATTACCCATGACATGTCCTGCCCCTTGCATTACCCATGACATGTCCTGCCCCTTGTATTACCCATGACATTCGGTAAATAACACAAACACGGCATCACACACGCAGTCAATTAACACTAAACAGGCTCAACATGTCAGTACAGGAAAGTTACAGGGATTTAAAGAAAAGAGCCAAATTACTTATTAACCCGCTATAAACCAATATTATCACAAACTCTCAAACTCCAGAGGTAATACTTGTGCAACATGGAAAATACTCCAAGACATACAGTATACCCAACAACAACAACTCCAACAATGGCTTTTTTGATGATCAACAAAGTACAGCTGAAGAATTTATTAACTTTTTCGCAAACGTAGGTAAAAGAACTTCTGAAAATACCCAGGTGTCCTTGTAAACAAATAACACCATAAATCCTGCCTCTGCCAGACCTGTGACTGGTAATGGCACAGGCAGCATAACACAGTTCCCACCAGACACTGATGATGTTAACACTGTAATATTAACAATTAAACATTAAAATAATACTAAATCTTATGGCCCAGACACTATTTCTATCTATCTATCTATCTATTGCCAGACGCCTTAATCCCGTAAGGGGTGGCCACAAACACATCGTCTCCATGTCACCCTGTCCGCCGCCATTTCATTGCCTTGCTCCCAGCTCACACCCCCCTCTCTCATATACCTCTCCACTCCATCCCTCCATCTCACCCTTTGCCTCCCCCTTCCTATCCCCCCCTTCCACCTCACTCACATACTCTCCTCGTCAGTCTCTCACTCTCAATCCTCTTCACCTGGCCAAACCACCTTAATGTGTTTCTCCTAACGCTTCCTATCACATCCACATCCACACGACAACGCTCCTTCATTGTAATACTAACAAACATTTACAAAAAACTAAATCTTATGACTCAGACAATATTTCCCTTCGTTTTATTAAGGCTTCCCTCTTAATACTGGCATTGTATTTAACCCACATAATAAATTCTTCAGTTGTTACGGGCGTAGGCCTATACCCTACTGCTGGGAAGAATGCTGTAGTCACGCCTCTATATAAAAATGGGCACACTCAGGTCGTCAGCAATTACCCACCAATTTCACTGCTACCTGATTTTTTTCCCTAAAATTATCGAAAAAATCGTCTCAACTAATAACATTTCTCGAGTCAAACAAACTTCTCTCACAAACCCAGCATAGTTTCCGTACTAAGCTATCCAGAATTACAGCACTGACAGTTATCACTGATAATATCACCATAACATGCATCAATTACAGCACTCACAGTTATCACTGATAATATCACCATAACATGGATAATACACACATATCACTTGCAACTCTCCGTCATCTCTCAAAAGCTTTCGATAGTGTCAACCATTCCATTCTCCTCAATAAACTCAGTCAGGTCAATGTTGATAACTGGTTTGACAGCTGCCTTAATAACGGAACACAATCCAAAACACCAAATCCTCCAAATCATATGTCACCTATGGGGTACCCCAAGGCTCAGTTCTTGGCCCTATACTATTCAATATATATGTGAACGATCTCTCAGCAAATCTTAACGACTGTGCGTCAGTGCAATATGCTGATGACCGTTTCTTCACAGTGGCAAACTAGATTCTCTCCAGGATGTATTGCACAAAGCAGAGCAAACCTTGAATACAGCCAGGGAATATTTCGTTAAAAACGATCTTCTGAATACCATTAAAACACAATGTATCTTTTTAGGTGCAGGCCAATGATCTCACTAATACCACCTAACACTACTGTTGGATTTGGAGACACAGCAGTTCAAGCCAACACTGATGTGCAAAACTTAGGTATATATATGGATTGCTACATGACCCATGATAAGCATGTAAATTAACAATTAAAAAAGTACTGGTCATATTAATATATATTAATAGGATAACAGATGGCTTTGACAAAGACCCTCGACACTTCATAGTGTAGGCACTGGCCCTGAATATCCTAACGGCATATGTGGCACTGCAGGCACTGGCCCTGAGTATCCTAAACTACGGCAGTGTAATATGTGGCACTGCAGGCACTGGCACTAAGTATCCTAAACTACGGCAGTGTAATATGTGGCACTGCAGGCACTGGCACTAAGTATACTACGGCAGTGTAATATGTGGCACTGCAGGCACTGGCACTAAGTATACTACGGCAGTGTAATATGTGGCACTGCAGGCACTGGCACTAAGTATACTACGGCAGTGTAATATGTGGCACTGCAGGCACTGGCACTAAGTATACTACGGCAGTGTAATATGTGGCACTGCAGGCACTGGCACTAAGTATACTACGGCAGTGTAATATGTGGCACTGCAGGCACTGGCACTAAGTATACTACGGCAGTGTAATATGTGGCACTGCAGGCACTGGCACTAAGTATACTACGGCAGTGTAATATGTGGCACTGCAGGCACTGGCACTAAGTATACTACGGCAGTGTAATATGTGGCACTGCAGGCACTGGCACTAAGTATACTACGGCAGTGTAATATGTGGCACTGCAGGCACTGGCACTAAGTATACTACGGCAGTGTAATATGTGGCACTGCAGGCACTGGCACTAAGTATACTACGGCAGTGTAATATGTGGCACTGCAGGCACTGGCACTAAGTATACTACGGCAGTGTAATATGTGGCACTGCAGTACATCTCAACTTTCACGTGTACAGAAACTACACAATTTTGCTGCTAAAGTTGTCGATGGAAAAGCCAGGAAGTGTGACCATGTACTGTACCATGTACTGTACTGTACCATGTGCTGTACTGTACCCTGTCACTGCAATGTTAACACAACTGAAATGTACTGTACCATGTACTGTACTGTACCATGTGCTGTACCATGTACTGTACCATGTACTGTACTGTACCATGTACTGTACTGTACCATGTACTGTACTGTACCATGTCACTGCAATGTTAACAGAACTGAAATGTACTGTACCATGTACTGTACTGTACCATGTGCTGTACCATGTACTGTACTGTACCATGTACTGTACCATGTCACTGCAATGTTAACACAACTGAAATGTACTGTACCATGTACTGTACTGTACCATGTGCTGTACCATGTACTGTACTGTACCATGCGCTGTACCATGTACTGTATTGTACCATGTACTGTACCATGTCACTGCAATGTTAACACAACTGAAATGTATTGTACCATGTACTGTACTGTACCATGTGCTGTACCATGTACTGTACTGTACCATGTACTGTACTGTACCATGTACTGTACTGTACCATGTACTGTACTGTACCATGTACTGTACTATGTCACTGCAATGTTAACACAACTGTAATGGCTAAACACACCAAACAAGATAAAGTTTGACACAGCTGTCACAGTCTTCCAATATCCAGCTAATCTCTACCCTGACTGTCTCCTGTCTTTCCATCGCTGTCACTGTCTCCTGTCTTTTCCATCGCTGTCACAGTCTTCCAATATCCAGCTAATCTCTACCCTGACTGTCCCCTGTCTTTTCCATCGCTGTCACAGTCTTCCAATATCCAGCTAATCTCTACCCTGACTGTCTCCTGTCTTTCCATCGCTGTCACTGTCTCCTGTCTTTTCCATCGCTGTCACAGTCTTCCAATATCCAGCTAATCTCTACCCTGACTGTCCCCTGTCTTTTCCATCGCTGTCACAGTCTTCCAATATCCAGCTAATCTCTGCCCTGACTGTCTCCTGTCTTTCCATCGCTGTCACTGTCTCCTGTCTTTTCCATCGCTGTCACAGTCTTCCAATATCCAGCTAATCTCTACCCTGACTGTCTCCTGTCTTTTCCATCGGTACACAACATGACACAAAGTATTACTAGACCAAACAATAATCTGTTCGTTGCTAAGGTTAATAGCGACTCAGGTGCAAGATCCTTAGCAGTAACAGGGCCAAAGATATGCAACCACCTGCCAGAAAATGTCAAGGAATTACACAGTTTATACACCTTCAAAGTAGCCTTAACAGTTACTTACTAAACACCTTTCAATAACCTTACTGTATACTATTAAACAATAATAAACTAAACAATAATAAACTAGTAATATATGAGGCAAAAGTATGATGTAGTAATTACCAAACACAACAATTTAAAATAGGAAATGTAATGTTATTTAGTGTATTGATAATTGTACAGTTATATACTTGTGTATTATACTCCCTAACACTTTTATCTACAGTGTATAATCTTCACGAGTACGCTTTGTACTATTACTGTATACATTATTTATATTGTTATATGAATAACCACTGTTAGTGGATATAAACATTATTATTATTAATTTTAACAATTTAATAATAATAATAATAATAATAATTATTATTATTATTATTATTATTCCATCCATCCATCATCCAAACCTACGTTGCCCCATGAGGAGCGTAGGATCCCACGGCTAGGCAACTTGGTCCAAGATGAGAGTGACCAGCCTCACTCATCCCTGAGTGGCATTACGTGAGCAATAAACCCCAACCATCCCTTGGATATAAACCTTCACCAGCTCAGTCCGATTGCAGCGCCTTAATTACCCACTAAACCACCAGGCGCCAAAATTTGGTTATGTGGTTACCACCCAGCGTTGTATATGGTTCCCTGGTGTACAGGAAACCATTTGGCTTGTCACTCAGTGTAGAGTCACCCACAGGCAGAAGTAAGAGGAAAGAGTGAAGGAAAGAAAGACAAGAGGGAGTGTAAAGTCACCCATAGGAAGAAGGATGAGGAAAGAATGAAGGAAAGACAGAAGAGAGAATGTAAAGTCACCCGTAGGCAAAAGAAAGAGGAAAGAATGAAGGAAAGACAGACAGAAGAGGATGGACGGAAAGAAGGATAGAGGAGAGGAAAGGGCAGACACCCGACAGCAGCACTACATGGAGTGAGTGGATGGTGAGCGCCCCCACCTACCACAAATTATTATTATTATTATTATTATTATTATTATACTCTCCTCCCTCCATATTTCTTCCCTCCCTGCCTCCTGCCTGGCCTCACAGCTGCCAGCCAATCAGAGGGCGGCTGGTGCTAAGGGCAGAGGGAGGCGGACGCTGATTGGCTGAGCCAGTGTAAACACAGCCGCGGCAGCCATATTGCTCCGCCTACTGCCTCTTTACTATTGTCCTTTTCTCACTCTTTATCAGCCTTTTCTATCTATCCGCTTGTGTCTATTTATCTATTTGGTCTATTTTGAGTGTCTATTGGTGAGTTGAGGCGTTGGGGAGGGGATAGATGGGATAATGTTTTAAAATGTGGGGATTTTTGCAGCCCTGCGTTTGGCAACACCGTGTGAAGCCCCGCGTTGCTGAGAGAGAGAGAGAGAGAGAGAGATTTTCCAGTTTTCACTGCACTTCTTCGTGACTAGCATCATTTAGTGCTGATTTGCAATAGTTCTTTCACCTTAACTTGGCTCAAAAAGACAAGACTAAGACTTTCCATAGTTTTCACTGCACTTCTTCGTGACTAGCATCATTTAGTGTTAATTTGGTCTAGTCCTTTCACCTTAACTTGGCTCCTTTTCGTCTTTTTGCAGTTTATTTCACGTAGCTCACTGGCAAAAGACAATACTAAACCTCTCCAGCCTTTTCATGGCACTTCTTCATGACTAGCATCATCTATAAATATATCCTTACAACTCAGCATTCACGAGGAAGAAGGCGAGGAAGATGGAGAAGAAGAAGGAGGAGGAGGAGGAGGAGGAGGAGGAGGAGGGGGGAGAAGAGGACAAAGAAGGCGCCATCTTCAGACATGTATATCCTTAAGTTCAAAAGTCTCTTCTAAGAAAACTCAAATGGTACGAAGGCCACAAATACGTCAGTAAAGAAATAATATAAATATCAATAAGGCAGCCGAACTGAAGGCATTACTATATATGGAAATAGGATTTAAAAACAACAAAATAAATAATTAACAGATATGAAAATAAAAAGCAAGGCAGGTAGTAATGCCTGGTGACTTTGCCACACCAGCTGACACACACACACACACCCACACCCACACCCACACACACACACCCACACCCACACACCCACACCCACACACCCACACCCACACACCCACACCCACACCCACACCCACACACCCACACCCACACACACACACACACACACACCCACACCCACACCCACACCCACACCCACACACACAACACACACACACACACACACATACACTCATATATATGGTTAATCAGGCAGCTGAAAAACTAAAGAAACAAAAATACTGGAATAATAATTCAAATAATGTAAAATATCCACATCATCCAATCCTACGTTGCCCCATGAGGAGCGTAGGAGCCCGGGTCTAGGCAAGTTGGTCCTGACATTTAAGATGAGAGTGACCAGCCTCACTCATCCCTGAGTGGCATTACGTGAGCAATAAACCCCAACCAATCCGATTGGAGCGCCTTAATTGCCCACTAAACCACCAGGCGCCATAATTTGGTTATATGGTTACCACCCAG
>NC_136987.1:26144010-26229010 GCF_032717465.1 Coenobita brevimanus | reverse complement strand
CTCTTCCTCAGCGATTTATTATGCACATTACACCTTAATATTCTATTGTAGGTTACTGAGGCAACTGTGCCGAGATTTAAATTTAAGCCGAAATCTCTCATATAGGAGATTTCGTAACATTTCCTTCTCGGCGAACTACTTTGCACACTCAGCCTTAATATCCTCTCGTGTGCGATTGATGCAAACTATGGCGGTATTAGCAAAGTATAAATATCATACAAGCCAACAGAAAGGCCTAATTTGAAAATGAATCGCTAAGGAAAAACTGTTGCGAAGGCCACCATTCCAGCGATATTACGGATTAATTTTCAACTAATTCTGATCGTTCCGTAACACTTCTTCTTCAACGATTTATTTTGCACCAAACACATTAATATTCTCTTCTATGTTACTCTGACTTGCAATTGTGCCGACATGAAAGCTCAAGCCGAAATTGACTTGGAGATTCCGTAGTGTGTCTTCCTCGGCGATTACTTGGCGCATATACCATAAAATCCTCCAGTATGTTATAAATGGAATCTACGTCGATTATAAAAGTGTGAGATAATATGAAAATCAATATTAAAATATTCATTCATTCATTCATTGCCAGACGCCATGTATCCCAGACGGGGTGGCCAATGGCTTAGAGTTAATTGTTTTACAGGGAGGGGCACTAATCCTCCACCAACCCCACTTGACACGTAGGGATGCCAACAGCATCTGGTTTTCCCAGGCGGTCACCCGTCCAAGTATAATATGCAAAATAAATAACCAAGGAAGTGGTACTACGAAATCTCCCATATGAAGGCGGATATTTTAAAAACTTGGCGCCGAGCCCAAAGCGACAGCCTCTTCCTTTTGTGTTAATCCAATTTATGGCTCGTCTGTGTGCCGCCATCGCTTATCTCTGGGATTTAAGCCTTATCAGCGGTATCATAAAGCTGCTTTACACTTGCTTTGATTTATCCCGTCCATTACACATCAACATTCTCCTGTGTGCATCTCTCTCGTCAGTTCCTGTGTAGCGTTATGATCTGTCCCCCTGTCCGCCCCCTACGGCGCATGCGCGGGAGTTGCCAGAGGCCGCCACAAATATGCCATTTGTCCTCTGATCTCTGTAGGGGTAACATGATCGCAGCCTCTCGCCCTTTGTTTACAAACGGCAGATGGTCGTTCCGGCTTCTCGTATCATTCGTCTCAAAGCTTTCTCGGGTAGTTTCCGCCCTTAAATTAAATTAGATTAGGCGGAAAGCAGTAAAAATTCGAATTTCTAAGGTATGAATGAGTTAGGTTGGATAAACATTGATATAATTAATCATCTGGGGACGAGGTATCTAATCTGTTAGGCGTGAGGATTGCCTTAGCTTTGTATCTTTACAGGAATGAGTCAAGTTCGTACTGTCCCGTGTATTAAACCATTTTTATCATACATATCCTTGAAATTATAAATAGTTTTGGCACACACAGCCTCATTCGGTTGTATATTCCACTGATCAATTGTCCTATTAGGGACACTGAATTTCCTTACATCTTTATCACCTCTCTTTTTATTCTGTATTTTGCAATGTCCTCTTGCTGATGCTTCACACATATGATATATATTCATTTATGTCTATTTTCTGTTCCCCTGATATGCATTTATATAGCATAATCATGTCTCCTCCTCCTCTCCTGCAGCGTTGGTAAATTCAATCTTTCCAGTCTTTCTCAGTAACTTAAATCCCTAAAGCTTGGTACTCATCTTGTAGTGGCACGTTGTACTTTTTCAATCTTATCTGTGTTTTTTGAGATGAGGATTCCAGACTACTGTGATGCATTCTCCAGAGTTGGTCTGATGAATATCTTCCTCAGCATATCTTCATTTATATATGTGAATGCTATTCTCATATTAGCAAGCAATGTATACATGTTTCGTACCTTCTCCATGATGTGATCATCAGGAGATAGTCTGTTACTGATAATTACTCCTAGGTCCTTCTCCTTTTCTGATATGTGTAGGGTTGATCTTCCTAACTTATAATACCAATCTGGTCTTTTCTCACTTTTACCAAATTTTATTACATGACACTATCCACATTAAATTCCATTTGCCATTTATTGCTCCATTCATGAAGCTTGTTCAATTCCTCTTGCAGCTCTTTGCAAGAATCTATGTTAGTAATTTTCTTTTGAATTTTTGCATCATCTGCAAACATATTTAGATAGCTTCCATTTCCAATATTACTATCTATGTCATTTATATATATTAAAAATATAATATACTAAAAACATAACTGAGCCCTGTGGAACTCCGCTGGTCACTTCCCTCCATGATGAGTAAGTTCCCCTTAATATTGTTCTCATTTCCCTTTTTCTGAGAAAATCCTGCATCCAACAGTGGAGATTGCCTTGGATACCTCCTTGATGGTACAGCTTCCATAAAAGTCTTTGGTGCGGTACTCTGTCAAATGCTTTCTTAAAATCTAAATAGATACTGTCCACCCATCCTTCTCTTTTCTGTAATGTTTTTCTAAATTTGTCATAATTGCTTAGAAGATTAGTAACACAGGATTTTCCCTTCCTAAAACCGAACTGCCTCTTTTATCATACCATGTTCTAGATGTTTTACCCAAACTTCCCTTATCAGCTTTTCTAGTATCTTACAACACTGGTCAGTGATACTGGTCTGTAGCTAAGTAGTTCTCATTGTGTTAAATTTGACTAGTGTACAGGTATTTGTAGACCTCACAGGTGGTTAAGAGGGATGAGTAAAGGACTCATGAATGGAATGGAATGAAATGGAATGGAATAATAATAATAAAAAAAAAAAGGAAAGCGAGCACCAAGCCACTCAATGACTAAGTTTCCCCCTGGGGAGGGGGGGGGATAGAATACCTCCTCAGTATCCCTGCTTGTCGTAAAAACCGTCTAAAAGGGGCACTTTAATCTGCATCCTTCCTCTTTTCCCGCTCTACTTCTTGTACTTTATCTGTCTTACCTCTCTGCCATACATTTTCCCTTTAATACCCACCAAACCCTCTTCCATTATAGTGCCATGTAGTCATTGTTTTAGCTTGGTACTGGCGCTTATTATTCACCTCCTCTTGTACTTCATGTGTCTTATCTCTCAGCCTTATATTTTCACTTTAATAACCACCCAACCCCCTTCCACCTCAGTGCCATATTTTCATTGGCTTGGTGCTATTTTTTTTTATTTTTTTATTACTGTATTCAATGCATTTCCACTGATAGCACAGTATATAAATATATCCTGTGCTACTGGACATGACAGGGTTTATGTTACTGCAGGTGTGTGCAGATTTAAATAAACGATTGGTATTAAAATATGCCAATCAGTGATGTGTAGTAATGTACACAATGTGCTGAATAACCTAACTTAGGATTTTTTTTTTTCCATAACAACTAGTATCTGAAGTGATCTCAGTAAGGTAACTGATAAGGGTTTTTACTTTATCATTATCCATTGAATCAGTAGCAACGCTGTAACAGTGTGAACAGCAAACTTCACTAAGCATACCCTACTGGAGTGCATACTGTTTTCATAGTGTTTGGAGTTAAAAGTACTTTTCCATAAATGAAATTTAGAGGCTAATTTTTATTTCACATTGACTGAACTTGAACTATACTGGACTAGCCTAACACTCTTATGTGAGATTTCTCAAAACTAAAGGGAGATGTAAGATTTCTCAAAACTAAAGGGATTGGATTGGATAATTGGAAAAAAAAGGAAAAGGAAAAGGAAAAGCTAGCACCAAGCCACTTATTGACTCTATGGCACTTAAAAGGGGTTGGGTGGGTATTAAACCGAATATATAATGCAAAGAGGAAGCTATCTAAATATGTTTGCAGATGATGCAAAAATTCAAAAGAAAATTACTAACATAGATTCTTGCAAAGAGCTGCAAGA
This sequence comes from Coenobita brevimanus, assembly GCF_032717465.1. Lineage (NCBI taxonomy): Eukaryota > Metazoa > Arthropoda > Malacostraca > Decapoda > Coenobitidae > Coenobita > Coenobita brevimanus. Next base: position 26,225,121 of record NC_136987.1, on the reverse strand, counting down.
GGAATTGAACAAGCTTCATGAATGGAGCAATAAATGGCAAATGGAATTTAATGTGGATAAGTGTCATGTAATAAAATATGGTAAAAGTGAGAAAAGACCAGATTGGTATTATAAGTTAGGAAGATCAACCCTACACATATCAGAAAAGGAGAAGGACCTAGGAGTAATTATCAGTAACAGACTATCTCCTGATGATCACATCAGTGAGAAGGTACGAAACATGTATACATTGCTTGCTAATATGAGAATAGCATTCACATATATAAATGAAGATATGCTGAGGAAGGATAGGCACCACGAAGGCGGGTTTAGGGCGTCGGGCTATAGATAGATAGACAGACAGATAGATAGATAGATAGATAGCACTGAGTTCATCTACTTGTATTATCACAGTTAGTCAAAGGCAAGGCAAGGCACCACGTTGGCGGGTCACAACTGTACACAAGTAGGCAGGGGTAGGGTGCATCGTGTGTTGGCTGACGTACATTGCCAGCATGGGAGTGCATTGTACAAAAACAGTGAACACAAAAGATAACGAACAAAATCACACTCACACTTAATAATCTGGGCAGCCTTAGCATTGACCGCTGGCAAGGTGGTCATGTTAGCGCTTTGGATATTTCCTGCACTGGATGACCTCTGACCCCTGACCTGGCGGTGTAGGTCATGCGGGTACGAGGCACACTTTCCCTCTCTCTCTCTCTCTCTCTCCCATGATTATAAGGGAAAGAAATGGAGAAAAAGTGTGAAGGAAAGAGAGAGGGAGGGGCAGGAGGGAGAAGAAAGGTAGAGTGGTAGGAAAAAAGGGAGAGGAAGGGAAGGCAGTGGTGGAGGGAAAACAGGAGGGGAAGAGAGAGAGAGAGAGAGAGAGAGAGAGAGACTAATATACCTCTCCACTCCATCCCTACTACTCATTCTCGGCCTCCCCCTCCCTCTCCATCCTCCACCTCAGTCACATACGCTCTCCTCGTCAGTCTCTCGCTCTCCAAAGATGAAGAAAAAAATACACGAAAACGACGGAAAAAGGAAGAAAGGGACGAAAATGTTGCCTTTGTTGTCTTCTTATTAAATACCGAATTATTGTTGTTGTTTATGTAAGAAAGAAGGAACCCAAGGCCAGGAGCCCGCAAACTGTTCCCCCCAAGAAAAAACAAAAACAAGATAACAGAGAGCCAAATTCAAGATGCGTTCATTTCGAGATGCCTGGACACACTGCGTTGGAAAGACTGGAGGTCATAGGCAGTAGGAAATACAGACAGAGGGAGACAGTTCCAGAGTTGACCTATTGCATACATGAAGGACTGGGAGTGACGATTAGCTTACCTCCTACCTACCTACCTACGTACCTACCTACCTACCTACACTAGAGGTCATAGGCAGTAGGAAATACATTCAGAAGGAGACAGTTCCAGAGTTGACCTGTCACCACGAGGCTGACGATATCACCTGAACCAAGAAAAGAATGAAAATAAAGGGAAAATAAGACAGGAAAAGGGAAATTTGAAAGACTGAGAGAAGAGAGGGAGGAGGAGGAAGAGCAAGAAGAGAAGTAATAAGCAGAAGCATTAGAGTTTAAGAAGAAGCAGAAGCAGTAGAAGTAAAGGCAGAAGTAAAAGTAGAAGGCATAGAAGAAGAGGAAGTAGAAGCAGAAGCAGTAGAGGTTATAGAGGAAGAGGTAGAAGGCACAGAAGAAGCAGAAGTAGAAGCAGAAGCAGTAGAGGTTATAGAGGAAGAGGTAGAAGGCATAGAAGAAGCAGAAGTAGAAGCAGAAGCAGTAGAGGTTATAGAGGAAGAGGTAGAAGGCACAGAAGAAGCAGAAGCAGAAGCAGTAGAGGTTATAGAGGAAGAGGTAGAAGGCACAGAAGAAGCAGAAGTAGAAGCAGAAGCAGTATAAGTAGATGTAGAAGTAGGAAAAGTAGAAGGAGAAGCAGTAGCAGTAGATGTAGAAGCAGTAGAAGTAGATGTAGAAGTAGGAAAAGTAGAAGGAGAAGCAGTAGCAGTAGATGTAGAAGCAGTAGAAGTAGATGTAGAAGTAGTAGAGGTGGAAGTAGAAGCTGTAGAAGTAGATGAAATAAAAGTAGAAGGCAGAGTAGAAGTAGAAACAAGATGTAGAAGTAGATGTAGAAGTAAAAGTAGAAGTGGAAGAAGTAAAGTACCTAAAGGAAGTAAAGGAAAGAAAAGCAAAAGTAGAAGTAGAAGCTGTAGAAGTAGAAGTGGAATTTCAAGACACACAAAAATAGCAGAAGTAGGAATAGAAGTAGAAGTAGAAAAAGTAGAAGTGAAAGCAGTAGTAAAATAGTTAGAGTAAAAATAGTAGAAGCAGAAGCAGTAGAAGTCAAAGTAGATGATGTAGAAGCAGAAGTTGAAGAAGCAGAAGTAGACGTAGCAGAACCAGAAATACAAGATATGGTTGACATAGCAGTAGATATTGACGTAGACGTAATAGATGTTAGAGAATCAGAAGTAGACAACTTACCGGTAATAGTGAAATAATAGGTAGAAGATCTATCTATCTACCCATCTATTGCCAGACCCCTTAATCCCGTAAAGGGTGGCCACAAACAAATCGCCTCCATGTCACCCTGTCCCCCGCCATTTCACTGCCCTGCTCCCAGCTCACACCCCCCTCTCTCATATACCCACAGCATATACCTCTCCATCTCGTCCTTGGCCTCCCCCTCCCTCTTCCCCCCTCCACCTCACTCACATATACTCTCCTCGTCAGTCTCTCACTCTCCATCCTCTCCACATGGCCAAACCACCTCAGTGTGTTTCTCCTAACGCTTCCTATCACATCCACATCCACACCACAACGCTCCTTCACACTCTCCTCGTCAGTTTCTCACTCTCCATCCTCTCCACATGGCCAAACCACCTCAGTGTGTTTCTCCTAACGCTTCCTATCACATCCACATCCACACCACAACGCTCCTTCACACTCTCCTCGTCAGTCTCTCACTCTCCATCCTCTCCACATGGCCAAACCACCTCAGTGTGTTTCTCCTAACGCTTCCTATCACATCCACATCCACACCACAACGCTCCTTCACACTCTCCTCGTCAGTCTCTCACTCTCCATCCTCTCCACATGGCCAAACCACCTCAGTGTGTTTCTCCTAACGCTTCCTATCACATCCACATCCACACCACAACGCTCCTTCAGTATAACAAGAGTAGCAGACGCTGGAGTAAGGAGGAGGAGGAGGAGGAGGAGGAGGAGGAGGAGGACGACGACGACGACGACGACGATTACGAGGAGGAGGAGGACGAGGAGGAGGAGTAAAAGAAACGAAACGAAAGGAGATGAAGGAAGAAAGGAGGAGAAGGAGGAGGAGGACGACGAGGAGGAGGAGGAAAGAAACGTAACGAAAGGAGATGAAGGAAGAAAGAAGGAGGAGGAGGAGGAGGAGGAGGAAAGAAACGAAAAGAAAGAAGAGGAAGGGAGAAAGAAATAATCAGAAGTAAAAACGAAGAAGAGAGAAAAAACAAAGGAGAAAGGAGAAGAGTGAAGAGAGGAAGTAAACAGGCGAAGAAAGAAAAGAAAGAAGAAAGAAAGTAAGAAAGAAGAAAGCAAGAAAGAAGAAAGTAAGAAAGAAAGAAAGTAAGAAAGTAAGAAAGAAGAAAGCAAGAAAGAAAGAAAGTAAGAAAGAAAGTAAGAAAGAAGAAAGCAAGAAAGAAGAAAGTAAGAAAGAAAGAAAGTAAGAAAGTAAGAAAGAAGAAAGTAAGAAAGTAAGAAAGAAGAAAGTAAGAAAGTAAGAAAGAAGAAAGTAAGAAAGTAAGAAAGTAAGAAAGTAAGAAAGTAAGAAAGTAAGAAAGTAAGAAAGAAGAAAGTAAGAAAGTAAGAAAGTAAGAAAGTAAGAAAGTAAGAAAGAAGAAAGTAAGAAAGTAAGAAAGAAGAAAGTAAGAAAGAAGAAAGTAAGAAAGTAAGAAAGAAGAAAGTAAGAAAGAAGAAAGTAAGAAAGAAGAAAGTAAGAAAGTAAGAAAGAAGAAAGTAAGAAAGAAGAAAGTAAGAAAGAAGAAAGTAAGAAAGAAGAAAGTAAGAAAGTAAGAAAGTAAGAAAGAAGAAAGTAAGAAAGTAAGAAAGAAGAAAGTAAGAAAGAAGAAAGTAAGAAAGAAGAAAGTAAGAAAGAAGAAAGTAAGAAAGTAAGAAAGTAAGAAAGAAGAAAGTAAGAAAGAAGAAAGTAAGAAAGAAGAAAGTAAGAAAGTAAGAAAGTAAGAAAGAAGAAAGTAAGAAAGAAGAAAGTAAGAAAGTAAGAAAGAAGAAAGTAAGAAAGAAGAAAGTAAGAAAGTAAGAAAGAAGAAAGTAAGAAAGAAGAAAGTAAGAAAGTAAGAAAGCAAGAAAGTAAGTAAGAAAGAAGAAAGTAAGAAAGTAAGAAAGTAAGAAAGAAGAAAGTAAGAAAGAAGAAAGTAAGAAAGTAAGAAAGTAAGAAAGAAGAAAGTAAGAAAGTAAGAAAGAAGAAAGTAAGAAAGAAGAAAGTAAGAAAGAAGAAAGTAAGAAAGTAAGAAAGAAGAAAGTAAGAAAGAAGAAAGTAAGAAAGAAAGAAAGTAAGAATGTAAGAAAGTAAGAAAGAAGAAAGTAAGAAAGTAAGAAAGAAGAAAGTAAGAAAGTAAGAAAGAAGTAAGAAAGTAAGAAAGAAGAAAGTAAGAAAGAAGAAAGAAGAAAGTAAGAAAGAAGAAAGTAAGAAAGAAGAAAGTAAGAAAGTAAGAAAGTAAGAAAGAAGAAAGAAGAAAGTAAGAAAGTAAGAAAGTAAGAAAGAAGAAAGTAAGAAAGTAAGAAAGAAGAAAGTAAGAAAGAAGAAAGAAGAAAGTAAGAAAGAAGAAAGTAAGAAAGAAGAAAGTAAGAAAGAAGAAAGTAAGAAAGAAGAAAGTAAGAAAGAAGAAAGTAAGAAAGTAAGAAAGAAGAAAGTAAGAAAGTAAGAAAGAAGAAAGTAAGAAAGTAAGAAAGAAGAAAGTAAGAAAGAAGAAAGTAAGAAAGTAAGAAAGTAAGAAAGAAGAAAGTAAGAAAGAAGAAAGTAAGAAAGTAAGAAAGTAAGAAAGTAAGAAAGAAGAAAGTAAGAAAGAAGAAAGTAAGAAAGAAGAAAGTAAGAAAGAAGAAAGTAAGAAAGAAGAAAGTAAGGAAGAAGAAAGTAAGAAAGAAGAAAGTAAGAAAGAAGAAGAAAGAAAGTAAGAATGTAAGAAAGAAGAAAGTAAGAAAGAAAGAAGAAAGTAAGAAAGAAGAAAGTAAGAAAGAAGAAAGTAAGGAAGAAAGAAGAAAGTAAGAAAGAAGAAAGTAAGAAAGAAGAAAGTAAGAAAGAAGAAAGTAAGGAAGAAGAAAGTAAGGAAGAAGAAAGTAAGAAAGAAGAAAGCAAGAAAGAAGAAAGTAAGAAAGAAGAAAGTAAGAAAGTAAGAAGAAAGAAAGAAAAAAGTAAGAAAGAAGAAAGTAAGAAAGAAAAAAGTAAGAAAGAAGAAAGTAAGAAAGAAAAAAGTAAGAAAGAAGAAAGAAAGGAGAAAGTAAGAAAGCAAGAAAGTAAGAAAGCAAGAAAGTAAGAAAGCAAGAAAGTAAGAAAGCAAGAAAGTAAGAAAGCAAGAAAGTAAGAAAGCAAGAAAGTAAGAAAAAAGAAGAAAGTAAGAAAGTAAGAAAGAAGAAAGTAAGAAAGAAGAAAGCAAGAAAGGAGAAAGAAAGAAAGGAGAAAGAAAGAAGAAAGGAGAGGAAAGAGGAAAGGAGAAAGGAGAAAAAAGAAAGAAGAGGAACAAGAAGGAGAAAGAAGAGAAAGAGGAAGAGGAAGAGAAGGAAGATGATGAGAAGGAAGAAGAGGAGGAGGAAAGAGGCAGAAGGAGGAAGAACAAGAAGAAAAGAGGAATGAGGATAAAGAGGAAGAGGAAGAAAGAGAATAGGAAGAAGAATAGGAAGAAGCGGAAAAGGAAGAAGAAGAAGAGGAAAAGGAGGAAGAAGAAAAGGAAGAAGGAGAGAGGAAGAAACAGAAGGGGAAGAGGAAGAGGGGGAAGAAGAAGAGGAGGAAGGGGAAGAGGAAGAAAAGAGGGGGAAGAAGAAGGGTAAGAGGAAGAGGAAGAAGGGGAAGAGGAAGAGAGGGAAGGATAAGAAGAGGAAAAGAGAAACTAGAGAAAAGGGAAGAGGAAGAAGAGGAAAAAGAGGAAGAGGAAGAACAAGAGATGAGGAAGAGGAGACAGAGAGAGGAGGATGAAGAAAAAGAATAAGGAGAGGAAAAGGAAGAAGAGAAAAAGAGGAAAAAGAGGTGGAGGAAGAGGAAGAGGAAAAAGAATATGTACAGGAAGAGGCAAAGGATGAAGAGAAAAAGGAAGAAGAGGAAGCGGAAGAGGAATAAGAGAGGAAGAGGAAGAGAAGGAAGAGGAATAAGAGAGGAAGAAGAAGAGATACATGAAGAGGAAGAGAAGAACAAGAAGAAGACTAATAAGAGAAGAAAAGGAAGAACAGGAAGAAGAAGAGGAAGAGAATTAAGAACAAAAAAGGAAGAAGAGGAGGAGAAAAAAGAAAGGAAGAGGAAGAGAAAGGAGAGGAAAGGGAGCTAGAGGAAGAGGAAGAAGATGAGAGAGATGGACAGGAAGATTAAGAGGAAGATCAAGAAGAGGAAGATTAAGAGGAAGAAGAGGACAAATAAAAGGAAGAAAACGAAGAGGAAGAGGAAGAAAGAAGAGGAACAAGAGGAAGATAAGGAACAGGAGAAAGATAAAGAACAAGAGGAAGAGGAAGAAGAGGAAGAGGGAAAGGAAGAGGAAAAAGAGGAAGAAAAGATGAAGAGGAAGAGGATGAAGGGGAAGAAAGGAAGAGGAATAAGAGGTAGAAGAAAAGGAAGAGGAAGAAGAGGTAGAAGAAAAGGAAGAGGAAGGAGAGGAAGAGGAAGAATATAAAGAAAGAGGAAAAACAGGAGAAAGAAGAGGAGGAGGAAGACGAGGAAGAGAGGAGGAGGAAGACGAGGAAGAGAGGAGGGGGAAGAAGAGGAGGAAGATGAGGAAGACGAGACAGAGGAGGAAGAAGGATGAGGAAGATGAGGATGGAGAGAGGAGGAGGAAAAGGGGAGGAGGAGGAGAAGGAGGAGGATGGAGAGGAGGAGGATGGAGAGGAGGAGGAGGAGGAGGAGGAAGAGGGGGAGAGAGAGCGGGAGAAGGCTAGGAAGGAGGAAGAAGAGGATGGAGGGAGGAAACTGAAAGGAAGAGGGAGGGTGGAGGAGAAAGAGGAAGAAACAGAAAAGTAGAGGAACTGGAAGAGAAAGAGGAAGAGATAATGCCGATGGAGAAGGAGGAGGAAGAGGAATACCATGGAGGGAAGAGGAGGGTGTGTGAGCCGCGTGCCTGGCCTGCCATCACATCACCAGCCTACCCACACACTGACTACACAACATAATATCCACCTGATTATCTCTAAGTCATCAGGTTTAGAATGTGACCTGCACGACACAAGCCAGCAGGTAGGTAAGCGTTAACTATCGTCACTGAAGCTGTAATTAACTATACAACGATAATAACACCTTCCCTACTCCATATAACATCCAAATAATTACCACATTCAGAAAGCAATGAGTTTAAACCGGTAAAGTAGATGCAGTAAGGGCAAATTATCAAAGACCCTGCACTCACAAACTGGAGGACGAAGATCCAAATGGCTGACCTTGCCGGTGGCGTCGTGGTGGCGGGGCAGTGCACCTCGCGTCTTGTAGCACCTCAGCCTGGCCTCCTGTCTCCCCCACACCTTGACACCCACACCAGCGCCAGGCCACCAGCGTCCACAGCCACTCGTGTCCTCGAAGATCACGCTGAGACGCAAATCACACACACACAAAAAGACGACTTCCTTCTGCGATGCTTCTTTGGGGAAAAAGACGGTGGCAAGTGTGTGGCAGCAGGGCAGGTGGCAGGTGCTGGGCAGGGCAGGTGTGCCAACCGTGCTGTGTCAACGCGTCACTAATCCACCTGCCACACACCACTTGTTACGTAATCCATCAACATCAAACACAACCACACAGGGTGCTTGTTAACCTGTCAGCATCTCTGGCTTGATATAAAGTGGCTCTAAGAGTTTCGCATGCCGAGACAACTAATCTTATAGGAAATAAAATGAGACAATATCGCCTCTGGATCTGTGAGTGCATCTGAAGTATTGGTACACCTGATGCTGCACACATGCACGACGCACCACCTGACCTGAAGTTGCCACCGATCCAATTTCAAGCATCACTAACTACAATCTATGAGCCACTTTGTACGGCTCTGTCATGTATAAGTTTTAGCTTGTGTAATTATAACAAGATGGGTTTGCTAAGAAAAAGTTGATAAGGAATACTACAATACCATATTTATTTACACTAAGCAACCGCACTTGTCTCCACACACACACACACACACACACACACACAGTTTATGGAAGAAGAGGGAGAGGGGGGGGACGTGGGGGGCTTTTGAGGGGGAGGAGGAGGCAACGGTAGAGAAAGGAGGGGGATGTCTTCATCTGTTTCAAAATTCATAGTAAAAAAGGTACAACTTAGTGATATGAGAACTGAATGATAAAAACAGCCTCAGGGCAATGTGATGGAAAATATGAACGAAGAGAAAGGCCAGCTGCAGAGATGAACGATAAGTATCCAGAGGCGAACGTTGGGTAAGATGAAGAACGTGTATTTTTCATCCAGTGTTTTTATTTTTCATTATGGTTCGCACTTGATACACATATTGGAAATAATGTTAAAGCTTTACATCAGTTTAACAAGCTGCTAATGCGTTTGTGATACATCGATTAATATGAGAGAGAGAGAGAGAGAAGGAAGGAGGGATGTCGTAGAGATGGTGCCTTTTTGTTTTGATATCGCAGCAATACACCCACGTTTCATCGCCTGTTATGATATTTTTCAGAAAGTTTTCATCTGCATTTAGACAAACTGCTCGTGACTGATTGTGACTGTTCTTTTTTTGCTCATCTGTCAGCAGACGCGGCACACATTTTGCGGCAACACGATGCATCTTCAGTTTCTTTGTTAAAATCATGTGGCAGGAACTTTTACAGATGCCAACTTTTTCGAAAACTTCACGGACAGTCAGGCGACCACCGTCGTGGATCACAACACACACTTTCCCAGCGTGATCGTCGTCTCTTGACATGGAAGGCCGGCCAGATTTGGGATCGTCTGTGGTGGATGTTCTTCCGATTTGAATCGCTGGAGCCGCTTGTGATACTGTGTGGAGCTCAAACAGTCCTCCCCAGAAGCCTGTTGCAGCCTCTGAAAAGTTTCTGTAAAAGTTTTTCCCAATCTGAAACAGAATTTCCCACCAACACGTTGCTCTTCAAGATTCTTCATTGTTCAACCTGCAACAAATCAAGTGCACTAAACACACATTGACTCAGGTATGTGTATCCACTATCTCGATGACTTAATGAAGTGATGCGGCAAGTGTTAGACTACAGCTCATAGTTACCGCTACACAGCACTCTGACTGCAATCACACGAAGCCGGCTATAATAACTCAAAGACAAACGACCACCCCTTACGAGATTATGGCGTCTGGCTATAGACGGATAGATAGTGGTAATAATAGCAGTTGTTGTAGTTGTAGTATAGCGTGTCACACATGCCCACTTTCCCCTTTATGGAACAGTTCCCTACCGTACAAGGAAATCAGTGATGGGTCTACATGCTATAGGCTATAGTGCACTGGCGTCATTGCCTTCATATTATTTTTAGGTGCCAACGGGTGGTTAGGTTTTATTGTTCATGGAATGTTGCTCGCCAAGGAACAAATATCTGGTGAGAGAGAAAGAGAGAGAGAGAGAGAGAGAATTATGTACAATGACTGTCTTGTACTATAGCCTATGCAGTGTGTATAGGAGCAGAGAGAGAGAGAGAGAATTATGTACATGTCTTGTACTATAACCTATGCAGTGTGTATAGTAGCAGAGAGAGAGAGAGAGAGAGAGAGAGAATTATGTACTATGACAATGTCTTGTTCTATATCCACCCCTGGGGAGGGGGGAAAGAATACTTCCCCAGCATCCCTGCTTGTCGAAAGAGGCGACTAAAAGGGGCTGTTTGTCTCCAGTCTTTATCCACTTACTGTCCTCTTCTCCTCTTCTGTCCAATCTCTCTTCTTGATATTTCCGTGTTTCTTCTAGCAGTTTATTTTCCCTCTACTCCTACAGTGCCATATAGCCATATTATGGCTTGGTGCTAATGCTTCACTATTCCTTGCTCTGTATCCTATATTATGATGTATATAGTAGCAGAGAGAGCTTTATGTACCATGACAATGCCTTGCACTATAACCTATATGATATGTATAATAGCAGAGAGAGAGAGAGAGAGAAAGGCTTTTAAATCTCGCGGGTCAACTCTTCTGTTCTCAACCTCTGCGTTTTATTTAAGTTCTTTTATATCGATTAGTTTCTTAACATTTCCGTATAGATATTGATGTACAGAAATGTTCTCTTGAAGAAATCGGATAGGAAATAAGTATGGGAACTATATTACCAAAATTTAATTAAAAAAAAAATACAGTACCTCTACAACAATAAATACCTATAGTTGTGTGAAAAACATTATTTTTTTTATATTTATGAAACAAGCACGTGTGATGTGAATATAGTGATAATTATGGGAAGTCAAAAGTCGTCTGTAAATGCTATATATATTGAAAAATCGGTAAAATTATGAGTTTGTCCCGAAGGCGAGATTCTCCATTCCTGCGGTGTGTTGCTGCTGGTTTGGCGTCGGTGTTGAAATGTGAATTGTATTTTGAATGTTTATATTGATATTTAGGATGAAAGTACGATATATTATGTGTGTATTGGCCACCTAGCCTGCCCTGGCATCTTCTTGGTCTACCAAGACGCTGCAGGTGAGTGTATAATGACTGAGCTGTAACTTAGGATGTGGGCCACCATGAGGGGGAGGAGGTGAGAGAGGTTTGTCATCGCTTGACAGCTTTGGGCCACCGCTACGGGAATTATGACACTCATACAGGCCAGATATTAAATTCTGATTGCCTTTAATATGATCAGCCGTAGTTTCGAGGTATGGCTGAATCTCCTTGGTGGCTAGTCAAATCAGCCCTGCAGGTTAACCAAAGCTATGGGTACATTGCGTTTAACAGGGATAGCCGAAGCAGAAAAGGGTTTAGGGATCTTTGTCAGGTTGAAATTGACGTACTAGAGAGTGTACGTGAGAGCTGGAAGAGGAGGGGGAGACCAAGGAATATTTTTTTGTAGTTTGGTTGGAATAGTTTCAGCCAAAAATAATTACAAGATTTTGATTCGTGTTTTTCAGTTTTATAGACAGTTTTAAAACACGTTTCTGTTGCATTATCATTGACATTAATTTTATTGTACTCCTGAAGGTTAGGTTAGGTTGTCTTCAAGAGTAAAATAAAAATTTGCCACAAAAGTGTCTTAGATTTGTCCAATATTCCGGAAAAGTGGATCAGAATCTCGTAATTGTGTTTTTGGCTGAAACAATAATTGTGCCTTTTTTATTTTCATTACCTCATTCCTTTACACATAGTTTGAGTTTTTTCCGATGGTTTTACATGTAATTTGAGTTTGTTTTTAGGCCCATTTTTATTGAAACTGGTGTATTTTACCATTGTCTCCTGCATCACCACCACGGCAAAGGACGTTAACAACAAAAGCCAGGATGGTAGTTAACGAGGCAGCCACCACTTTAGTTTTACCATGTTTTCCTGTTTTTTCCTAACAACTCCTTGTAGATTATTTTTATGATATTTTCTGTGTGTATTTTAAAGTTCTGATGTGTGTTATTTCTTTTATAATTAGTGAATTGTTTGGCCATGTCGAGAGGATGTAGAATGAGAGACTAATGAGGAGAGTGTATGTGAGTGAGGTGCAGGAAGGGAGAGGGAGGAGGAGGCTGAGGATGAGATGGAGGGATAGAATGGAGAGGTATATGAGGGAGGGTGGTGTGAGCTGGGGGAGGGCAGTGAAATGGTGGGGGACAGGGTGACATGGAGGCACTTTGTTTGTGGCCACCCCTTACGGGATTAAAGCATCTGGCAATAGATGTAATTAGGATTCTATATAAAAAGCAGCCTTTGTTTATAATCACAACTCTGCCAATTGACACCAAAAGCAGGTTGGCATTTTGTAACGCTAGCTGGACAATCATCTAATCTCTCTTGTGGTAATTTATCCTAACCCAGCTGAATGTAATTTAACCTAATTTATCCTAACCTAAGCTACTTCACCTTTACCTAACCTTATGATGGCTGTCTTGGAACACCATTTTGTCACATACTAATCTCATCTGTGTTAATTTATCCTAACCCAGCTGAATGTAATTTAACTTAATTTATCCTAACCTGACCTACTTCACCTTTACCTGACCTTATGATGGCTGTCTTGGAACACCATTTTGTCATATACTTAATCTCATCTGTGTTAATTTATCCTAACCCAGCATCCTTTATCATCATGTCATTTAATCTCATTGTAATTTAACCTCATTTATAACCTAATCTAACCTCTTAACGCAGACTAATGGAACCTCGTAAACTAATCTAACCTAATCCAGTTTCTTGTAACCTAAATTGACCATAAATATAAATTAATCTCATCTGTGTTAATTTATCCTAACCCAGCTTCCTTTATCATAATGTAATTTAATCTCATTTATTGTAATTTAACCTCATTTATAACCTAATCTAACCTGTTAACACAACCTAACATAACCTATCATAAACCAACCTAACCTAACCCGATTTCTTGTAACCTAAACTGACCAAACCTAACCTCATCTCAGTTCTAATCTAACCTGACCTAACCTCAGTTCAGCCAACCTGACCCACTCAGATTTATTCCAGTGCTGAAATACAGTTGGCTGCAGAGAATTTTTGAAAACTTCATGCTTTGTAACAGCAGTCTTGGCAAACTCTGATTCTCACATTTCAAAGCTGCCACACTGATGCTATTGTAAAAAAAAAAAAAAGGAAATGGAAAGGACATGGTGAAAGGCCAATAAATGTGATTCAAAATAAATAGTAGTTATTGTTAGTGTTTCATTCATTCATTCATTCATTGCCAGACGCCATGTATCCCAAACGGGGTGGCCTACGGCTTAGAGTTAATTGTTTTACAGGGAGGGGCACTAATCCTCCACCAACCCCACTTGACACGTAGGGAGAACGTTATGCCAACAGCATCTGGTGTTCCCAGGCGGTCACCCATCCAAGCACTAACCAGACCCAACCAGTGTTTCAAATGCCATAAATCCAGTCGTACAAGACTTTACAATTTTGGAATCAAGAATAGTGATTAAAAATAAGAGTATCATAATGTTGTTTCAAATGCCATAATGTATGAGGATCAGATCATATAAGACTTCATAATCTTGGGAACCAAGAAAAGTGATAAAAAACAAAGAGTATCATAATGTTTGAAATGCCATAAAGTAAGAGTATCCAGTCATACCAGACATCACAATTTGGAATGATAAAGTACAGTAATCCCTGTACTATCCGGACGCCCACTTTCAGGACATCCCCACTTACCGGACATTGTGGGCTTGGACCTTCAGAACCCAAAAATGGCCAAAAAAAGAAAAAAATCCCCCAAAAATCCAAATTTTTTTCCCACCCGTAATTTGAAATTGCCACGTGGCACCGAACAGCTGTTACACCACGGCCCCTCACCCCTTCCTTCCTTCCCCCTCCCCCCTCCCCTGTCAGGTTGCCAATTGGTATTTTTCATTACCAAATGTGGGCCAATTTGGTCATGAAATATTTGTTTGGTAATGAATCAGAATAATGCATTACCAAATGGATTTTTCACATGTATGAGGATACACAGGATGGAGATGGTGGATTGTTTGCTCTCTCTGATTAATTTGGTAGCCTACATAGTATGAAAATAATCAACATGGTGTTAATTATAAGGAGAGTAATTACATGTATTTCCACTTGTATATATAATTAGTGAAGAATAAATGCTAGCTTTACGAATTTGGTGACGAAAAGTTAAATTTGGTAATGAAAGTTGAGGAGTTTGGTAATGTGGCCGTTGCGATGTGGCAACTCTGTTTCCCGCCCACGAACACCCAAACAGTTATTCCCTAACTTCGATCGCGAGTGAAAGCATACGGTAATCACTCCAATATCCGGAGTAATAGAGCCATCGGTAGGTTCGGTTATTGGTTTCGTCCGGATATTGGGCCCCAGCTTATGGACTTGTACTTATGGACCCTAACTCAGAGAAACACCTATACAACTCCCTCTGGACATGCATAGCACTTATTTAACACCCAAATCACATCAATAAGGCACATAAATGACTGAAATAAATGCAAAAGAAACATAAAATGAGGGTTTAGAAGTATGTTCATACATTAATAAACATTCTGGTACTTATGGACTCTAACCGAACCTAACCTAACCGAACCTAACCGAACTCTGAAAAACACATTCCTACTGCACATGCATGAGGTAAGTATAGTATGGAAAAAAGTACAGTATGAAACATTCTGGTAAGTATAGTATGGAAAAAAGTACAGTATGAAACATTCTGGCTACTTACAGCAAGTCCCTGGCCACCTCGATGAATAACTGCCTCCTCTTGGACTCTGACAGTAAGAACGATTTCCTGAAGCACTTGCAGTACACTCTTCCTGAAGTCTTGCACTGAACTTAGTCAATAACACACAGAAGTCCGTTCTTTTCACAGTGTTCACTTTAGTCCAAATAATGTTCCAGTTTAATTTAGTGTTGCACATTAACTTTTCCCAATTTTTTTTTTATTTTCCAAAGCCAAAACAAAGAAGGTTAGTTACGTTAAATTTTGTTTCCACTGAGTCTTTTCTCTCATTTCGAAAACCTTAACACAACACACGGTTTTTTTTCACTGCACAACACTCAAAATTCCCGTGTGGTCTAGTGGAGAAGTTCTTGCTGTTTATTCACTGTCAGAGTCTGAGAGTATCACTGGCAGGCGACCAAGGGGTGCATCGCTGGGTCGTGATGATGGCGTACCGACTACAGAAGACTCTGAAGATAGCCGCAAACTCACGTTGAGCGGTGACTCCACTGTAGCTGATGTGCTGGGCTGTGGCTCGGAGCATGAGGGCCTGTCTTGGGGAGGCAACGGAGTGGAGCCAGGGCTTGGCACAGCGGGGGTCACGGGCCTGAAAAAACTGTCAATCGTTGACTGACGCAATGACCGACGATTCTGGCAATTGATGATGCGCTGCCTGAAAGCACGCACTTCCTCCACGAGTCCCAAGGGCCCCATCTCCCTGTCGCAGTCTGGGTGTTCCAGGTAGTCTAGGACGAACTCTAGATGTTCCTGGAGTGCGCTCAGCTTGGGGATGGGTGGAGTAGTGTCCTGCTGAGAGGAGTCCGCATTATCGTCGCCTTCGTCGTCGGAATCTTCAAGTTCGGGACTGACACCAGAACTGAAGACGCGATCTCGATATCAGTCAACGTCTGATACCCAGGATTGCCCTCGTCGTCGTCCAACCACTCACGAACATCGTCCACATCAACAGCGTCGCCGTGCGTACATAGCCGTGCATGGAAGTCATCCACGTCAAAGCCCAGAAAATCGTACTCCACATCTGTTCCGAGAAGCAGACGAGACCAACCATTTTCAAGAGTTTTCACAGGGACTTCCTTCCATGCACTAGCCCAGTTGTACAGCGCAGACTTGATGTTGTAGCGGCGAAGGTTTTCCAAAGTCCGCTTGCCTCGAGTGTCACGTCCTTCCCTGCGCTCGTCCTCGTCCTCGTCCTCGAGAACAACCATCACCTCGTCCAGGAACTTCCGACGGTACAGGCGCTTTGTTGCCACGATCACTCCTTGGTCCATGGGTTAAATGAGAGCAGTCGTATTAGGTGGCAGAAACATGCACGTAATACGGCCATTCTCATCAACCAAGTCCTTGTCGCACGGGTGGGCAGGTGCATTGTCGAGGAGAAGGAGGGCCTTTACCTGGTCGCGAGGGATTCCCAGTGTCTTCGTCTGGTACTGGATGACCTCCTTGACGAAGTGACGGTGAAACCAGTCTTTGAAAATCACAGCTGTGAACCATGCTTTCAAAAAATGGTACCAGACGACAGGAAGGACATCCATCACCCCACGAAGGCACCGAGGCTGCTTTGCATGGCCAACAACAACGGGCTTAAACCGGTGCATGCTGTTAGCACTGGCACAACACAAAGCAGATATCCGTTCCTTAGAAAGCTTGCAGCCAGGTACACGCTTCTCCGTCTCCTCGGCTAGAGTGTTCGTTGGCAGCGAGCGATAGAATAGGCCAGTTTCGTCTGCTTTATAGACTTGACCGAGAGTGAGGCCCTCCCTGTCGATCAAGCCTTTCACCTTGTGCTGAAACTCGTCAACTCCATCCTCGTTAGCGTCCAGTGCTTCGCCATGTGCTTTACAGTTAGTAAGGCCATGTCGCAACTTGAACGCGAAGAGCCAACCCTCGGATGCCTTGAAGTCTAGGGCGTCGTGAAGCCTTGCAAACTTCTCAGCAGCAGCCTTCAGCTCCGTTCCACGTACCATCACACCAGCTGCACGTTGCTGTCGGTACCAAATCAACGTGGATCGGTCGATTTCTGCAAACTTGGGGGTAAACATAACCTTCCTTTCCACGTTGCGTTTGCTTCTCGACGAGAAGTCAGCCGTGTACTGCATGAGTTTGTCTCGGGAACGTTTGATATTGAACAAAGTCGACAGGGCCAGGTTATACTCGCGGAGAATGCGGGAAGAAGACAACCCACATCAACTTTCTCCAATATCTCTCTCTTCTTTTCCAGAGTCAACACCACTCTCTTCCTTTTCTCAGGTGGCGGGGCCATCATCACACACACTAAGAGGAGGCCCGAGAGCAGCAGGAGGCCTTGCAGCAAGTACGGCACCACCACAAAAGCGAGCACGTGGGCAGCCATTGCGAAGAGCGTAGGTCCAGTTGCGGTGAGAGACAGGCGGGAAGTGGGGAGGATGCAGCGGCGCTCTATCGGATGTCGGAGGAATGACGAACCAAAACAATGCTCTCCCGCGGCACGCGGCAAGTTCAAATTACGGACGGCAAAAAATCAATTTTTATTTTTTTATTTTTTTGGGTTTTCGGACCATTTTGGGAATGTTGGATCCCAGGACGATAAGGTCCGGGTAGTGGGGATGTTCGGTTATTGGGCGTCCGGATATTAGAGTGATTACTGTATTTCCTTTATTTGCAGTATTTCCTTTTTTTGCAGTATTTCCTTTTTTGCAGTATTTCCTTTTTTGCAGTATTTCCTTTTTTTTTTTTTTTTTGCAGTATTTCCTTTTTTTTGCAGTGTTTTCTTTTTTGCAGTATTTCCTTTTTTTTTTTTTGCATTTTTTCCTTTTTTTTTTTTTTTTGCAGTATTTCCTTTTTTTTTTTTTTTTTTGCAGTATTTCCTTTTTTTTTTTTTGCAGTATTTCCTTTTTTTTTTTTGCAGTATTTCCTTTTTTTTTTTTTTTTGGCAGTGTTTTCTGCTTGTGGTAGGTGGTGGCGACCATCATCCACTCGCTTGATGTAGTGCTGCCTACTTCCTTAGCTTTTATCATTCTTTTTGTGTGCCTGTCCTCCTCTCTTCCTATTTCTCACCATCATCCACTCACTTGATGTAGTGCTGCCTACGTCTTCCTTAGCCTTTATCATTCTTTTTCTGTGCCTGCCCTCCTCTCTTCCTATTTCTCACCATCATCCACTCACTTGATGTAGTGCTGCCTACGTCTTCCTTAGCCTTTATCATTCTTTTTCTGTGCCTGTCCTTCTCTCTTCCTATTTCTCACCATCATCCACTCACTTGATGTAGTGCTGCCTACTTCTTCCTTAGCCTTTATTCTTTTTCTGTGCCTGTCCTCCTCTCTTCCTGTTTCTCCCATCTTTCCTGTCACTTCTTATTGCTTTTCTTTCCTTTACAGGTGGCTTTACATTGAGTGACAAGCCAAATGGTTTCCTGTAAGCCAAGAAACTATTTACAACGCTGGGTGGTAACCATATAACCAAACAATACGTGCTGCCTACGTGTCAACAAGTGGGTTGGTGGAGGGTTAGTGCCCCTCCACGTAAAACAACTAACTCAGGGTCAAATGGCCACCATTTACGGGATTATGGTGTCTGGCAATAGATAGATTGATAGATTTTCTTCTTTGCAATGTTTTCCTTTTTTTTTTCTTCCAATGCCTTCAAGAAATATTTTTCTGAATGTATTTTAGAATCTTTGTGTGTTATTTGTTTTTTGTAGAGAAGATGAAAAGATGGAGAATGAGAGACCAACGAGGAGAGTGTATGTCAGTGAGGTGGAGAGAGGGAGAGGGAGGGGGAGACCGAGGGTGAGATGGAGGGATGGAGTGGAGAGGTATATGAGAGAGGGGGGTGTGAGATGGGAGCTGGGCAGTGACATGGTGGGGGACAGGGTGACATGGAGGCGATTTGTTTGTGGCCACCCCTTACAGGATTAAGCGTCGGGCAGTAAATAGATACAGTAGATAATTAAAAATAGCTTTATTTTACCTGCACAGATGGTGCTGACCTAACCTGCTGGCTATTACCCCATTCCTCCAATCAGCAAAATGCAGCAGAGTCAGCAGGAAATCAGCAAGGAGGCAGCAGGAAATCAGCAAGGAGTCAGCAGGAAGTCAGCAAGGAGTCAGCAGGAGGTCAGCAAGGGGTCAGCAGGAAATCAGCAAGGAGTCAGTGGGAAATCAGCAAGGAGTCAGTGGGAAATCAGCAAGGAGTCAGCAGGGAGTCAGCAGAAACATCAGGTATAGTTCTTTCAGCTGAACTTGGCAAAGATTTTAGTTCTTATGCAGTTTATTTCCCTTTGTTGAGAGGCAAAAAAAAGACAGTTCTGGTGCTCTATATCCTTTCCATAGCACTTCTTTGTGACTAGCATTGTATCCTTGCATTACTCTGTTTTTTACAACTCAGAATTCTAGTTGGAGGGATGTTAGTTTTGGCCAGAGAGTTGGTAGTTTTGGCCAGAGGGATGGTAGTTTTGGCCAGAGAGATGGTAGTTTTGGCCAGAGATAGTAGTTTTGGCCAGAGAGATGGTAGTTTTGGCCAGAGGGATGGTAGTTTTGGCCAGAGGGATGGTAGTTTTGGCCAGAGGGATGGTAGTTTTGGCCAGAGAGATGGTAATTTTGGCCAGAGAGATGGTCGTTTTGGCCAGAGATGGTAGTTTTGGCCAGAGATGGTAATTTTGTGCCAGGTTAGGGTGTAGTGTAAGTCAGTTCCCCCACAGTGTGGTATGCTTGTCAGTTAAGCCATAAACTGTGATGTATCTCAAGTAACACTGTGCTGGGCCAGCTGTGATGTATCTCAAGTAACACTGTGCTGGGCCAGCTGTGATGTATCCCAAGTAACACTGTGCTGGGCCAGCTGTGATGTATCTCAAGTAACACTGTGCTGGGCCAGCTGTGATGTATCTCAAGTAACACTGTGCTGGGCCAGCTGTGATGTATCTCAAGTAACACTGTGCTGGGCCAGCTGTGATGTATCTCAAGTAACACTGTGCTGGGCCAGCTGTGATGTATCTCAAGTAACACTGTGCTGGGCCAGCTGTGATGTATCTCAAGTAACACTGTGCTGGGCCAGCTGTGATGTATCTCAAGTAACACTGTGCTGGGCCAGCCGTGATGTATCTCAAGTAACACTGTGCTGGGCCAGCTGTGATGTATCTCAAGTAACACTGTGCTGGGCCAGCCGTGATGTATCTCAAGTAACACTGTGCTGGGCCAGCCGTGATGTATCTCAAGTAACACTGTGCTGGGCCAGCCGTGTGCAACTTTTCTACCCCATTCCCAGGCCAGGGCTGACTTGCCAATGACATGAACCTGTTTGGCCTTTGTGGCTCTGCTCATGTACTGCTCCTGCACTGCATGTAATGTGTACTGTACAGTACAGCCACTTTTGCCTTGACTTACTGTAATATAGTCCTACCACCCTTCTTCATATATATATATATATATATATATATATATATATATATATATATATATACTTTTTTTGTTGTCATAGTAATGTACAAAGTATTTTGCATACGGTGTATAGTAATATGAAAATTTATCCAAGTTTGACCCTAAATAACTGCCAAACATGCACATTGGAAAAAATATTGGGAATGCATAAAAAAATACAATGTGTATTTACACATCAAGGGGAATTATTTATTCAATATTTGATGATATTAACAATATACAATTGATTTGACACGTGCCATAAAACTTTCAGGTCTTGGTGATGATGTTTGACCCTCTTAAAAAAAAGTACAGCATGCGTTAAAAATCTGCCATGTATAATGACAGCCAAGATTTGTGATTATTTGCTTTATCATAATATGATAGGGGTAGGTGGTGGCGACCATCATCCACTCACTTGATGTGGTACTGCCTGCTGCTTTCTTAGCTTTTATCATTCTTTTTATGTGCCTGCCCTCCTCTCTTCCTATTTCTCCCATCTTTCCTGTCACTTCTTATGGCATTTCTCTCCTTTACAGGTGGCTTTACACTGAGTGACAAGCCAAATGGTTTCCTGTAAGCCAAGAAACCATTTACAACGCTGGGTGGTAACCATATAACCAAACCATACGTGCTGCCTACTTGTCAACAAGTGGGTTGGTGGAGGGTTAGTGCCCCTCCCTGTAAAACAAATAACTCAAAGTCAAATGGCCACCCCTTACGGGATTATGGCGTCTGGCAATAGATAGACAGATAGATATCAAAATATATGAAATAAGGTATATACCATAAACATTTCAGTTCTTGGTTGGAAAATAACAAAATAAATGATGTGCTGCTGCGTCATGGGCCTGGAATGGTGTTAAACAGCTGAGGTAAGATTTGCCTAATGTTATTTTGCCTTTACAGATGGATGTGACTGGACTTGGCTGGTTGTACCTGAGGGAGTCCTGATGTTGCTGCCATCATTGGGTCAGAAGTCAGCAGGAAGGCAAGAGTCATCAGGGAGAGCAGGAGGAACTCAAGAGAGTCAGCAGAGTCATCAGGGAGTCAGCAGGAGGTCAGCAGAGAATCTTCAAAGAGTCAGCAAGCCAGGGAGTCAGCTGAGTCATCATGGAGTATATACAGTTGACTCATTCCTCCTCCCTCTCACCCAGTACAATAAGTGTGTGTGTGTGTGTGTGTGTGTGTGTGTGTGTGTGTGTGTGTGTGTATTTACCTATTTGTAGTATACAGGAATTGAGCAATGCTCGTGTTGTCCTGTCTTCATATCCACATTTTATCTAGTATACTTTTACACACATGAATGTTTTTCTCATGCACCAGCTCTTCCTCTAAGTCGTTCCAAATACGTATGTATTTACCTAATATACCTAATTGTGATATACAGGAAATGTGCTATGCTCGTGGGTTCCCGGCGCTGTTTTTCAGTGAGTCAGATTTAGCTTTAAACTGTTAAAGTTTTTAGACTGGACGATCTCTTTGTCCAGGCTATTCCACAGGTCTGTACATCTATAAGGAAAACTATATTTCTTGATATCCTTCAAGCAGCGTGACTTCTTCAATTTCATTCCGTGTCCTCTTGTTACTGTCTTATCCCTTACAAACAGATCTTCCCGGTCAATTTTATCTACTCCCACCATGGTCCTGAACACTGCAATCATGTCTCCCCTCTTTCTCCTTTCCTCAGGCAAATCCATCTTTTCCAGCCTCTTTCTGTATGACAGGTCTGCCAGACTGGGGACCATCTTGGTTACTGTTCTTTGTATTCTCTCAATCTTGTTTATATCTTTCTTTTTGTGTGGGCACCACACTACCGCTGCATATTCTAACCTGGGGCGAATCATGGCCACTATCAATTTTTTCATCATCTCTTCATCCATATAATGGAATGCTACTCTTACGTTAGTCAAGAGTTTATAAGTCTGTCTAACTGTCTTGTTAATGTGTTTTTCAGGTGACAAACTGTCTTGGACCAGCACTCCCAAATCTTTCTCTTCTCTCACTTTTGTGATTGATTCATTACCCATCAAATAATTCAATGATGGCCTCTTGGTACTTTTACCCATTTCCAATATTTTACGTTAAATTTCATTTCCCACATCCGACTCCAATCATGTATCCTATCCAGATCCTCATGCAGCATTTTACAATCCTCCTCAACCTCTACCTTCCTCAAAATCTTTACATCATCAGCAAGTAGACTTGCATAACTGTTCACTCCATCTACCATATCATTTATTTACGTAAATCAGGAACATTACTGGCGCCAACACTGAGCCTTGAGGGACTCCACTTGTTACTTCCCTCCATCCAGACATCCTGTCCTTCATTACTGTCCTCATGTGTCTGTCTCTCAAAAAGTCTCTCATCCATTCCAGGAGTTTCCCCTTCAGTCCTATAAATACTAGTTTCCACGTTAGTTTCTTATGAGGTACCTTGTTGAAGGCCTTCTCCAAGTTGAAATACACACAGTCCACCCAACCGTCTCTCTCCTGTACCACATCAATCGCTCTTGAGTAAAAGCTCAACAAGTTTGAAACACATGACCTTCCACTTCTGAATCCAAACTGACATTCAGCCAAAATATTCATCTCTTCCAGATATTTTATCCATCTGTCTTTCAGGATTCTCTCACACAATTTTGTGACCATGCTGGTTAGAGACACTGGTCTATAATTCAGGGGTTCTTCCCTCTTTCCTCCCTTGTAAATTGGTACCACATTTGCCCTCTTCCATTCTTTTGGCACTTTCCCCTCTTCCAGTGAGCATACAATTAAGCTGTGAATTTTATCTGCCAGTTGTTCTCTGCATTCCTTCAGTACCCAATTAGAAATTCCATCAGGTCCTGGGGCTTTCCTTACATCTTGAGTTTCCAGTAATTTATACACTTCCTGTACCTCCACTTTTATATCTTTTATCACCGGAACATTTCTAATCACTCCCTCCCCTTCCACAAGCTCCTTTTCTTTAGTGTAAACTGACTGGAAACGTTTGTTCATTATTTCTGCTTGCATTGCCGCATCCTTAAAGACCTCTCCATCTACTTTCAGCTTGGTGATTCCTTCCTTTTGTTTCAGTTTGCCATTAACAAATCTATAAAACAGTTTGGGTTCATCCTTGCATTTGTCAATTATACCTTTTTCAAAATTCCTTTCTTCTTCCCTACGTATTCTTGTGTATTCGTTTCTTGTTCTTTTATATTCTTCCTTTGTTCTGTCGATACCTCTCTTTCTCCAATTGTTCCACGCCTTATCTCTCTCTTTTTTGGCTATCATACACCTTCTATTAAACCACTCCTTTTTCCTGTTTTCTTTCCCTCTTACTCTTGGTACAAATTTTTCCACTCCCAAATTATACAGGTCTAGAAAGATATCCCACTTCCTCTGTATCTCTCTTGTTTCTCTGAATTTTCTCCAATCCGCATTTTCAAAAAAGTTTCTCAATCCTGTAAAATTTGCTTTGCCAAAGTTGTATCTTCCCTGTCTATGAAGCTCGTCTCTTGGCTCGATGTTTCCTATTAACATCTGGAACTCAATGACCACGTGATCACTTTTTCCCAAAGGACAGAGATATTCCAATGATTCTATTACATCGGGTTCTTTGGTGAACAGTAAATCTAACCTTGCTGGTGTGTCCTCACCTCGAAACCGTGTCTCTTCTTTGACCCACTGCGTCATCACATTATTCATTATTATATTTAATAACATAGTACCCCACGAATCCTCGCCGCCTCCCGAGTACCATTCCTCCCAGTTCACCTCTTTACAATTAAAGTCACCCACCAAAATTATATTATTGCTTTTCTCAATTATTTTTTGCAAGTAGCTAGCCATATCTGACAACATCTCATGGTATTCATCATCCTTTCATGCTCTCGTCTTTGGGGGAACATACACTACCGCCATATCTCTCTTAACATTCTCTCCAGTTTCTAATTTCATATATATCACTTCAGCCCTGCCTTCTCCCATTTCCACAGTATCTACATTTATGTTGTTCTTCACTGCTATCATCACTCCTCCTCCCTTTTTTTCTTTTCTGTCTTTTCTCCACAGTTTGTATTTACCATCTCCCAAATGAACATCAATATCTTCTCTTAATTTGGTCTCTACAAAGCACATGACATCAGGTTCATGTTCTCTCAAGAAATCATTACCGTATTTCGCGGCATGTAAGACGCAGCATTGTGAAAGACGCACCCTAATTCTGGCAGGGCAGTTCTGTGAAAAAAAAAGTTTGCCCCAACCAAGACTGCAGTAAGGTTTCTTGATAAGAGCCATTACCACACAGATACACACTCACCTTTCAGAATCTATTCATTACTGATCATCAGCCTTTGGTTTCTTTTTTTATATACAAAGAATGGTACAGGAAAAGAAAACAATGCCCCTTCTTGACAAAACGTGACTGATATGAGCCACTATCACTTAGATACAACACTCACCTTTCAGAATCTATTCAGTACTGCTCATCATCCTTTAGTTTCTTCTTTTATGTACAAAGAATGATACAGGAAAAGAGAAAACAAAACCCCGTCTTAACAAAACGTGACTTCAAACCACGAGGCCATCTCAACTTTGCTGATAAATATGTATCAGTAAACTGATATAAACACTGTTTTTAATATTCTATGAATTTAAAACCACAAATGATGTCAATAAACTCTATTCTTTCATTCACTGACGAAAACATAAAATACAATGAATGTTCACATCAGTTCATTTATCCTAAAAGAACCCCGTCATATTCCACACCTGTTACGGAATTTCCTCACATTGCCTTGACTCAAGCACAATATCAGACGACTACCATCATTAATCATGCACTCTAACTAACCTGTAATTACCTCCACAAATAATATAAAAAGATAGCACTTGTAAATACACAAATTACAATGTTTTACAACCAAAGTTCAATTTAGCAAGGCTGCTTGGGAACAGGATAGACAGCTGTTTTTACTCTCTTCTCTCAGTATCACTCCTTCACTGTCAGCTATGTTTGCCTTGCAGCATCAACAATTAAAAATGTATGCTTCACTGATCATAATTTACTATAAACATTCATTTCAAAACATACTATGGTGAAAACATCCATTGCTACACCTTAGTAACACTGCTGCCTCCCAGTCGCTAGACAGCAGTCTCTACCCCTTCCTCTCAGTATCACTTCCTCACTGTCAGCGATGTTTCCCTTGCAGCATCAACAGTTAAAAATACGTTCTTCACTGATCACAATTTACTAAAAACAGACATTCATCTCAAAACATGTCGAGAATGGTGAAACTATCTCTTAGCAACACTGCTGCATCCCAAGCGCTAGACAACTGGCTCAACCCTCTTCTCCCAGTATCACTCCCTTACTGTCAGCTGTTTTCCTTCCAGCATCAACGATTAAAAATGCATATTTCTCTTACCAGAATTTGCTAAAAACAGACATCCATCTTAAAACATTCGAGTACTGTGAAAACATCCATTTTTGGTCTTAACACTGCTGCCTCCTAGTCGCTATGGTACACACACACACACGCACACGTACACACCCCATGCAACATTCGCTCACCTCTGAAACATTTACATCAGTCCGTTTTGGAGTACCCAGTGGCTTTATTATATGCCAAAAACATCAAAATGTATTTGGTTGTTCAATATAAATATCATCACTTAAGGACATGAAACATCTCAAACAATTTATTCATCCAAACATCGTCAGTGCAAGACTAAAAGTGTACAGCACCATTGATCCTAAATTTTCCATGGTTGCATCTGTCATGATCACCTAAAACCTATATTCACTTCATATTACTGACATGGTGAAAATTTCACTCGTCTTCAAATCCTGAGAATTCATCACTACTTCCCCGAGTCCTGAAGCATCACTGGAAGTCATCACCACGGTCATCATCACTGTTTCACTGTCACTTTCATACAGTAAATGGTCCTCAGTACCATCCATTGAATTGCTTATACCACACTTCATACGATTTTAACTTGGCAATCGTTTTAACTGAGCACAGGCGATATTCAGACTTGGGGCATTTGATACAGCCCACATTAACCTCCTCAGTACATGTTTCCTGAACTGAATAAAATCATATGGCGAGCATGAATAAACTACACTATAAAATACATTGCTGGGCTGAAGGGATTATAATAAGCGGATTATCAGTTCCCTAGCCTGACTCTTCCCACTTCTACTTCCTTAACTACACCCACACCAAACTCTCACCTACACCTTAGGATTCTGGTCGTTTCGGCCGTAACGTCCAAAATGGCAAACGATTTTACAACCTAACCTAACCTAACCTAACAAATTTGGACGTTACGGCCTAAATGATCCCCATTGCCGATCATGAGAGCTTTGCTTAGGCAGCAGAGATGCAGAGAGTGAACGTTGTCAATCATTCTGATCGCTTCATCTGCTAAGAATACAGCAGAAATGGCGGACGCTGATATGAATGCCCGTCAGGCACTGCTATTTCAGATATTGCATCAGTTATGCTACTCAGTGAATTTTATCCTATTTTCATAACAAAATACTGTAATTGGGTGTGCCCTGAGTTGCATAGACATTGCTAAAGTACTTCACTTGGCTGAAAAAGTGAAGCTGCAACTTCGTTAGCTTGCTAGAGTAGGGTGTACGCTAGACACTAAACTGCTAAGTTGCTAAACCGCTAAACCCCTTGACGGTATTGGCCAGTTGAGCTGAAAACAATCCCGTGAATGCTTTGTGTTTTTGAACTTGCATGTTTTAATATCTGCTGCATATATACACTCACAAAATGTCACAAAAGTAACTGACCTAATTAGGGTTACTGAATTTCCATACGTGACGAAAGTATGTTTTGGTGACTTGGCAGTTTCACTAGCCAGCATCTCTCCAGCATGATTGCTTTGCTAGTTAGTTAATGGATGGCAAGCAAAGTGGTCATGATTGCCTTTCAGAAGGTTAGCAGACAGTTCACCAGTGATCATGTACGTTAGCTTGCTGGAATAGTGCGGATGCTAAACTGTTAAATTGCTAAACCGCTAAATATCTTCACGATGTTAGCCAGTTGAGCTGTAAACAAACCCGCGAAAGTTTTATGTGTTTCTGATCTCGGGTGTTTCTGAAATCTGCTGCATATACACACTAGTGTATATTATTTTTAAGAATAAAATCAAGTCTGCATACTGTAGAAGACACCTGTGGTTGCTAAGCATTGAGATGATCATCTTTATAAGAGTTTCTTCTCAGTGAAGCCTAACTAACCTGCCTTAGTCTAACGTGCAGGACGCATGGGGATATTTTAAGGTAACTTTGAGACCAAAAAGTGCGTCTTATATGCCGCGAAATACGGTAATTTCGATCCTTGTCGATATGAAACCATCAACATTAGTATATATCACCTTCAAATTATTTTTGACATTATTAATACCCTCTTCTCTCCTACTCTCTGTCCGTACCACTTCCTCAACTTCTGATCTTTCACAACCATCCCCCTTAGTTTCCTTCACTTCTATTTCCTTAACCCGCCCCGTCCCGTCGACGTATGGGTACGTTGCAACGATTTGCATTTGCCAGTCCCGGCGACGTACCAGTACGTCGTGCAATTGCAAGGTCCCTAAATTGCACAATTTTCAATTTTCGCGCGTGATTTTTCGTATGTATACACGGGACACCTTCCTCTATTCCTCTACAAGATGCCAAGCAGGGACAATGTCTTACACCGCATAACCTCCCCCCTCCCCCCCCTCACGCCATTGTCTCGGCAATTCACCTGTTACCAGTGACCTGGCCAATAAAGACATTCAGGGCCAGAGTGATTCCCCAGTCGATGACAATGTGGAGGACAAGGTTTACATAGCATTAGAGGAAGAAACAGTCAGAAATGATGATCAGGTAATGTGGGAAAAAAAGGTCATGAATGGTGATTAGTTAGTGAGTGAAACAATGCTTATAATGCCTCTATTACTGCTTGAAAACCAATATACTCTCATACTACATATAAATTCGTACCAAGTAAATAAATAAATACCATTTATGAGTGGATAAAATAGTTACCCTCCCATAGAACTCGTTTTCTTTGGTGCCAGCATGTTAGAAAACCCAGTCAGGTAAGGAGGAATGCCTACCTGGATCGAGTATTTTAAATCTCAGGTGAGCGATTTCTCTATGAATTTTCGATGTTTCTCACCAAAAGCAGAGGTTTTAGCCAAAAATTTTTTTTTCGAAAATACCTCGGGACTGGGGGATGTCGGAGGTGCGGAAAACCACGGGACGTGGCGGGTTAAATACCATTTCCTTACTTTCATATCCAATACTCTCCAAAAAAAAGTATTACGTTCTTCCTCTGTCCTCTTATCATTTTTTCCTTTACTTCTTCCTTTAATGATTTTAAAACTTCTCTTTCTTCTTCATTCAGATCTTTTCTTATTATAATATTTTCCATCCCCGCCTCTTTGCTTAATTTCCAGGTCACTTTAAGTATCTCATTTATTACACTTTCTGATGTAAACTTGACTCTCATTGGTCTTGTTTCCCCTTTCTTATAAGGCCCTATCCTCCTTACTTCCTCATTTTCTTTTACCCACTTGTCTCCTTCGGGGTCAATCTTGCCTAATATTTCTCTCACCATGTTCGTGTCTCTCTCGAGTCTTGCGAACCTAACCTTTTCTTCCTCTTCCCTGTTTCCAAATACTACCACACATCTGTTCCTTTCTACAGTTTCTCTCACTATTTTCTCTTTTTTCTTCAGTATTTTCACTACATTTTCTTCCATTTCTTTCTTGTTCATTTCCCTTTCTTCCTGGATGATCTCTCTTAAGCTGACCACTTCTTTCTGTTCTTCTTCTACGTGTGCCCACTTTGCCTTGTGTTCTTCTAGTACATTACTCACCTTCTCCGTTTTATTAGTACTCTCTTCAAGTTTCCTCCTCAGTTCAACATTTTCCCTCTTCAAATTCTTAATCTCTTCATTGGCTGTTTCGTTGGACTGGATTAGACTCTGTATGGTTGTTTCCGTATTTCCTGACACATCCTTTATCACTAGATTCTCTACTTTTTTTTCGAGTTCACTAATCCTCATAATTAATGTTTTCACCAGGTCCATGACATTAGTATTAGCATCAAATCCTTGAAATTCCATTCCCTCATTGTTTACATTTTCGGCCATCTTTAACGTACCGGTAAAGTACCTAAACAGCTGTTACCGAATAAGCCACAAACATTCATGTATACTATTGCCAACAAATCTTTACATTTTTGGTAGTCTACCAACTTTCATTATTTTAAATTTAAAGAAAGACCCTAGGAGACAGGACAGACAAAATTCCTGAAACTACTCGAGGTTAGGAGCGATGCCTGGGACGACCTCTCTCTCCGGCTGCTCGTGTGTGTGTGTGTGTGTGTGTGTATTTACCTATTTGTAGTATACAGGAATTGAGCAATGCTCGTGTTGTCCTGTCTTCATATCCACATTTTATCTAGTATACTTTTACACACATGAATGTTTTTCTCATGCACCAGCTCTTCCTCTAAGTCGTTCCAAATACGTATGTATTTACCTAATATACCTAATTGTGATATACAGGAAATGTGCTATGCTCGTGGGTTCCCGGCGCTGTTTTTCAATAAGTCAAATTTAGCTTTAAACTGTTAAAGTTTTTAGACTGGACGATCTCTTTGTCCAGGCTGTTCCACAGGTCTGTACATCTATAAGGAAAACTATATTTCTTGATATCCTTCAAGCAGCTTGACTTCTTCAATTTCCTTCCGTGTCCTCTTGTTACTGTCTTATCCCTTACAAACAGATCTTCCCAGTCAATTTTATCTACTCCCACCATGGTCCTGAACACTGCAATCATGTCTCCCCTCTTTCTCCTTTCCTCAGGCAAATCCATCTTTTCCAGCCCCTCTCTGTATGACAGGTCTGTCAGACTGGGGACCATCTTGGTTACTGTTCTTTGTATTCTCTCAATCTTGTTTATATCTTTCTTTTTGTGTGGGCACCACACTACCGCTGCATATTCTAACCTGGGGCGAATCATGGCCACTATCAATTTTTTCATCATCTCTTCATCCATATAATGGAATGCTACTCTTACGTTAGTCAAGAGTTTATAAGTCTGTCTAACTGTCTTGTTAATGTGTTTTTCAGGTGACAAACTATCCTGGACCAGCACTCCCAAATCTTTCTCTTCTCTCACTTTTGTGATTGATTCATTACCCATCAAATAATTCAATGATGGCCTCTTGGTACTTTTACCCATTTCCAATATTTTACGTTAAATTTCATTTCCCACATCCGACTCCAATCATGTATCCTATCCAGATCCTCATGCAGCATTTTACAATCCTCCTCAACCTCTACCTTCCTCAAAATCTTTACATCATCAGCAGGTAGACTTGCATAACTGTTCACTCCATCTACCATATCATTTATTTACGTAAATCAGGAACATTACTGGCGCCAACACCGAGCCTTGAGGGACTCCACTTGTTACTTCCCTCCATCCAGACATCCTGTCCTTCATTACTGTCCTCATGTGTCTGTCTCTCAAAAAGTCTCTCATCCATTCCAGGAGTTTCCCCTTCAGTCCTCCTATATATTCTAGTTTCCACGTTAGTTTCTTATGAGGTACCTTGTTGAAGGCCTTCTCCAAGTTGAAATACACACAGTCCACCCAACCGTCTCTCTCCCGTACCACATCAATCGCTCTTGAGTAAAAGCTCAACAAGTTGGAAACACATGATCCTCAACTTCTGAATCCAAACTGACTTTCAGCCAAAATATTCATCTTTTCTAGATATTTTATCCATCTGTCTTTCAGGATTCACATAATTTTGCGACCATGCTGGTTAGACACTGGTGTATAATTCAGGGGTTCTTCCCTGTTTCCTCCCTTATAAATTGGTACCACATTTGCCCTCTTCCATTCGTGTGGCACTTTCCCCTCTTCCAGAGAACACACAATTAAACTGTGAATTTTATCCGCCAGTTGTTCTCTGCATTCCTTTAGTACCCAGTTAGAAATTCCATCAGGTCCTGGGGCTTTCCTTGCATCTTGAGTTTCCAGTAATTTATACACTTCCTGTACCTCCACTTTTATATCTTTCATCACCGGAACATTTCTAATCACTCCCTCCCCTTCCACAAGCTCCTTTTCTTTAGTGAAAACTGACTGGAAACGTTTGTTCATTATTTCTGCTTGCATTGCCGCATCCTTAAAGACCTCTCCTTCTATTTTCAGTTTGGTGATTCCTTCCTTTTGTTTCAGTTTGCCATTAACAAATCTATAAAACAGTTTGGGTTCATCCTTGCATTTGTCAATTATACCTTTTTCAAAATTCCTTTCTTCTTCTCTACGTATTCTTGTGTATTCGTTTCTTGTTCTTTTATATTCTTCCTTTGTTCTGTTGTTACCTCTCTTTCTCCAGTTGTTCCACGCCTTATCTCTCTCTTTTTTTGCTATCATACACCTTCTATTAAACCACTCCTTTTTCCTGTTTTCTTTCCCTCTTACTCTTGGTACAAATTTTTCCACTCCCAAATTATAGAGGTCTAGAAAGATATCCCACTTCCTCTGTATCTCTCTTGTTTCTCTGAATTTTCTCCAATCCGCATTTTCAAAAAATTTTCTCAATCCTGTAAAATTTGCTTTCCTATAGTTGTATCTTCCCTGCCCATAAAGCTTGTCTCTTGGCTCCACGTGTGTGTGTGTGTGTGTGTGTGTGTGTGTGTGTGTGTGTGTGTGTTTATCAGTGTGTTGTTAGGCGTGTGTTTGGTCATTGTCAGGCCAGTGTAGGGAAGGGTAGGGCAGGCTTGGGAGAGTCATTAGGGTGGCTGTGGGTACGATGCTGATGATATTTTTTTCCCCATCGGCTCTGTGTCTTCCGTAGCGTTTTTACTGTTGTGGCTCTACCCTGGTCTGTGTGGCTGAGCAGACCCATCAACCACCAGGAAGCAGCTGTATTTGTGTGTCGGATGTGCTTTGCTGGGGTTGGAACATGGCAGGGTGGAGGGACAATGGAAGAGGCCTAGTGCCCAAGAGCATGATGTGTGTATGGGAGATATGGAGGAGTAGTCTCTGCCTGGACTTGGACTGCTTGATGCCAGCCATGTTTAATTTTCAGAATTGCACTGTATTTTGAACCTCATAGATTACATAATACACTGTACCCCTAATGAGTTGAATCAGTTGTCTGCTGCAGCAACCATAAAGCAAATGTTTTGGGATGTCACCCTGATCCCACATCATTTTGTTTCCTTTATAAAGGCTCCAGTATGCTTGCATGCATCCGCCTTGGTCACCTCATGGTGGCTGTCCCTGCTGCTTAATCTCCGGCAGCCTCCCTATTCAGTCTCTTATTCCTGAGGTCACTGTGACCTCATCCCAGGTCTTTTTCAGTCAGCCTCATGCAGCCATACCCTTAATGTTAACACTTGTCACTTGCTGCAGCCAGTTGTTAAATATATATATGAGTATTAAATACAATTTTTAGCTGTAATACACAAAATATATCATTAGAGGAGTTATTAGATTTTTCCCAATTTTTCTCTACTAATTATTACCCCCATTTCAGAACACTGGCAGGAGAGAGAAGGTGTTGAAGAGAGAAGGGGTGGAGAGGTGTACAAGTGAAGATGGATGGAGGCTGGGTGGCCTGGTAGTGGAGGGAAGGTTGACACAGAGGAAGTGGATGGAGGCTGGGCAGCCTGATAGCACAGGAAAGGTTGACACAGAGGAAGTGGATGGAGGCTGGGCAGCCTGATAGCACAGGAAAGGTTGACACAGAGGCAGTGGATGGAGGCTGGGCAACCTGATAGCGAGGAAAGTGTCATCGTGGCCACCTGCTTTGGGATTAAAGCATCTGGCTGAAGATAAAGAGATGCAGTGAGATAAAGTGAGTAGATAAGAAAAAAGATATTGTTATATTGTTAGTCTGTTTGTATATATGATGTTAATTTGTTAACCTGCTTTGAATTTATTGTATTTGATAAAAGTAGTAGTAGTTGTTCCCTAGGCAGTCTGGCCGAACAGCCCCGAGTCCCTTAGGAAGCCAGGCTTTCCCACAGAGCTCTCAAAGTGTGTATGTTGTGTTGTTGGTGTAGGTGATTGTGTGCAATGCAGTTTTCTATAATGTGCATAATAGTATGGGGTGCTGTGTTGCATCCTGGACAGGCATCAGCGACGGAGTCATCCAGCCTCTTCTGGTAGCTTAAGAAGGCTGGATGGTGCCCATCTCAGCCTGGCCAGGTGGACCCTGTCCTCATGAGGGAGATAAGATTCAGAAGGGTGGATGTCAGGAGGCCGTGCATGCAGCTGTGTGTTGTCTTTAAGAGACTGAATGGAGCGGCGAGTGATTTGAGCGTGGATATGCTTCTGGAAGCTGGTCTGAGGTGGGCGAGGGGGGAGAGATGACAGTATTTGTGTATGGTATCGTGTGCTGGGTGTTGTTTTGATGTTCCTTGGTGTGGGTGGATGTGCTGCCATGTACTGTAGTGGATGTTGTGGGTTTGTGGAGGCTGCAGCAAGAATCTGGGTGCCTCTCATGTCTAGGTGATCTTTGACCTTGAGGACTTTGGTTTCTTGATGTGGGTGGTCTGTGGGTGTAGTAGCTGTGCAGCCTGTGATTATTTTTAGGGCCTTGTTCTGTATGGTCTGTAGTAGTGTGTTTTGGTGAGGTTAGGAGCCCAGGCAGGACTTGCATAATTCATCACTGAATGTATGTATTGTTTGTATACTGTGGTGATGGTTTCTTTGTTGTGTCCGAATGTTGTATGGGCAGGTGACCTCAAAGCATTGAGTCTTGGTGTTATTTTATTTTTAATGTTTGTGATGTGTTGTTTAAATGACACTGATGTACTGGTATTGTATGTTACACCAAGGATTTTGTGTGTGTGTGTGTGTGTGTGTGTGTGTGTGTGGTAGGGGAGTGTTGTTTATGGTGAGGTGTGGGATGTCACTGTGTTCTGCTGTCCAGTTTGTGAGAAGAGTCACTGTACAGTAGATTTGGCAGCGGCTATTTTGAGCCTGTTTGTGGTGAACCGTTTGTGTAGTGTGTTGAGGTAAGATTGGAGGATGTGTGCAGCTGTTTGCGTTTTGGTGCGTACATGTAAGTGTTATATCATCTGCATAGGAAACTATGTGTATCTGTGGTGTGTGGGGTGTGGGTATGTCGTGCATGTATAGGTTAAAGAGTGTAGGGGACAAAACAGGTCCTTGGGGGACACCATTTGTGAAGTTTCTGATGTTAGAAGACTGACCGGCAAATGTTACGTGTGCACATCTGCCTGCTAAGTAGTTTGCCAGCCATCTTTTTGTGTTATTGTGCATGTTTGTGTTGAGTATTTTGTTTGTGAGGTTGTGGCGGGGGATGGTATCAAAAGCTTTGCTGATGTCTAGTGTGACTAGGAGTGTTCTGTGTGGTGGCCTAGCTGAATGCATGCCATCGAAAACTCTCTGTGTAAGGTCTGTATGAAGGGTGTTTGTGGAGTGTAGTGGCCTAAAGCCATGTTGTGACTGGGTTAGGGGAATGTGAGGTGTGACTAGTTGTAGTACCAGTCGTTCAGTGACTTTAGAGGGGGTGCAGAGGAGTGTGATGGGGGCGATGTGAGGAGGGTAACGTGGGGTCTTTGTTGGGTTTAGGGATAGTGATGATATTGCCATGCTTCCAGATGTTGGGTATTATGTTGTGTGAGTAGCTGTAGTTTGATATGTTGGTGAGTGCTTGTATGCCTTGTGGTCCTAGGTGTTTAAGGTGTATGTTGCTTATGTTGTCTGGTCCACAGGCAGATGAGTGCTTGAGGTTGTTAATGATGTGCTTCGTCTGGTTGTAAGTGAAAGGTGCGTAGTCTGGGTCTGTGGGGAATTGTCTCTTACGTCTGATGATACGTCTGTCTTCGGGATGGGGGTTAGATGGCTGACTTGTGAAAAGTGATTGATGAGAGTGTTTGCTTGTTGTTTGTTTGAGGGTATGGTGTCTGTTGTTGTGATGGCAGTGTGTGATTGTGTGGTGTTGCTGTTGGAAAGCGTGATGCTGTTTAGTGTTTTGTAGAGTTTACTGGTGTTTGTTTTTTGGTCAAGTGTTTGGAGATAATTATTCCAGTTTAGTGTTTGCTGTTCTGATATTTTATTGTTTGAGTGTTGAGTTCTTTTATTTGTTGTACAGTGTCTTGTGTATGGGGTGTTGGGGAGTGTCGCAGTGTGTACCGTTGTCTGATGAGGCGTTGAATTTCTGGTGTGAAGTTGGGGTTGTGTCTCTTTCTGTTGCCTCTAGGGATGTGTCTTTTGTCTGCATTTTGTATCATTGTATTGAAAGTGTTCACAGCGGTGTTGATGTTTGTGATGGATGTACTGTTTAGTGTTTCGAAATGTTGTTCTGTTTCAGTTGCAAAGGCCTCCCAGTTGGCTCTCTTATAATTAGTGTATGTGTGTCTGTGGCCAGCTGGGGTGATTCTGGTTTTGGTAGTGATGATGACTGGGAGGTGATCAGAACCTAGGGTTTTGACCACTCTCCATGATGTAGTGGGGGTGAGGTTTGGGGAGCAGAAGGTAATGTCTGGAGATTATGGGAGGAAGAGGACTTGGTGTGGGATATGGGTATGTTGGTCTAGATTGTTCAGGATGAAAAGATGATCTGTCTGGGATTGTAGTACCAGCCCTCTGTCTGTGTCAGGGTTGTTGACATGCCAGGCCGACGACTTGGCGTTGAAATCACCATCCAGGATGATGTTGGGTATGTTAGTGATGTGGTGTATCTGTGGAGAGTAATTGTGTGGTACTGTGGGGAATGATGTGATTTGGCTTTAGTCTGTTGTTGTTGTTATTATTATTATTATTATTATTATTATTATTTTTATTATTATCATTATTATTATTATTATTATTATAATTATAATTGTTAGCCCCTGTGAGAAGAGTGGAGAAATTGCAAGATAGTGAGAAAATGACAGAGTATAAGAGCATAGTGGAAGAAAGATTGGGAAGGTATGAGCTAGAGCAGATGGAAGGGGTGGAAGACGTAAGTAAGATATTCACAGAAGAGATAAGCGCAGCGTGTGAGGCGGTTTGTGGAGTGAGGAGGAGATGCAAGGGTGTGCAAGGGACAGCATGGTGGAATGATGAGGTGAAACGAGCTGTGGAACAAAAGAAGAAGGCATATGGTGAATGGTTGGCGAGGAGGTGGTAGGGGAGAAGATGAGAGAGAGAAGAGAGAGGTATATGTGAGCAGGAGAAGGGAGGTTAAGAGACTGGTGAAGGAGAGTAAGAAGAAAGTGGATGAAGAGTTTGGGAGGAATCTGAGTGTGAAATGGAGGGAGAGTAAGAAATTGTTTTGGAAGGAGGTAAAGAAAGTAAGGCAGTGTGAAAGGGGAAATAGTAGGGAGTGAAAGATAGGAATAATAGATTGTTGGTGGAGAAGAGAGAGAAACTGAGGAGATGGAAGGAGCACATTGAGGATTTGTTGAATGTGGAGAGTGAGAACAGTGTGAGTATAAGTGGTTGGGGAATGGCTGGGAGAAGAAGAGATGAGAGGAGGGAGGAAGAGATCAGTAGGTCGGAAGTAGTGGAAGCGATGAAGAAGATTAAGCTGGGAAAGGCCCCAGGAATTGATGGAGTGTGTGGTGAAATGTTCAGGTATGGGGGTGAGATTGTTGTGGAGTGGATATGGAAGTTGTGTAGATTGGCTTGGGAAGAGGGAAGGGTTCCAGAGGACTGGAAATCAGGTATAATTGTTCCTCTGTACAAAGGAAAAGGGGAGAGAGAAGTATGTGGTAACCATAGGGGTATTTGCCTTCTTAGTGTGACTGGTAAAATATATGGTAGAATACTCATTGATAGGGTTAGGCATATGACAGAGGAGCTAGTTGGAGAAGAACAAGGGGGATTTAGGAAGGGAAAAGGGTGTGTAGATCAGATATTTGTTCGAAGATGTTTAGTGGAGAAGTATCTAAAGAAGGGAAGGAAAGTGTATGCTGCCTTCATGGACTTGGAGAAAGCTTATGACAGAATAGATAGGCAAGGTATGTGGAAGGTATTAAGAATATATGGAGTGGAGGGGAAATTGTTGAGTGCTGTGAAGAGTATGTACGAGGGAGCTAGGGCTATGGTGCGAGTGGATGGTGAGCTGAGTGAGTTCTTTGATCTCAATGTGGGACTGAAACAGGGGTGTGTGATGTCTCCATGGCTGTTTAATATATATATGGATGGGGTTGTAAAGGAGGTGCAGGGTAGGGCAGTGGATGTGGGGGTGGCTCTAATGAATGAGGGTGAGATTTGGAAGATTCCGGTGTTGCTGTTTGCTGATGGTACAGTATTGTTGAGTGAAGATGAATGGGAGTTGCAAGGTTTGGTGAATGAATTTGGGACAGTGTGTAGGAGGAGGAAGCTGAAAGTTAATGTAAACAAAAGTAAAGTTATGGTGTTTGAGAGGAATGAAGTCACAGAGTGTGTAGTGAGGTTGGATGGTGAGGATATGGAGAATGTGAGTGCATTCAAGTACTTGGGTAGTGTGATGAGTAAGGATGGAACTTTGGGGGATGAAGTGCGTGAAAGGGTACAGCAGGGAAGGAAGGTTGTTGGTACACTGAAAGCAGTGATGAGAAATAGGGAGGTGAGTATGGAAGTTAAGAAGTCACTGCATGATAATATTGTGATCCCTACCCTGACGTATGGAAGTGAGGCGTGGACCTTGCAAGAGGGGAACAAGTCAAGAGTGAGAGCAGTGGAAATGAGTTACTTGAGAGGAGCATGTGGAGTGACATGGAGGGACAGGTTGACAAATGAAGAAGTGAAGGAACGTTGTGGGGTAGATGTGGATGTGGTTGAAAAGATTAGGAGAAATACACTGAGGTGGTTTGGACATGTGGAGAGAATGGAGAATGAAAGACTGACTAAGAGGGTGTATGTAGGTGAGGTGGAGGGAGGGAGAGGAAGGGGTAGACCGAGGATGAGGTGGAGGGATGGAGTTGAGAGGTATATGAGGGAGGGGGGAGTGAGTTGGGGGGAGGGTAGTCAAATGGTGGGTGACAGAGCGACTTGGAGGCATTTTGTCTGCGGCCACCCTTTGCGGGATTAGGGCGTCGGGCTATAGATAGATAGATAGATAGATTTTTTTTTTTTTTTTTTTTGCAGGAGTTTTTGTGTAGTATCTCTTCTTTAGTGATTACTGTTTGCATAGTACATGATAACATTTGTCTTTTGTTGCTGTTTATACCTTCTTAGTACTGTATCACCATAGTCTGCAGCAGTAGCAGCAGCACAAGCACCCATACCTCTTTTCCTACCCTTGGATGGGGGGCGTGTGAGGTCCGGTGTAGAGAGGCAAAAAGAGAGAGAGAGGGAGAGAGAAAATAACTAAGTCTGTCCAGTTGAATGAACCACACTAATAATTCCAGCTTCACATTAGTAACATCAGTTTAACATCATAGTATTTGCAATGATTGATTATGTGTGTGTGGATGAAAGGATGCGAAGATGTGTAAAGGATGCAAGAGTGTATAGAGGTTGGGGGAGTAGACTTTCTGACCACTACTTGGTGGTGGCCAGAATTAGGATTCAAGTAAGATGGAGGAATAGAAGAAGGGAAAGACAAGAGGAAGGAGTAGTTGCAAGGAGAGTGGAAAGGTTACAAGAGGATGAGAAAAAGGCAGAGTATAAGAGAGAAGTGGAGGAACGATTGGGCAAATATGAATTGGAGCAGATGGGAGACGTGGAAGGTGTGTGTAGGATATTTACAGAAGAAATATGTGCAGCATGTGATGTGGTGTGTGGAAGGAAGAGAAGACGGAGGGGGGTGCAAGGAACAGCGTGGTGGACTGAAGAGGTGAAGCAGGCTGTGGCACAAAAGAAGAAAGCATACAATGAATGGATGAGAAATAGGGGCGTGGAAGAAGTTGAGAGGCGGAAGAGAGAGTTATATGTGGAAAGAAAGAGAGAGGTGAAAAGATTAGTAAGAGAGAGTAAGAAGAGAGTGGATGAGGAATTTGGAAGGAATTTGAGTGTAAAGTGGAGGGACTGTAAGAAAATGTTCTGGAAAGAGGTGAAAAGAGTAAGACAGGGTGGAAGTGAAGTTAGCAGGGGAGTGAAAGATAAAAATGGTAGATTACTAGTGGAGAAGGGAGAAAAAGTGAGCAGATGGAGAGAACACTTTAAGGAATTGTTGAACGTAGAGGATGGAAGTAATGCGAGTATAAGTGGCTGGGGAATGGCTGGGAGAAGGAGGGAGGTGAGAAGACAGGAAGAAATCAGTAGGATAGAAGTTGTGGAAGCAATGAAGAAAGTTAAATTGGGGAAAGCCCCAGGAATTGATGGAGTGTGTGGTGAAATGCTGAAGCATGGGGGAGAGATAGTAGTAGAATGGATGTGGAAGATGTGCAGATTGGCCTGGGAGGAAGGTAGAGTCCTGGAGGATTGGAAGTCAGGTATAATTATTCCCTTGTACAAAGGAAAAGGGGAAAAAGAAGTGTGTGGTAATCATAGGGGCATTTGTCTTCTTAGTATAATAGGAAAAGTGTATGGTAGGATACTTATAGACAGAGTTAGGGAAAGAACAGAGAAATTAGTTGGAGAAGAACAGGGAGGCTTTAGGAAGGGAAGAGGTTGTGTAGATCAGATATTCATTCTTAGATCTTTAGTGGAAAAGTTTCTAGAGAAGGGAAAGAAGTTGTATGCGGCTTTCATGGATTTGGAGAAAGCATATGACAGGGTGGATAGACAAGGATTGTGGAAAGTGTTAAGAATATATGGAGTAGATGGGAAGTTGTTGAATGCTGTGAAGAGTATGTATGATGGTGCGAAGGCTGCAGTGCGTGTGGATGGTGAACTAAGTGAATTTTTCTCTTTGAAAGTTGGTTTGAAACAGGGATGTGTCATGTCTCCATGGTTGTTCAATCTGTACATGGATGGGGTAATAAAAGAGGTACAAGGTAGGGTAGTGGATGTTGGAGTGTCCCTGGTGAGAGAGGATAGTGTTTGGAAACTCCCTGTACTGTTGTTTGCAGATGATACTGTGGTGTTGAGTGAAGACGAAGGGGAGCTGCAAGGCTTGATGGATGAGTTTGAGAGAGTGTGTAAGAAATGGAATCTAAAGGTGAATGTAGGGAAGAGTAAAGTGATGGTCTTTGAGAGAGGTGAAGTTAGTGAATGTACAGCGAGGATGGATGGTGAGGAATTGGAAAATGTGAGTACGTTTAAGTATTTGGGTAGTGTGATGAGTAAGGATGGAGGTTTGGAGGGTGAAGTGCTTGAAAGGGTACAGCAGGGAAGAAAGGTTGCTGGTTCTTTGAAAGCAGTGATAAGAAACAGGGAAGTGAGCGTGGAAATGAAAAAGTTACTACATGACAGTATTGTGATACCAACTCTAACGTACGGAAGTGAAGCTTGGACGTTGTTGGAAGGACACAAGTCAAGAGTGAGAGCAGTGGAAATGAGTTATTTAAGAGGAGCCTGTGGAGTCACATGGAGAGACAGGCTGACGAATGAGGATATAAAGGAGCATTGTGGTGTGGATGTGGATGTGATAGGAAGCGCTATGAGGAACACACTGAGGTGGTTTGGCCATGTGGAGAGGATGGAGGGTGAAAGACTGATGAAGAGAGTGTATGTGAGTGAGGTGGAGGGGGGAAGAGGGAGGGGGAGGCCGAGGATGAGATGGAGGGATGGGGTGGAGAGGTATATGAGAGAGGGGGGTGTGAGTTGGGAGCAGGGCAGTGAAATGGCAGGGGACAGGGCGACTTGGAGGCAATTTGTTTGTGGCCACCCCAAACGGGATTGAGGCATCTGGCAATAGATAGATAGTATTTGCATCAGTTAACATCATAGTATTTGCATCAGTTAACATAATAATATTTGCATCAGTTAACATATTAATATTTGCATCAGTTAACATATTAATATTTGCATCAGTTAACATCATGGTATTTGCATCAGTTAACAACATAGTATTTGTGTCAGTTAACATCATAGTATTTGCATCAGTTAACATCATAGTATTTGCATCAGTTAACATATTAATATTTGCATCAGTTAACATATTAATATTTGCATCAGTTAACATATTAATATTTGCATCAGTTAACATCATAGTATTTGCATCAGTTAACATATTAATATTTGTATCAGTTAACTATCTATCTGTCTATTTATTGCCAGTCGCCTTAATCCCATAGGGGTGGCCACAAACAAATCGCCTCCACGTCGCCCTGTCGCCCGCCATTTCACTGCCCTGCTCAGTTAACACAGTAGTATTTACAACCCCAGGCTTATTTGAACATGAACCCTTCCTCTGCAGTCTTCCATCCTCCATTTGGGGATGTGGAGGAAATTGAGGAACGTTTGTTTAGCCAGGCAGGGGAGCCATCTGGTTTTTTCATTGTGTAAAAGTGGATATTGAGATCTGCCCTTTCCTTTCCTCCATCCTTCTTTCCTTCCATCCTCTTCTGTCTTTCTTTCCTTCATTCTTTCCTTGTCCTTTTGCCTACGGGTGACTTTACACTTCCTCTTCTGTCTTTCTTTCCTTCATTCTTTCCTTGTCCTTCTGCCTGTGGGTGACTTTACACTCCCTCTTCTGTCTTTCTTTCCTTCATTCTTTCCTTTTCCTTCTGCCTGTGGGTGACTCTACACTGAGTGACAAGCCAAATAGTTTCCTGTACACCAGGAAACCATTTACTAAGCTGGGTGGTAACTATATAACCAAATTTTGGCGTCTGGTGGTTTAGTGGGTAATTAAGGCGCTCCAATCGGATTGAGCCGGTGCAGGTTTATATCCAAGGGGTGGTTGGGGTTTATTGCTTGTGTAATGCCACTCAGGGATGAGTGAGGCTGATCACTCTCATCTTAAATGTCAGGACCAACTTGCCTAGCCCTGAGCTCCTACACTCCTCATGGGACAACGTAGGATTGGATGAAGATGATAATGATAAAAATGACAGCATGTTTCCACCTAAAGAATTCCTGTATTGGGGTTGGCCGTGGCACAGCTGATATTCTCAATGTACTGGAAGCCAAACCAAAAGCCTATCTATCTATCTATCTATTGCCAGATGCCTTAATCCCGTAAGGGGTGGCCACAAACAGATCACCTCCATGATGCCCTGTTCTCTGCCATTTCACTGCCCTGCTCCCAGCTCACCCCCCCCCCCCTCTCATATACCTCTCCACTCCATCTCTCCATCTCATCCTCGGTCTCCCCCTCCCTCTCCCTCCCTCCACCTCACTCACATACATTCTCCTCGTCAGTCTCTCAAAGAAGCCACAACCAGCTAATTACCTTCCAACAGTTGCTGGAAACTGTTGGGGAAAAAACAGCAATTTGAGATACTGTATATGATATGATTTGTAACAATGTGAGAGTGTGTGCTTGGATTTGACTCTTCTATACAGTCAGTTGGATAAAAGGCCTAATAATATGCAGGATAAATGACTAAATAAGAGATGTTATTAAATCAGCAAAGGCACTGGGAATGTTAGCCTGAGTAGCATAGGTGTTAGGGTCATACAAACACTGAGTGTGTGAAGGTGTGGACAAACTTGTAGTGTTTAACAGTTACTTCTTGCAGCAGGACACCAGCACTGAACATCTGACTTACCTTACCTTGCCTTAGCCATAGCTCCTGTAAGTGTGAAGGTGTGGACAAACTTGTAGTGTTTAACAGTTACTTCTTGCAGCAGGACACCAGCACTGAACATCTGACTTACCTTACCTTGCCTTAGCCTTAGCTCCTGTAAGTGGTAACATTCTTACCAGCCAGGATTATGAGTTTTTCAGGAGATTTTGTGAAACAGAAGTTTGACCAGAATTTTTAGAGGTTAGATAGATTCCACACTCACCTTAAATGTTAGGATCATCTTGCCTAGCCCAGGGCTCCTACGCTTGTCATGGGGCAACACAGGATTGGATGATGGATGGATGGATAAATGTTCTGTAAAACAGTTTAGGGCAAAGTTGTGCACCTAGTTGTTGTGTGAGAGTTGATATTGACACGACCTCCATGGTTACTGAAAAGGATTGCTCATTGAACACCTGTTTCAGCCACTCATTA
The DNA here is from genome assembly GCF_032717465.1 of Coenobita brevimanus. Taxonomy (NCBI): domain Eukaryota; kingdom Metazoa; phylum Arthropoda; class Malacostraca; order Decapoda; family Coenobitidae; genus Coenobita; species Coenobita brevimanus. The sequence continues at coordinate 26,182,166 of NC_136987.1, read as the reverse complement.
AAGAAAACACCTCAGTACACCTGAAAGCTTGCCCTTAATTATTCATTCACTTCATCTGTCTATCTGTAGCCTGATGCCATAATCCCATAAGGGGTGGCCATTTGTCTTTGAGTTAGTGGTTTTGCGGGCAGGGGCACTAACCCTCCACCAACCCACTTGTTGACACATAGGGAACATGTGTGGGTTGGTTATATGGTTACCACCCAGCGTTGTAAATGATTTCCTGGCTTACAGGAAACCATTAGGCTTGTTACTCAGTGTAAAGCCACCTGATAGGGAAACAGGTGTAATAACAAGTAACAGGAAAGATGGGAGAAATGGGAAGAGAGGAGGACAGACACAGAAAAAGAATGATAAATGTGAGGGAAGAAGTAGGCAGCACTACATCAAGTGAGTGGATGATGGTGGTCACCGCCTACCACCGTTATCTTGGTGTGGGATAAAATAAGTACAGTAGAGCAAACTAATGCAGGCATATCATTTATATTATAATTAATTTTGTGGCAGCACCAACAGACCCCTCCATATATGACATACAGCAGTGCAGGGTGTTGCCAATTTCCTGCCATAACACTGTCTGTGCAAAACAAATACAAATAATTCCAAAGCTTATTTTGTGTGGATGGGATGGAGTGGAGAGGTATATGAGAGAGGGGGGTGTGAGCTGGGAGCAGGCCAGTGAAATGGCGGGGGACAGGACGACATGGAGGCGATTTGTTTGTGGCCACTCCTTACGGGATTGAGGCGTCTGGCAGCAGATAGATAGGTAGATTATTTTCTATATAGTGCACATCATAAGTTTGTTCCTCCCTTGGAAAGCTTATTGTATTTAGCATCTTGTTCCAGAGTTCATTCTGTAATCTATCCATCTGTCTATCTATCTATAGCCCGACGCCGTAATTTCACAAAGGGTGGCCGTAGACAAAACGCCTCCAAGACACTGTGTCACCCACCATTTGACTGCCCTCCCCCCAACTCACTCCCCCCTTCCTCATATACCTCTCAACTCCATCCCTCCACCTCATCCTCGGTCTACCCCTCCCTCTCCCTCCCTCCACTTCACCTACATACACCCTCTTAGTCAGTCTTTCATTCTCTCCACATGTCCAAACCACCTCAGTGTTATTCTCTTTCCATAAACTAATATTATATAATGTCAGTAATGTCACCAGGATTAACCAAATGTATCAGACAGCAGTAGACAGAATTTGAACATGTTACTCACCCAGGTCAACTCTGGAACTGTCTCCCTCTGTCTATATTTCCTACTTCCTATGACCTCCAGTCTTTCAAACGCAGTGTGTCCAGGCATCTCGAAATGAACAGATCTTGAATTTGGCTTTCTTTTGTGTTGTTTTTGATTTTTCTTGGAAGGTTCGGTTTGGGGGCTCCTGGCCTTTGGTTCCTTCTTCCTTGCATTAAAAAAAATAAAATTATTGGTGTTTCTTGTGCTGATGTCCCAGCTGTGATCACTGACATGTGCTACTACAGGGGTATTGCCCAGGGATGCCCCAGAATAAATACAACATCTATCTATCTATCTATTGCCAGATGCCTCAATCCTGTAAGGGGTGGCCACAAATAAATCACCTCCATGTCACCCTGTCCCCCACCATTTCATTGCCCTGCTCCCAGCTCACACCCCCCTCCCTCATATACCTCTCCACTCCATCCCTCCATCTCATCCTTGGTCTCTCCCTCCTGCTTCCCCCCTCCACCTCACTCACATACACTCTCCTTGTTAGTCAGGGGGTAATAATAGATGGTATAAATATAGCAGAGCATGTAATTAACCTGTGATGTAGGCAGCTGTGTTCAGTGGAATGTTTTATATGTTATCCTACACCATGGTCTGGGTTAGATAAAGCTGAAATAAATTCTCTTACAGTTAATTTTGTAGTAAACCATTATCATCATGGATATGTGGTAGGTGGGGGCGCTCACCATCCACTCACTCAATGAAGTGCTGCTCTCGGGTGTCTGCCCTTTCCTCTCCTCCATCCTTCTTTCGTGTCTTCCTCTTCTGTCTTTCTTTCCTTCATTCTTTCCTCTTCCTTCTGCCTCTGGGTGACTCTACACTGAGTGACAAGTCAAATGGTTTCCTGTACACCAGGAAACCATTTACTACGCTGGGTGGTAACCATATAACCAGATTTTGGTGCCTGGTGGTTTAGTGGGTAATTACGGTGCTCCAATTGGATTGAGCCTATGCAGGGGTGGTTGAGTTGATAATGCCACTCAGGGATGAGTGAGGCTGGGGTTGATTGGGGCAGCTGATGTGTTCACCGGGATGTTTTTTTATGGTTTTTTTACACCATTGCACTGAGGCTACACATACATGCAGACATAGTTGCCCAATACAGACAGAAAGCCACAGGTGGTGGAGTGAAGCTGACTGTATGGACAACAATTTGGGACAATAAAAAGTGAGAGACTGATGATGAGAGTGTATGTGAGTGAGGTGGAGGAGGGGAGAGGGAGGAATAGGCCAAGGATCAGATGGAGGGATGGAGTGGAGAGGTAAATGAGAGAGGGGGGTGTGAGCTGGGAGCAGGGCAGTGAAATGGCGGGGGACAGGGCAACATGGAGGCGATTTGTTTGTGGCCACCCCTTACAGGATTAAGGTGTCTGGCAATAGATAGATAGTTGGGAAAAAGCCCTTGGACCCTATTGCCATCTTCTACCAAAAAAGCCCATCCTTCTGCTGGACTATGTTATTACCCACTGTCTGCACAGGCATACCTCGATATACTGTACGATACCCTTCGATGCCATACCCCGGCTTAGCAGTGAGGGTAGGAAGACCATCATACCCCACCTAACGATGGCCAAACCCCAGTATAGTGATGGGTATTATTTTTTTACCAGTTTTGATGATATTTTAGACAAAAATTTTGTGTTTAGGTTGATTTATAAACTGTTTTTAGAATAATGTGTTTTAGTCATAGGTGGGGTGAACATTGTCATTCTGAGGTACAGTTTACTAAGCTTGATTTTTTTCCAGACTTATATTTGATGATTTTCATATTTTATTTGTTGGTTTTAGTGAGTTATTTACAGGTGTTAGGCTTAGGTTAGCTTCTTTTACAGCTGTTAGGCCATTTAGATTGGCTTTAACTTAGTTTTTGGGCTTATTTAGGTGGGTTTAGGACTTGGTTGGGGGGGGAAACTCAACGCTCAGAAACGCATCCCTATACTTTGCATGTTAGATTTACCCCAAGATACGATGCCCTGCCTAACAATGGGTTTTTACTTAACCAATTGCATTGTTAAACTGGGGTATGCCTGTATTTCCTACTGGATATACCTGTATTTCCTACTGTCTCTCTTTGTTTCGTACTTTCTTCCTCTGTCTGCATTTCCTACTGTCTTCCTCTGTCTGCATTTCCTACTGTCTTCCTCTGTCTGTATTTCCTGCTGTCTTCCTCTGTCTGCATTTCCTACTGTCTTCCTCTGTCTGCATTTCCTACTGTCTTCCTCTGTCTGCATTTCCTACTGTCTTCCTCTGTCTGCATTTCCTACTTTCTTCCTCTGTCTGCATTTCCTACTGTCTTCCTCTGTCTTTATTTCCCACTTTCTTCCCCTGTCTGCATTTCCTGCTGTCTTCCTCTGTCTGTATTTCCTACTGTCTTCCTCTGTCTGTATTTCCTACTGTCTTCCTCTGTCAGCATTTCCTACTGTCATCCTGTCTTTATTGCTGTTTTCCCCTGTCTGCATTTCCTGCTGCTTTCTTCTGTCTTTATTGCTGTTTTCCCCTGTCTGCATTTCCTGCTGCTTTCTTCTGTCTTTATTGCTGTTTTCCCCTGTCTGCATTTCCTGCTGCTTTCTTCTGTCTTTATTGCTGTTTTCCCCTGTCTGCATTTCCTGCCGTCATCCTGTCTTTATTGCTGTTTTCCCCTGTCTGCATTTCCTGCTGTCTTCCTGTCTTTATTGCTGTTTTCCCCTGTCTGCATTTCCTTCTGTCTTCTTGTCTGTATTTCCTACTGTCTGTCCTCCAAATGTAGGGACAGCACTAAACTGACTGAGCCCCCAAGTTGATGAGGGCTGGCTGTTGATGTTATGTTTCTCTTTCCACAGTGACACCATCAGCAAGGCCTTGAAGCAGCTGCCAGTCAAATGTGCCTGCCAGGGTGTTGGTGAGGCCCGGCTGGCACTGGTGGTGGTGGCACAACACTGGTGAGGCCTGGCTGGACTGGTGGTGGTGACACAACACTGGTGAGGCCTGGCTGGACTGGTGATGGTGACACAACACTGGTGAGGCCTGGCTGGACTGGTGGTGGTGACACAACACTGGTGAGGCCTGGCTGGACTGGTGGTGGTGGCACAACACACACTGGCTGCCTGCAGGGTCATCTGGGGCGGCAGTTTTTAACCTGGGGTGCTAGCGTCCTGAGGGGGTGCTGAAATCAGTTTTAAGGGGTGCTGGAAAATGCTGTATTATTATTATTATTATTATTTGTTTTTTTTAATTATTATTATTATTTTTTTTTTGTGGTTTTGCTTAGTCTTGGCATACTTGATGTTTTACTTTTGGACATTGTATAAAATAAATTGTCAAGCTGTACTTCACTTTATTTTACATTACTTTATCCTTGTAGTTGTGTAGTAGCTGTAGTGCCAGTACCAGATGCTGTAGTGCCAGTACCACATGCTGTAGTGCCAGTACCAGATGCTGTAGTGCCTGTACCAGATGCTGTAGTGCCAGTACCACATGCTGTAGTGCCAGTACCACATGCTGTAGTGCCAGTACCACATGCTGTAGTGCCAGTACCACATGCTGTAGTGCCAGTACCAGATGCTGTAGTGCCAGTACCACATGCTGTAGTGCCAGTACCACATGCTGTAGTGCCAGTACCAGATGCTGTAGTGCCTGTACCAGATGCTGTAGTGCCTGTACCACATGCTGTAGTGCCAGTACCACATGCTGTAGTGCCAGTACCACATGCTGTAGTGCCTGTACCAGATGCTGTAGTGCCAGTACCAGATGCTGTAGTGCGACTACCAGATGCTGTAGTGCCAGTACCAGATGCTGTAGTGCCAGTACCAGATGCTGTAGTGCCTGTACCAGATGCTGTAGTGCCAGTACCAGATGCTGTAGTGCCAGTACCAGATGCTGTAGTACCAGTGCCATATGCTGTAGTGCCAGTACCAGATGCTGTAGTACCAGTACCAGATGCTGTAGTGCCAGTACCAGATGCTGTAGTGCCAGTACCAGATGCTGTAGTGCCAGTACCAGATGCTGTAGTGCCTGTACCAGATGCTGTAGTGCCAGTACCACATGCTGTAGTGCCAGTACCACATGCTGTAGTGCCAGTACCACATGCTGTAGTGCCTGTACCAGATGCTGTAGTGCCAGTACCACATGCTGTAGTGCGACTACCACATGCTGTAGTGCCAGTACCAGATGCTGTAGTGCCAGTACCAGATGCTGTAGTGCCTGTACCAGATGCTGTAGTGCCAGTACCAGATGCTGTAGTGCCAGTACCAGATGCTGTAGTACCAGTGCCATATGCTGTAGTGCCAGTACCAGATGCTGTAGTACCAGTACCAGATGCTGTAGTGCCAGTACCAGATGCTGTAGTGCCAGTACCAGATGCTGTAGTGCCAGTACCAGATGCTGTAGTGCCAGTACCAGATGCTGTAGTGCCTGTACCAGATGCTGTAGTGCCAGTACCACATGCTGTAGTGCCAGTACCACATGCTGTAGCACCAGATGCTGTAGTGCCAGTACCACATGCTGTAGTGCCAGTACCACATGCTGTAGCACCAGATGCTGTAGTGCCAGTACCACATGCTGTAGTGCCAGTACCACATGCTGTAGTGCCAGTACCACATGCTGTAGCACCACATGCTGTAGTGCCAGTACCACATGCTGTAGTGCCAGTGCCACATGCTGTAGTACCAGTACCACATGCTGTAGTGCCAGTACCACATGCTGTAGTGCCAGTCACCAGGGGTAATGGTGCTGCACTGTAACACCACACTACAGGGGTTGCTGATGCAGGAATAGGTCAATGAAAGCTGACCTGGCAAGTAGGCTGGATAGCAGGATGATATATCTTATTCTTACTACTGCTACTACTACTACTACTACTACTGTGAAAAAAACTACTAGTTACAACTACATCAAACTACTGTACTATGACTACTACTACAACTACAGCAAACCACTACTACTATAGCAAACTACTACTACTATTACAACAACAACAAACTACTGCTACTACTACAGCTACAACAAACTAAATAATAATAATACTGTACCTCCGCCACAACAACTACTATTCCCACACCACCACTACTACTACTACCACCACCACCACCACTACTACTACTACTACCACCACCACCATCACTACTACTACTACTACCACCACCACCATCACTACTACTACTACTACCACCACCACCATCAGCACTACTACTGCTACTAGTATTACATATACTACTACTACCACTACTACCACCACCACCACCACCATCAGCACTACTACTGCTACTAGTATTACATATACCACTACTACCACCACCACTACGACTCCCACCACCACCACCACAACCACTACTACTACTACTACTACTGCTACTACTTCTACTACTACTGCTTCTACTACTTCTACTACTGCTACTGCTTCTACTACCACCTCCACCACCACTACTGCTACTGCTACTACTACTATTACTACTACTACTACTACTGCTTCTACTACCACCTCCACCTCTACTATTACTACCACCACCACCACCACCATTACTACTGTTACTACTGCTTCTACTACCACCTCCACCACCACCACCACCACCACTACTACTACTACTACTACTACTACCACCTCCACCACTACTACTACTACTACTACTACTACTACTACTGCTTCTACTACCACCTCCACCACCACCACCACCTCCACCACCACCACTACTACCACCACCACCACCACTACCATGGTCGGAGTTGGGATGCACACCAGCAGAGATAAATAAAAATGTGTTATTTCAGGTGAATATCATCAACCCAGACGACTAAATTAGCGCTGGGAGTATGAAGGGTGAGAGACTAACTAGGAGTGTTTATGAGTGAGGTGGAGGGGGAGGAGAGCGAGGAGAAGACCGAGGAAGACACGGAGGGATGGAGGAGGGAGGTATAGTTTGAGGGATGGGATGAAAGTGGGAGGGATGGAGGATGAGACTAACTAGGAGTGTATGTGAGATGGGGGAGGAGAGATGGAGGGATGAAGTAGAGAGGTATATGAGAGGGGAGTGTAAGTTAGGGGTTTCCCCCCAACTTACACCCCCCTCTCATATACCTGCGACATGGCGGGGGACAGGGCGACATGGAGGCGAGTTGTTTGTGGACACCCCTTACGGGATTAAGGCGTCTGACTTTAGATAGACAGATAAATAGATACAGATCATATTAAAGATAAATATTAATCAGCAGGATAAAAACGAGTCTTTCATCTCGAACTAGAGCTCGGTGAACCATAGGAGCTTCGAATCCCGTCAGTCACCCCCTAACCGTGAGAGGGGGAGGACGCTCGAGCTGTGTGTATACTGAGTGTTGATAGTGTCCAAACAGCTTGCCCATCTTGCCGAGATGAACAAAGGTAAGCGAGGATATTGTTCATCAGTTCTTTGATAATTACTAGTTCTTTGAGATGAACCAAATCGTCCTTATATGTGTGAAAGTGGTGTGGAAATAAGTTATCTGAGAGGAATGTGGAGCTACGTGGAGAGACAGACAGACAAATGAGAAGTAAAGGAACGCTGTGGTGTTGATGTAGATGTGGAGTTACGTGGAGAGACAGACAGACAAATAAGGAAGTAAAGGAGCGTTGTGGTGATGATGTGGATGTGGAGTTCCGTGGAGAGACAGCCACACAATTATGGAAGTGAAGTAGCGTCGTGGCGTTAATGTGACTGTGGAGTTAGGTTGACAGACAGACAGACAAATGAGGATGTGAAGGAGCATTGTGGTGTTGATGTGGATGTGGAGTTACGTGGGGAGACAGCCACACAAATAAGGGAGTGAAGAAGTGTTGTGATGTTGACGTGGATGTGGAGTTACATGGAGAGACAGACAGACAAATAAGGAAGTGAAGGAGCGTTGTGGTGTTGATGTGGATGTGGAGTTACATAGAGAGACAGACAGACAAATGAGGATGTGAAGGAGCGTTGTGGTGTCTGTGTGGATGTAGAGTTACGTGGAGAGACATACAAATAAGGAAGTAAAGGAGCGTTGTGGTGTCTGTGAATGTAGCGTTACATGGAGAGACAGACAGACAAATGAGGATGTGAAGGAGCGTTGAGGCGTTGATGTGGATGTGGAGTTACGTGGAGAGACAGACAGACAAATAAGAAAGTAAAGGAGTGTTGCGGTGTCTGTGTGGATGTAGAGTTACGTGGAGAGACAGACAGACAAATAAGGATGTGAAGGATGCTGTGGTGATGATGTGGATGTGGAGTTACGTGGAGAGACAGACAGACAAATGAGGATGTGGAGGATGCTGTGGTGATGATGTGGATGTGGAGTTACGTGGAGAGACAGACAGACATATGGGGAAGTGATGGAGCGTTGTGGTGTTGATGTGGATGTGGAGTTACGTGGAGAGACAGACAGACAAATAAGGAAATAAAGGAGCGTCGTGGTGTTGATGTGGATGTGGAGTTACAGAGACAGACAGACAAATGAGGATGTGGAGGAGCGTTGTGGTGTTGATGTGGATGTGGAGTTAGGTGGAGAGACAGACAAATGAGGATGTGGAGGAGCGTTATGGTGTTGATGTGGATGTGTTTGGAAGTGTTGGGAAAAGCACCCTGAGATGATTTGGCCACGTGGAGATAATGGAGAGTGAGAGACTGACTAGGAGAGTGTCTGTGAGTGAGGTGGAGCGTGATAGAGGGAGAGGGAGACCGAGGAAGAGATGGAGGGGTATGGTGGAGAGATCTATGCATGAGGAGAGTGTGAACTGGAGGGAGGACAGACAGATGCTGGACAAGGTGACACGGAAACTGTTTGTGGCATAGCACTTCTTCGTGACTAGCATCATATTAGAGTTTATTTCACGTAGCTCAGGGGCAGAATAAGACAATGCTGCGGCTCCACTTACAGAACACTTCTTCGTGACTAGCATCATATTCCAACGTTAATCTATTGTTACATCCCAGCAGTGAAGATGGAGAGAGGGCAGTAATAATAATAATAATAATATGATGATGATGATGATGATGATGACTTTCTCTCTCTCTCTCTCTCTCTCTCTCTCACACACACACACACACACACACACACACACACACACACACACACACACCACATTATTTCGTCAAACCCTTCCTTTGGTGACGTCTTATTTCTCCCCCCTTCCTCTCTCCCTCTCTCTCTCTCTCTCTCTCGTGCGGTATGAAAACATAATAATAATAATAATAATCTCATGCCAGGAAGCTTTTTAGTCAGAGGTATAACTTCATTACGAGAATTAGACAAAAAAAACGGAAAAAATGGCGGTAATCACTATGAGGCGAAAAGACAGGTGTGGTGGCAAGATTAATTAGGCTCCTAGCACCTGTCCCCATCGGTCTGAAGGATCGGGGTTGGGTGGGGTGCAGTGGGGTAGGAGTGGGGTTGGGTGGGGTGCAGTGGGGTAGGATTGGGGTTGGGTGGGATGCAGTGGGGTAGGATTGGGGTTGGGTGGGGTGCAGTGGGGTAGGAGTGGGGTGCGGTGGGGTAGGATTGGGGTTGGGTGGGGTGAGGTGGGGTAGGAGTGGGGTTGGGTGGGGTGCAGTGGGGTTGGATGGTGTTCAGTGGGCTAGGAGAGGGTTGGGTGGGGTGCAGTGGGGTAGGAGGGGGTTGGGTGGGGTGCAGAGGAATAGGATCGGGGTTGGGTGGGGTGCAGTGGGGTAGTATTGGGGTTGGGTGGGGTGCAGTGGGGTAGGATTGGGTTCAGTGGGTGGAGTGGGGTTGGGTGGGGTTCAGTGGGGTAGTATTGGGGTTGGGTGGGGTGCAGTGGAGTAGGAGTGGGTTGGGTGGGGTGCAGTGGGGTAGGATTGGGTTCAGTGGGTGGAGTGGGGTTGGAGTGGGGTGCAGGGGGTTGGAGTGGGGTTGGGTGGGGTGCAGAGGGGTAGGATTGGGGTTGGGTGGGGTGCAGTGGGATAGGAGTGGGGTTGGGTGGGGTAGGAGGGGGTTGGGTGGGGTGCAGAGGGTTAGAAGTGGGGTTGGGTGGGGTGCAGTGGGATAGGAGGGGGTTGGGTGGGGTGCAGTGGGGTAGGATTGGGGTTGGGTAGGGTAGGAGGGGGTTGGGTGGGGTACAGTGGGGTAGGAGGGGGTTGGGTGGGGTGCAGTGTGGTAGGATCGGGGTTGGGTGGGGTAGGAGGGGTTTGGGTGGGGTGCAGGGGGTTGGAATTGGGGTTGGGTGGGGTGCAGTGGGATAGGAGTGGGGTTGGGTGGGGTGCAGTGGGGTAGGAGTGGGGTTGGGTGGGGTAGGAGGGGGTTGGGTGGGGTACAGTGGGGTAGGAGGGGGTTGGGTGGGGTGCAGTGGGGTAGGATCGGGGTTGGGTGGGGTAGGAGGGGGTTGGGTGGGGTGCAGTGGGTTGGAATTGGGTTGGGTGGGGTGCAGGGGGTTGGGTGGGGTGCAGGGGGTTGGGTGGGGTGCAGTGGGTGGAGTAGTGTTGGGTGGGGTGCAGGGGGGTGGGGTGGGGTTGGGTGAGGTGTAATATTAGTCAGAACAAATGTAATAAGTCGTTCTCAGTCTGGCAGTTAATGAAGACGGTTTCTGTGCCATCATCTTGAGTGGGTTTCCTTAAGCTGCTTGGAATCCTCTGAAGCCTGGCAATGAGAAAGAGTAAAAAATGACGTCAGCAGATGGAATGCGTTGTTCTAGGCGCCAGGGATCGAGTCCTGGAGGTGGACAGATGTTTTTATGTAGTGTAGACGTATTATACTTTATTTCTGATACCGCCAGAGGATGTTATGTAGCTTCAGGTAGCCTTGTCTTATGGAAGGACTCACTGGAATTTATATCTAACCTCTCCATTTCGAAAAACTGACATGCGTCCTCGTACTGAAATGACCTGGCACTCGCGCATTCCACGCATTAGATGGCGCCACCGCTGCATTGTGCGACGGGAGGAGGTCAAGCGGTCCAGACCTCTCTTTTTACTCTAACTTGGCCTAAAATTGCCCTCTCTGTCTGTCTGTCTGTCCGCCTGTCTGTCTGTCTGTCTCTCTCTTGAATGCTGAGTCGTAAGTATAGATGAAGTGGGTGGAATTTTTCGTCCTGTTGTAGGTTATTCCCGTAGCTCAGAGGCAAAAACAATACTACGGCCCTGCATCCACTTCATAGCACTGCTTCGTGACTACTGTAGCATCGTATTCTAGTGTTTGCTACAGGTCAGAAATGGAGATGGGGAGATGGCAAGTGCATATATAGCCAGGCTAGTGTGAGTATTTATCGCATCATCTCTGCCAGACTCCTTTGAATTTCTCTCAGCCAAACAGCATAGTCCCTCCGTCAACTGAACATAGAGCACTGCCAAGCATTAGAGGGTTAGCTTAGGCATTTATTAACCCCCTGATGTTCGGGACAATTCTAGTGACATTGCAGTTAAACCAGACGATTTTACTGAGCTGAGGGCGAGTCATAGGAGCCTTAGAGAGTTAATACACTGTCAGCACTAACGCCCGCATGATTGGAATAACTCTAGCATTTCTTTACAGCTGACAAGAGGCGATTTGGTCCAGCCGAGTGCATAGGAGCCTGACAGATACGGTAAATAACAGTAATACAGGCAAGGTATGGAATGCATTGTAAATTATGCCAAATAAAAACGAGAAAAAAAACACTAAGTCCTGTTTTATTTGCTTCCTATACTGTATATAAGTAGATATACGATACTCTTTACTTCTTCGTGACTAGCATTAAATTAGTCTTATGCATTCTAAGTGCCTCTAGATCGTAACAACGCTTCCTTAGCAACTTATTCTGCATGGTGCACTTTAATATTACTTTGTTTTTTGAAGGTAACAACTTAGGAAAATACAGTAGCAGTTTTTGATCACATTGTATGAGCGTGATGGCAGAGTCTGTATAGGCTTGGCTCTCTAAATTAAGTGACCCGGGTTCGATTCCCGGAAGGATAGAGGTGAAAGTTTAACAATGTTTGTAGCGGGTCCGTAGTGACTTGCAACACACGTGCATACACGAATTCACATACTTGAAGACACACACATACACTCAAGCACTCCACACACGTACAGCCAAACACACATAAAATGGTCCTTCAGGGTAGGGCGTGGAAGGTAGGGGGGTTTTATTGCAAAGTCCAAAAAAGGTATACCCTTTTTTGGACTTTGCAATAAAACCCCCTGCCTTCCACGCCCCACCCTGATGCATGTGTTCTGCTGTAGGTGGGTGTGTCTGTCTTACTGTGTGGATCTCTGTATGTCTGTCTTGGTGGATGTGTGCGTGTGTGTGTAATTGTAGACTTTTACATTCCCCCCCGGCAGTTCAACTACGTGACTGCCCACACCCCCGCCAGGTCACTGCGTGACTGCCAAACAACCTTAATTAACCTCTAAGTCAACCGGGAGTCGAACCCGGGTCCAAATGACAAGCCACTAAGGACACTGCCACATGTTTAAATATACCTCTATCACCCGGGATTTGAACCCGGGTCTTCCAGGTGGCAGGCCACCTCCCTCCTTACTCGGCCACCACGGCCCTGGTAGGTTTGCGGCCAGAACTGGTGCTGTATTTTAGTTATTTGGTACCAGTGATAAACAAGGGCAGACTGACCGGTATTGCATATACAGTATTAAGTTGTATTAAGTCGCTAAGGAAGAGTTGTTACGTTATCTCCAGAGCCACTTAGAACACTTAAGACTAATTCAGTACAATGCTGGTCACGAAGAAGTAGAGTATTGTTTCTGGGCCACATTCAGAGCAGTAATAAGCTTTGATAAGGGGGCAGTGTCTACCTAACAGAAAACCCCTGATGGCTTTTGGCAAGGGTGACTGTGACATAAGCCTGGAACGTAGAGCGGCTTTGATGACAGTGCAACAGGTGCCAAAGGAATCGGTATTTGGGTCTCCTTTAAGGCATAAGGCAAAGGAATAACCATAACTACACTGATAATGGCTTGGATAAAAGGCCACCACTTGTACGGTACCTACAGTGGCTTGGATAACACAGCCAACCCTCCTCCTAACACAGCCAGCCCTCCTCCTAACACAGCCAGCCCTCCTCCTAACACAGACAGCCCTCCTCCTAACACAGCCCTCCTCCTAACACAGCCCTCCTCCTAACACAGCCCTTCTCCTAACACAGACAGCCCTCCTCTAACACAGCCCTCCTCCTAACACAGACAGCCCACCTCTAACACAGCCCTCCTCCTAACACAGCCAGCCCTCCTCCTAACACAGACAGCCCTCCTCTAACACAGCCCTCCTCCTAACACAGACAGCCCTCCTCCTAACACAGCCCTCCTCCTAACACAGCCCTCCTCCTAACACAGCCCTCCTCCTAACACAGCCCTTCTCCTAACACAGACAGCCCTCCTCTAACACAGGCAGCCCTCCTCCTAACACAGACAGCCCTCCTCTAACACAGCCCTCCTCCTAACACAGCCCTTCTCCTAACACAGACAGCCCTCCTCTAACACAGGCAGCCCTCCTCCTAACACAGGCAGCCCTCCTCTAACACAGCCCTCCTCCTAACACAGCCTTCCTAACACAGACAGCCCTCCTCTAACACAGCCCTCCTCCTAACACAGGCAGCCCTCTTCATAAGTCTCCCTCCATCTCCTCCTCGTCCTCCTCCTCTCCACCTCACTCTCATACATTCTCCTAGTTAGTCTCTTATGCTCCATCCTCCACACATGGCCAAACCACCTCAGTGTCTCTCCTAATGCCATCTCAAAGGACTTTCTGTATACTATCTATCTATCTATAGCCCGACGCCCTAATCCCGCAAAGGGTAGCCGCAGACAAAACGCCTCCAAGTCGCTCTGTCACCTACCATTTGACTGCCCTCCCTCTAACTCACTCCCCCCTCCCTCATATACCTCTGAACTCCATCCCTCCACATCATCCTCGGTCTACCCCTCCCTCTCCCTCCCTCCACCTCACCTACATACACCCTCATAGTCAGTCTTTCATTTTCCATTCTCTTCACATGTCCAAACCACCTCAGTGTATTTCTCCTAATCTTCTCAACCACATCCACATCTACCCTACAACGTTCCTTCACTTCTTCATTCGTCAACCTGTCCCTCCATGTCACCCCACATGCTCCTCTCAAGTAACTCATTTCCACTGCTCTCACTCTTGACTTGTTCCCCTCTTGCAAGGTCCATGCCTCGCTTCCATACGTCAGGGTAGGGATCACAATACCATCATGCAGTGACTTCTTAACTTCCATACTCACCTCCCTATTTCTCATCACTGCTTTCAGTGTGCCAACAACCTTCCTTCCCTGCTGTACCCTTTCACGCACTTCATCCCCCAAAGTTCCATCCTTACTCATCACACTACCCAAGTACTGTACTTGAATGCACTCACATTCTCCATATCCTCACCATCCAACCTCACTGCACACTCTGTGACTTCATTCCTCTCAAACACCATAACTTTACTTTTGTTTACATTAACTTTCAGATTCCTCCTCCTACACACTGTCCCAAATTCATTCACCAAACCTTGCAACTCCCATTCATCTTCACTCAACAATACTGTATCATCAGCAAACAGCAACACCGGAAGCTTCCAAATCTCACCCTCATTCATTACAGCCAGCCCCACATCCACTGCCCTACCTTGCACCTCCTTTACAACCCCATCCATGTATATATTAAACAGCACTGGAGACATCACACAACCCTGTTTCAGTCCCACATTGAGATCAAAGAACTCACTCAGCTCACCATCCACTCGCACCGTAGCCCTAGCTCCTTCGTACATACTCTTCACAGCACTCATCAATTTCCCCTCCACTCCATATATTCTTAATACCTTCCACATACCTTGCCTGTCTATACTGTCATAAGCTTTCTCCAAGTCCATGAAGGCAGCATACACTTTCCTTCCCTTCTCTAGATACTTCTCCACTAAACATCTTAGAACAAATATCTTATCTACACACCCTTTTCCCTTCTTAAATCCCTCTTGTTCTTCTCCAACTAGCTCCTCTGTCATATGCCTAACCCTATCAATGAGTATTCTACCATATATTTTACCAGTCACACTAAGAAGGCAAATACCCCTATGGTTACCACATACTTCTCTCTCCCCTTTTCCTTTATATAAAGGAACAGTACTAAAGATGCCACTGCAATATAATCACTGGCCCCCCAAAAATGGTTATATATTTTTTTATAAGTTTAAATCTGTAAGTTTTGATGTCCTTCCATATGATGTTATGACTATTTTGCTGCCAGCTTGAGAAGGCAACTTTAGTGTTACACTGTACACTAATACATTTTACAGTGATACAGACCAATGGTATAACTGACTGACAATACCAACATCACATACGGCTGTACTCCAAACAGTACTTAGCACAAGAATAAAAGACTGACAGAAATTTGGGCCAAGTTCAGGTAAATAGGGTATAGACAGGCAACTGAAACAAATTTTTAGAAAGGTACATACAAGAGTTTATTTTCAAAAAACATTCATTTACTATACATATACAGTACATGGCTATACTCTCCTCACCTTAACTTTCAATGCCAGGAACACACCACTTTCATAGCACTTCTTCATGACTAGCACAATATTCTAGGTAATCTCATTACAACTACTGTACAATGAAAATGGAAGAGAGATTAATTTTAGGCCAAGTTAGAGTAAAAACAGTATAGCAATATTGGTTGTGCATTGAGACAAACTGTTATTCTGACATTCTTTGAAGCCTTTGTGGATCTATTTTACATTAACTTATTCAGGCCATCACAAGAAACTAATGGCAAACTGACTGGCTTTTGCAGTGTTGTCTCTGAAAGCAAACATTTCAGGCCCCATACTGAATGGCCTCGGTAAACATTCAGTGTGAAGTGTTCAGAAGCCATTAATTTTTTGCCTGCACACATCAGTGACTTAGTATCAATTAACTACTAGTAACAGCTTTAGATAATCGTCCTCCTGATGCAAAGGGTAATAGAAATTGACATAATGGAGCATTTAGATAAAGATCCACTGATCCACCTTTACTCATGTCTGTGTCTAAGAAACATGCTGAGCATTAAGCACAAGTCTGTCTTTATATAATGTACTACAGCTCTAACCTGGGATTAAAAAGAGAGAGAGAGAGAGAGAGAGAGAGAGAGAGAACGCAATGATAGAACCCCCCCCACACACAACCTTCAATGTAAAAATGTTCTGTACATAATCACTTAATCACTTTAGTCCAGTTCAATTAATATACAACCATTTATATGTACAAAACACACCTACAGTATTTGCATGACCATCTTCTACCTAAGGTTAATAAATAAAATATTAGCTATGATGATGTGATGGATGTTGGAAGCAGTGAGTTGAGGAGCTTGGACAACAGGGAGGGTGGATTGCTGCAGCCTGGTAGGGAGAGAGACATTGTGTTACTAGAGTAATAAACAGAATAACTGCATAGGAAGAGATATTAGCAAGTTAACTGATGACAATATGGGCCCTAGTGTTATAGTACAGCAGGAAAAAAGATCAATATGATGGTAATATTTCTTATTGTGCTGATGATCATAAATAACTGATCATCTTTATCAATATGATGTTTTTCCTGCTGCTGTAGTCCCAGGCTCCTCTGAAGGTGAGCCAGTGAACTACAAGCCCTTATCTTGTAGTCAATCCTCATCCTTTCAGGGGATAACAAGACTGGGTACATGGTTATATCGGTGCCACTGCATGAAGGCATCCCTCTATACTGGCTACATGGTTATATCAGTGCCACTGCATGAAGGCATCCCTCTATACTGGCTACATGGTTATATCAGTGCCACTGCATGAAGGCATCCCTCTATACTGGGTACATGGTTATATCAGTGCCACTGCATGAAGGCATCCCTCTATACTGGCTACATGGTTATATCAGTGCCACTGCATGAAGGCATCCCTCTATACCATCTGGATACAACAAAATAACAAATTCCTACTTATATGTTTTCTGGTTCTGAATCTTACCTAACCTGATCTTTTAGTGGAGTTAGGGTAATAAGAAAAAAAAAAAAATCATCTCAACCTTAACAAAAACAATTACTGTATTGGGTGAGCAGTAGGATTGGGGGAGGGGGTTGTGACTAAGGCCTATATTCTCATCAGTTAACAATTCTGCTTATTAAGCCTTACTATCCTCTTGTGTCATTTAAATCATTACAATACCTCCATACTCAGCATAAATGACACAAATTGATACTAACCAGCCCTATCCAAAAATAATTAGCTAAGGAAAAGATGCTAGGCAGCTTCCTTAACTGATAAGAACTAGGAGTTATGCTGCTACAACACCAACTAATGGTATTTTGTGGCCTATTACACAGGCAGCTGGAGGTACTCAGTGCCAACGAGGCAACGGTTACCAGCCTCACTTGCCCACCCCTCAGATGTAACCCTTACAGTGTCCATCCAGCTGGACCACCTTAACCCACTGAACCACCAGCCACCATAGCAAATGACATGGTGTATAGCAAACCATTTCACTTGTCACTCAGGGGCACTACATAAGAGACAGAGAGAGAGGCACTGCATCAAGGAGTCAGGAGGGCATGGGGGCAACATCAAGCAGAGATTGGAGGGGGGGGGGGGAATGAGGATGGGGACAATATCAAGCAGAGGGGGAGATGGGAACTACATCAAGCAGAGCAGACAGGAGGACGAAGGCACCACACAGAGTGAGGGAAGAGAGGACGGGAGTCATTATCAAGTGAGAGGAGGGGGAAGGGGTGGGGGACAGAGAAAACGGGGGAAGGGAGAAAGGATGACTGCACCCCCCACCTTTCACTCTTATTATAATTATTATTATTATGAGTGGGGGTATGTGGTAGATGGGGGCACTCACCATCCACTCACTCGATGTAATGCTGCTCTCAGGTGTCTGCCCTTTCCACTCTTCCATCCTCTTCTGTCTTTCTTTCCTTCATTCTTTCCTTGTCCTTCTGCCTACGGGTGACTTTACAATCCCTCTTCTGTCTTTCTTTCCTTCATTCTTTCCTCTTCCTTCTGCCTACGGGTGACTCTACACTGAGTGACAAGCCAAATGGTTTCCTGTACACCAGGAAACCATTTACTATGCTGGGTGGTAACCATATAGCCAAATTTTGGCACCTGGTGGTTTAGTGGGTAATTATTGCACTCCAGTCGGATTGAGCTGGTGAAGGTTTATATCCAAGGGGTGGTTGGGGTTTATTGCTCATGTAATGCCACTCAGGGATGAGTGAGGCTGGTCACTCTCATCTTAAATGTCAGGACCAACTGCCTAGCCCCGGGCTCCTACGTTCCTCATGGGGCAACACGGGATTGGATGATGGATGGATGGATGGATTATTATGAGTAGGGGTGGGTGGGGGGACTACAATGAGTGGGGGAAGAGATAAACAAAAGGGAGAGTGCATGATTGCTGCCCCACCTTCCACTCTTATATTACAAGTATTATTTTTATTATGGTAAAAACAGCAACCATTACTATGAATTTTACAACCTTCACAAAAGACAAACGATAAAGAAGAAATAAGATCCTTTTTAATTAAGTGGACAGTAAATGTATTTTCCTTAAAATAAAAACTGTAAACTTAATACATTAATTACCTTGGGTATCAATGGGTGTAGGAAGATCAAGAAGGGTGACTATGAAAGCACACTTAGGTGACAACTGGCAGTCCATCTCACCCTTAAGGTAGCTGATGGCTTGTCCTTGCACCTCTGCTGTGAATGGGATCAAGTGAATAACTCTTGATTGGTTGGATAACTTTTGGAACAAAATTGGTTAAAAAAGAATAATCAAATTGTTAGAAATCACTCTTCCATCCATTATACAACCCTTCAGTGCCCCATCAGTGGCACACGTGCCTGGGTCTACACTACTTAGTCCAGGCTGGATTATGAGGCAAGTGACCAGTTGCTCTTTCTTCAATAAGAGGGTGTTGGCAGTGAAGGGGTGAAGGGAGGAGGAAGGGGCTGTAACTCAGAGAGAAGATGACAAGAATGAAGAGGAGGTGGAGGAAGAGGCTGGCACTATGAGATAAAGGGGGGAGTAGCTGGCACTGAGAGAGGAGAATGGAGGAGGAAGGGACTGACAATGTTACGGAAGGAAAGGAGGAGCAGTACAAAGCTGGCACACACATAGAATGGGGGAGAAAATGCTGGAACTGAGGTGGAGAGGAGAGAAGGAGAAAGGGGCTGACACTGAGATGGAAAGGAGGAGGAATAAGGAGCTGGCACAAAGAAAGAGAGAAAGGGGTAGTAGGCACTGAGAAACAAGAGGGAGTAGGAGGCTACAAATGAGAAAGGGGGGGAGGGAGGAGTATGGGAAGGGTACTGGGAAAGGAGAAGGCTGCAAATAACAAAGAGAGAGCAGGGGGGGAGGGAGAAGGCTCTGTGACAGATAGAGGGTGTTGGGGGGGGGGGGGAGGAGCTGGCAGCCTGGCACTGAGAGAAAAGGGGAGATGGAAAATACTAACACTGAGGAAGGAAGAATGAGAGGAGGAGGAGGAAGAGGCTGGCACCGAGGGAGGAAGAGTCATGCAAACTGTGTTTACTGAAAAGTTACCAGTAATGAAGTTTCAATCCTATGATTGGTTGGCAAAAAATGTTCATTATGTGGGTAGCCTACCAGTAAAATATACCTGACCCTTTCAATATGCTGTCTTTAAAATATTCATTTTCATTATTCACAGACAATTTACATTAATTGTATTTTACCTTGAAGAGAGTACTAACAGCATCTTGGCTATAAGAGGTTAGTCTCAGTCTGATAAAATTTTCAGAAGAAATGTTACAAATAAATAAATAATTAATACACCATCATCATCATACTGAAATGTTTAGGTCCAAAACAAAAAACATTATCCACAGACAATTTAAATTTACTATATTTTATAAGAGTACTGTACTAGCATCTTGGCTGCAGGCTGTTTGTCAAGATTTGATAAAACTGTTAGAAGAGTGAATTTCAAAAATATAAAATACATCATCATACTGAACAGTTTAATGGGTCTAAAACACAAAAGGTTAAACTTCAGTGGTTTCTTTAAATATATGCCCACTATTGCCAGATTATTTACTTCAACATGAAATGAACCTCTAGTGATGAGGTGTCTGAAAGCTATATTTAAGTCCTTCAGTTATGTCTCATGATGTCTTGGCTGGAGGTAAAAAATAATAAAATGAAATATATATGAACCAATCAGATAGGTATATGTGAAGTTACAGAATGTGGTGAAAGTTTCTTGGCCTATTTAATGGAGCCAGCATTCTGTGGGCTTGAATGATGAGTGAATGGAAGCGTGGCCCACTGAAGTGGGCAAACTTAGGCTGTCTGAACACTGCTACTCCTCACCCTGCCCTACATTGGGAAAGGAGGTCTGGATGATGATGATGATGATGATGATGATATACCAATTATGAAAAGATAATAATAAAAACTATGCCAAAAATGCCATGCCAGATTTGTCAGTACGTCCACCTGACAGACTATGCATCATCCAGATATCAGTGAAGTTTTGTTACCTCATGATAAAATACACAGCTGGACACATACAGACAAGCAAAGGTAACTACATACGGTGACAGCAACCACAAGCAGATATGACTAACCCTGCATCATCCAGGTATTGGTGAGTGACTGGAGGTGTTTACCAAGAGACAGTGCTTTTGTGGGGGACACTGGAGGTCTTGTGTGTTGCTGCTGCCCCTCCACAGTGAATGATGGGCAGGCCTTGTGTGTTGCTGCTGCCCCTCCACAGTGAATGATGGGCTGGCCTTGTGTGTTGCTGCTGCCCCTCCACAGTGGATGATGGGCTGGCCTTGTGTGTTGCTGCTGCCCCTCCACAGTGGATGATGGGCAGGCCTTGTGTGTTGCTGCTGCCCCTCCACAGTGGATGATGGGCTGGCCAGAGGATGAGGAGTGACAGGGTGGAGGAAGTTGGTGGCTCGGCTGATCAGTTTCAGCTGCCACACTAACAATCCTGCTTGCTGGCTCAGATCTGATACTTGCCGAATGCCCTGTGGGATAACAAGTCACTTTAACCCTTTCTCTGCAATTATACAGATTTTCAGTACTGTATAATCCTGCTGTATACAGATGACCTTATTCTGCTTGGGTAAATATAACAAACTGGAGAGGTCAGACACACCACCAGAACTGCCTGTTCATACACAGCATCCCAATATTTCTCCCCCAATTCCCACCTAAGAAAAGGGATGAGGTAGGATGCCCCTTCCTCCCCACCAGAGAGAGAGTATAACAATCACACAGCATACCCAGTGACATATGCCACAGTCATTAATACATCACCTAACAATCTGAAGTAATGGTTCCACCTTATAAGTACAACCTGGTTAATCATCTTCCCTTTACCACTTCTTAACTTCTTCTGTCACACTTACACTTATAAAGTATTAAAGGTACCACTCAACTTTTTCTCTGCCATCCACACATACTATACTCAAAATGACAATGCAGTTACTTATACAAAACCCAAATACAAAAGGTCTCCTGATGTTACCAGTAGTTAAGTTTATGGAAATATGTTTGTATGAAAGAGTACATAACCTATGGGGAAAATGGGGACTGGGTGTTCAACCACCACCAACTTAACATCTATAATGCTATATATATTATATCTATATATATATATATATATATATTTTTATGTGTCCGACTCTGGGCATAGGCTTCACAGCCTGCTATCAAGGCCCAGCAGTCCTCCTGCATACCATACACCTCTACATGTCACCACTGGCTAACACCCACCGTCCATATTGAATACATGCTAGGGCTGTCTCATACAGGACTGGTGTATTGGTATTAGCGGGGGTATTTTTACGACATGTCGGCGGGTCTTCTGGTAGATCAGTAAAGCCTGATTTAATGAAATTCAAATCCTTAAACTGTTCCCTGCCCCAGCCGGGATTCGAACCAGGGTCCGTTAGGACTGCACGCCACCTCTCTACCGATTGAGCCACATAAATATATATATATATATATATATATATATATATATATATATATATATATATATAATATATATACAGTATATATATATATATATATATATATATATATATATATATATATATATATACTGTATATATATATGTAAAAGGCAATTTTAAACAAGAGTAAAGGTTAGTTATATCTAAAACACAAAATTAGCAAATAATAGTGCATATCTACTGGAATGGATGCATAAAGATCCCAAGATAGGCTATTGGAATTGAAACCACATCCTCAAATTCCTTACGCTGGCTACTGATTGCATACATGTCATAAACACGAGTGAAGTAACCCTTAAAGGATTAATGCTGCTGGCAATACATAGGAATAATTTATATCACTATTGCCAGAAGCCTTAATCCTGTATGGGGTGACCAGACACAAACTGCTTCCACATTACCCTGTCCTTTGGCTGCCCTCCCTCCAACTCATATCCTCCTCTCTCATTTATCTTTCCAGTTCATCCTCCCATCTTATCCCTGGTCTCCCCCTCCACCTCATGCACACACACTCCTAGCCAGTCTCTCGTTCTTCATCCTCCCCACATGGCTAGTAATGTATGTCCTTGATTAACCCACCAGTTCACAGAAAACTATTCCTCACACGTTACCAAAATCCAGGATACTTGATATCTTAATCTTGTTCCAATTGTTGTAATGTCTGAGGTGATGCACTGGCAAGTGAATTTGGCTCTCTTTTGTTTTGTTTTTTTGTTTTTTTTTCTTGGAAGGAATGGTTTGTGGGCTCCTGGCTTTTGGTTCCTTCTTTCTTGCATTAAAAAAAAAATAATAATTATAATAATAATAATAATGGTTCCTATCCCAATAACAGCATGAACAAGCCTCCATAAGTTTAGTGTTAAAAATGGTTTAGTTTCTGTTACTATGATATTCCATCTAAATGACTTCCTTATGCAGTGTTTGTTAACACTGAGTGAAGACAAATGTAGTACACAAGCCATTTTACAAACAATTTCAGCTTAATAAAGTACATAAAGAGAGATGTTTTCATGTGGTGGACTGGTCAGCTCCACTGCCAGGTTTGACAAACATTCCTCAGCTCCCTCTCTATCCCCAGAAAAGTGGATGGTGAACTGCAGGAGGAAGGGCAGCTTCGGCCCACAGTTCACTGGACTCATATTTCAGATGTGCTTCAGGACACTACTACATGTGTTGTGTGGTGCTGGTGCAGGATTTGTACATTACACTTAAATGTGTTGTGTGGTGCTGGTGCATGATGTGCATTACACTGACAAATTATAGTAAACATCACCTGTAGTGCTGCCAGGGGGTTGGGTATGGCCTGGGGCATTCCAACAGACAGGTGCTGGTATTGTCATAAGTGCTGCAGTGAACCCATTTTCATTGTCCTCTTCTCTCCTCTCATTGCTGCAGCCTTCAGATGACCCCAGTGACCTGGATGATGCTGAAGATGGTTTGGTTGATGACCAGGATGACGTATTGGTTGATGCTGCCGACGATGAGGGTGATGTTCCACCAACATGCACCAGCTGAGCAGAGCAGCCACTGACCTCACTAAGTACACAGCTCTGGAAGTGTTGGGCAAGATATAGTGTATGACAAAGAAATAAATAACTACATCAATTCATCCCAACTCTTATTCACCCATCAAGCTAAATAAGTAAACTGAAGTGTTAAAGAAAAGGTCAATTGATGCATCATCATCTGGACCTCCTTTCCCACCCTTGGGCAGGGTGAGGAGTAGCAGTGTCCTGACAGCCCAAGTTTGCCCACGCCAATGGGCCACATTTCCATTCACTCATCATTCAAGCCCCTGGAATCCTGGCTCTCTGATATGCCAAAAACTTTCACCACATTCTGTAGTGATGCATACAAGTACATAAAGGAATTTCACTGGAAAAAAAAAATGAACACCAAGATTATTAAAATTAATGAATGTCAAAATTACTAAAATGAATGAACACCAAGATATTATAATGAATGCACACCAAGATTACTAAAATGAATGAATGCCAAATGTACTAAAATGAATGCACACCCAGATTACTAAAATGAATGAACACCAAGATTATTAATACAGTTTGCAGACATGTAAATGGCCTGGGAGGAAGGTAGAGTCCCAGAGGATTGGAAGTCAGGTATAATTATTCCCTTGTACAAAGGAAAACAGGAAAAAGAAGTGTGGGGCATTTGTCTTCTTAGTATAATAGGAAAAGTGTATGGTAGGATACTTATAGACAGAGTTAGAGAAAGAACAGAGGAATTAGTTGGAGAAGAACAGGGAGGCTTTAGGAAGGGAAGAGGTTGTGTAGATCAGATATTCATTCTTAGATCTTTAGTGGAAAAGTTTCTAGAGAAGGCAAAGAAGTTGTATGCGGCCTTCATGGATTTGGAGAAAGCATATGACAGGGTGGATAGACAAGGATTGTGGAAAGTATTAAGAATATATGGTGCAGATGGAAAGTCGTTGAATGCTGTGAAGAGTATGTACGATGGTGCTAAGGCTGCAGTGTGTGTGGATGGTGAACTAAGTGAATTTTTCTCTTTGAAGGTTGGGTTGAAACAGGGATGTGTCATGTCTCCATGGTTGTTCAATCTGTACATGGATGGGGTAATAAAAGAGGTACAAGGTAGGGTAGTGGATGTTGGAGTGGCCCTGGCGAGAGAGGACAGTGTTTGGAAACTCCCTGTACTGTTGTTTGCAAATGATACTGTGTTGTTGAGTGAAGACGAAGGGGAGCTGCAAGGCTTGGTGGATGAGTTTGGGAGAGCGTGTAAGGAACGGAATCTAAAGGTGAATGTAGGGAAGAGTAAAGTGATGGTCTTTGAGAGAGGTGAAGTTAGTGAATGTACAGCGAGGTTGGATGGTGAGGAATTGGAAAATGTGAGTATGTTTAAGTACTTGGGTAGTGTGATGAGTAAGGATGGAGGTTTGGAGGGTGAAGTGCTTGAAAAGGTACAGCGGGGAAGAAAGGTTGCTGGTTCCTTGAAAGCAGTGATAAGAAGCAGGGAAGTGAGCATGGAAGTGAAAAAGTTACTACATGACAGTATTGTGATACCAACTCTAATGTATGGAAGTGAAGCTTGGACGTTGTTGGAAGGACACAAGCCAAGAGTGAGAGCAGTGGAAATGAGTTACTTAAGAGGAGCATGTGGAGTCACATGGAGAGACAGGCTGACGAATGAGGATACAAAGGAGCATTGTGGTGTGGATGTGGATGTGATAGGAAGCGTTATGAGAAATACACCGAGGTGGTTTGGCCATGTGGAGAGGATGGAGGGTGAAAGACTGACAAAGAGAGTGTATGTGAGTGAGGTGGAGGAGGGAAGAGGGAGGGGGAGGCCGAGGATGAAATGGAGGGATGGGATGGAGAGATATATGAGAGAGGGGGGGTGTGAGTTGGGAGCAGGGCAGTGAAATGGCGGGGGACAGGGTGACGTGGAGGCAATTTGTTTGTGGCCACCCCGAATGGGATTGAGGCGTCTGGCAATAGATAGATGACAGTTGCAGAATAAGACAATGCTATGGCTCTACGTCTTTTCCATGGCAATTTTTCACAATCAGCAGCATACAGTAATTTAGTGATTATTTCTTGTCACAGCACAGCATTCAAAATAGTGTGATGGCAATTTCACACCTAGTCTCATCTTAAATGTCAGGACCAACTTGCCTAGCCCCAGGCTCTTACGCTCCTCATGGGGCAACGTAGGATTGGATGATGGATGGATGGATAGTAGGTCTGGTCAACAGGCGCTCAACCAATCCAAGTATATGGAAAACCCTTTTTTAAATAAACTCTTGTCTAACTTCAACCTGTGATGGAAAGAGTCAGGCTTTCTAAAAAATTTCCACTTCCTATTGTGTCCCATAAAAAGAGAGAGAGAGAGTAGTTAAGCATCAGCCATGAAATGAAATAAAACAACATGAAACAAACACACATGGGAATTATGACTGTTAATACTGTGACTCCAGGTTCAACTGTGTGTGAACCCAGTGGACTGCAGGCTGATACTGCCCTTCTGCAGTCCATTATCCTCCTCTTGTAGATAAGGAGGGAACTGGGGGACATTTATATACCTAGGCAGTGCACCCGCCTGGCTATATCAGTGCCACTACATGAAGGCATCCTACTCCAGCACCAAATTAAACTACAGTAATTCCAGATGTGGCCATGTACAGAGGATGAAGAATGAGAGACTGACAAGAAGTGTGTATGAGTGAGGTGGAGGAGGAAAGGAGGATAGGAAGATCAAGAATGAGATGCAGGGATGGAATGGAGAGATATATGAGGCAGAAGGGTGTGACCTGGAAGAAAGGTAGGGCAGAGGTCAGAGAGACATGGAGGAAATTTGTCTGTTGCCATCCCTTACAGGATTAAGGCACTGGCAATAGACAGACACAGTTCTAAATAAGTGAACCCACCTCATCTGATGCAGTGTGTGGGTTGCTGGTGTCCCTTAACTTGTAAACTGCAGTATTCAGTGCATCAAACTGTTCCCTGGAGCACTGCCACGTACATCATGTCACTCAGCCTGAAAAACGGAAATAGTCATTGGATTGGTTCTGCCTGATTAGTAATAATGACACTACAAGTACAGCCTGTGTCTAGGAGGTGCAGCCAAGATTCCAGGGGCTTGAATGGTGAGGGAATGAGTGTGTGACCCATTTATGGTGATCAGTTCTCCCACTATCATTTTCCCCCCATTTCCTTGCTTTCTGGACCCTACCTCACCCCACCTGAGTGTGGAAAAGACAAAATGGATGAAGACGATGATGATAATTGTCCACAGTTAAGGAGATACTGACCTTGAAATTTGCACACCCATATTCCAGCATTCTCACTTACATTTCATACAAAACTGGAATATCTATCTATCTATTGCCAGACCCCTTAATCCCGTTAGGGGTAGCCACAAACAAATCTCCTCCATGTCGCCCTGTCCCCCACCATTTCACTGCCCTGCTCCCAGCTCACACACCCCTCTCTCATATACCTCTCCCCTCCATCCCACCACCTCATCCTTGGCCTCCCTCTCCCTCTTCCCCCCTCCACCTTACTCACATACACTCTCCTTGTCAGTCTCTCTCTCTCCATCCTCTCCACATGGCCAATATAACCAATTGGCTTAAATACCTGGTTATACAAACATCCCTCAAGTACTTCCCTGTCCCCTGAAAGATGGATGGCACACTGCATGAGAAAGGCATCTAATACACCTCTAGTTTGCTTCAGCTACACCTGGGGTTACAACTACTACTACACTGAATGCATAACTTCATGATACCGTAGCTGACTGACTGACTAAGAGGGTGTATGTGGGTGATGTGGAGGCAGGGAGAGGGAGGGGGAGACCAAGGATGAGGTGGAGGGATGGAGTGGAGAGGTGTATCAGGGAGGGGGGAGTGAGATGGGAGGAGGGCAGTCAAATGGTGGGTTACAGAGCGACTTGGAGGCATTTTGTCTGCGGCCACCCTTCGCAGGATAAGGGCATCGGGCTATAGACAGACAGATAGACAGACCACAGCTGGCAAGGTATGGTACACATCTACCTGAAAGTTGATTTACACCATACTGTCCTTCAGTACATTCTCTATCAGCCTGTACAATATCATAAGATCCATTGGTCAAACCCTTTTTAATATTTTTGCAATTCTTTTCTCTGCACATGAGTTATAACGAATTTTGTTTCCAAAGCCACAGCTGAGTGGTCCTGCCGCCTATCATCAAACTCAATGGCAATTCTGACTACACGAAGTCCATATTTCTGATTACTAAGGTTTTCTGATTTAGTCTGTGGTAGTTGGAGGTGCTCATCATCCACTCACTCGATGTAGTGCTGCTCTCGGATGTCTGCCCTTTCCTCTCCTCCATCCTTCTTTTCTCCGATCCTCGTCTGTCTTTCTTTCCTTCATTCTTTCCTCTTCCTTCTGCCTATGGGTGACTGTACACTGAGTGACAAGCCAAATGGTTTCCTGTACACCAGGAAACCATTTACTATGCTGGGTGGTAACCGTATAACCAAATTATGGCGCCTGGTGGTTTAGTCGGTAATTACAGCACTCCAATCGGATTGAGCCGGTGAAGGTTTATATCCAAGGGGTGGTTGGGGATTAATGCTCACATAATGCCACTCAGGGATGAGTGAGGCTGGTCACTCTCATCTTAAATGTCAGGACCAACTTTTTTTTTTTTTTTTTTTTATGCGAGGAAGAAGGAACCAAAGGCCATGAGCCCGCAGTAACAGTTCCCTCCAAGAGAAAAACAAAATACAATAGAGAGCCAAATTCAAGATCCGATCATTTTGAGATGCCTGGACACACTGCGTTTGAAAGACTGGAGATCATAGGCAGGAGGAAATACAGACAGAGGGAGACAGTTCCAGAGCTGACCTGTTGCATGAATGAAAGACTGGGAGTAACGGTTAACTCTTGCATTAGAGAGTTGGACAGAAAAGGGATGAGAGTTTGCTGCCAGACGGGTGCTACGCGCCCGTCGTAGAGGTGGAGGAATGCAAGCAGACAGTTCAGAGGAGCAGTGACCATTAAAGTAGCGATAGAAAAGAGATAAAGATGCAACAGTGCGGCGAAGAGACAGAGGTTGAAGGGAGTCAGTAAGAGGAGGAGAGTTAATGAGACGAAAAGCCTTTGACTCCACCCTAT
Source organism: Coenobita brevimanus (assembly GCF_032717465.1). Taxonomy (NCBI): domain Eukaryota; kingdom Metazoa; phylum Arthropoda; class Malacostraca; order Decapoda; family Coenobitidae; genus Coenobita; species Coenobita brevimanus. The sequence goes on along the minus strand of NC_136987.1, from coordinate 26,153,321 downwards.
TGAGAAGAGCTGTATGTGGGGAGCCTCCCCACACATGAGAGTTGTACTCCACACAGGGGCGGATAAAACCCCTGTATAGAGCCCCTGTATGGGGCAACATAGGATTGGATGATGAATGAATGATTCTGTATTAATAATTATCTATCAACCTATTTATCACCAGGTGATTAATTCCAAATGAGATGACCACAAATGAATCCCTTCCATGTCATCACCTTCTCTGCCACGAGGCTGCCTGCTCTCTCACTCACACCACTCTCTCTCATATACTATACCTCTCAGCCCATTCCCTCCAGCCTATTCTTGGTCTCTGCCTCCTCCCCCCCCTCCCTCCACCTCACTGACACACACACACACACACACACACACACACACACTCTCCTAGTCAGCCTCTCATTCTCCATCCTTTCCACATGGCCAAAGCATCTCAAAGTATTTCTCCTAATGCTTTCTGGCACATCCACATCAACACCACAGCACTCTCTAATCTGAAAAATCTGATATCCAAAAACCTGTACCGTGAACCGGGGTGACTTCGTACGATTTTGAAGGTTATTTCATCCTGACACAATTTATTTTGGCCAAAATACTGATGTTAAGTATTACATACGTACGTGAGCCAATAACCTGTAAGTATCTAACAGCCAGATAATCTCAGTATCTCCATCTAGACGTAGTAAAATATTTTATAGGTGTCCGAGGTCACCCCGGACTGGGGAGACTTCGGACTGCCTTGGGGTGACCCCGGTCACTCATTAGAAATGCACTGAAATGGGCCCCTAGTAGCTCAGCTGAATGTTTGGACAGTTCTGGGGGGTCTTCGGACACTGCGCGACTTTTAAAAATATTGCTGAAAAAAATACAAAAAAATACAGAAAAATTACAAGTAAATAGTAGTGATATATAGCAAAAATAGATGAAAAAATAAATTTTCCATTGACTTACAACCCCAGTTTAGTTGATTATACATATACATTATAGGGAGTACATTCTCACGCTATGCGCAGGTTAAAGGCACGATTGTGACTGACTGACCGGACGGTTTAAAGCGTGCCGGCTATTTAAATGCCTAATTAAAGGGAACTTGGAATGGAGGAACAGAAGATAGGGAAGGAAAGAGCTAAAGAGTGAAGGAGCTTGGGAAGGAATGAGAGAAGGAGCTTGGGAAGGAGAAACAGGAGTTAGGAATGAGGAACAAGAGGAGGGAGTGGAGACGAACTATAAGGATATCATACCGGTACCGTACCATATGGTAACTTAAATAATATGTGTTCTCACATCATATTTCTTAGCAGCAAAAACAAAGATAAGCATGCAGACTGTGTACATTGTACAAAATATGTTTTATTACATATAAAAAAAGCAAATTAGATATGCTGTCTGACCTCAACCCTTTAAATATCCATTGTCCGAAGTTACCCCTTTAAATCCCAAAAATGCGTACACATTCACTCATGTCATGTTTACATACATTTAAAATGCAGATTTTAACCCTTTCTCTGTTCCAATCTTCAAGTTAGACGTTAAAGTAAACCTCTAAATGTGTATAAGCGTGCGGTTTGTTATGATTCGTTCACACCAGACCAAGTTTTCCCGTATTCATTTTTTCACCAAAAAATAGCATTGTCTTTTTTACAATATATTCACCAGTGGAACATAATATTTTAAAAAGATAATTATACATAACATTTTACAAAACCTATGCAACATTATCCCGTTTAAATATATACGATATCTTTCTTCGTTTAGCAGCGGCGTAGCATTTAATCTTTTTATGCAAATTTCGTCCGAAACCACCCCGTGTCCGAATTCACCCCGGCTCACGGTACTTCAAAAAATACTTCTACATCCAACAAGGGTGTGCTGATATTGCCTGTCACCACACACACCATGCATATGTGAAGACCAAGCAGGGCTGGTTGTTAGAAAATATAAAAATAAATAAGAGTTACCTCATTTGCTTGTATGGCTCCCACATGCTTGCATGTGTTTGCCTTGGTCACCCAGTGGTGGCTGTCAGTGCTGCTTAATCTCCAAAACTGCACACTGGCATCCTGCTGTCATTCCCCAGGAAAACTGTGAGGCAGCAGCATCTATAGCCTGTAAAGTAAACATATTACCATTAGACACTGGCCATAACAACACTTGTGTTTTGTATAGGCTTCAATTACCATTACCATGTACACTGCAGCTTTAGAAAAAAAAAAAATTGCCTTGCACTGAGAAAGAATAGTTTGACCAAATGAATATCAGGTCATATTGGCTCAAGGAATGCAATTACGTACTGTACAGGGTATGTGAAACAGTTTTCAAGGTCATGTGTGTTATACACTAACTACTACACTGCTCTGAAGTTATTAAATTTTTCAGTACTGTACACTTTTCAACGATTCTGTTTTATCAAACCAGTCTAGACAGAAATGAGTCTTAAAATTACTGAGCAGTATTATGATAAACAGTACCTGTCAATCCCATTTTACCCTCTACAAGGTGTTGGGGCCAGAGGCTACATTACCCTGGTCAGGTACATTAAGGTAAGTTCTGACCACCATTCCAGCACCACTTCTGGTGACACTATAAGATACCTGTTGGCCATCACCCTATGCAAGGCCATCACTCTGACTGGGGTGTTCTTGGCCACCAGATAAAAAAGCAGCTGCCTGGTACAGTACAGTAAACTCTCAATTATCTGTCACTGAAATATCCAGCCCAACACAATATCCGGTGCTGCTGGCTCGGCTCTATTAAAGGAATATCAGGCAAAATTATGCAGCATCCGGTGCTGAAATGGGATGTATCTGGCTGTTCTATGCAACGTCCACCATTGAGGTGTTTAAACAGTAACTCACCAGCACCCGGGAACACCCCAAAGCTTGCAAATCAATGAAAACACCCGCTATGCCCCAGCCAATTAGAATCTGTTGTGGGAGCAGCTCACCCGGCACCCCAAGAATACCACTGCCCTCTCATTCTTGCCTGTGGATGTCACGTTGTAAAGACATGTCTGTGTGCTCTGTTCTTCTGACCATGCAGTCATGAAACCCTAGTGCTGTGACTAACTCTGTTGCATTCCATGTTTGTTGTTATTGCAAAGCTTATGGCCTGGGGTGATCTTTGGGGAAGCCATTTGCCACTTGACCACATGGGATTAAGTACACTGTACAGTATTGTACTGCATGGTGTACAACTCTACTCTCCATTGATGCCACAACTTGGTGAGTACATTCAGCAGTACACTATGTACTGCATTACTGTACTGTATCATTACTGTATTGTATTTCATGCTTAGTTTTCATCTTTAACTCATGGGGAAGTTTTTAGGATTAAGGGTAAAAATGGATAGTAACATTATTTGGCTCAACGCCAAATGATGAGCCGCTGGGGAGGTACTCTGCAATATCCAGCATTTGCCTTTATTTGGCGTAGGGCTTGGCTAAATACAACAGAATGGTGTTGATCAAAATGTTTAGCCAATATAAATGATGCATTAATTTACAATGTTTTTTCATTACTTCGTGGTTTTGTTCGATGCAGCTTGTGTCATCCAGTAACGAGCGGGTGAGATTAGGTTTTAAGCAGCCTTCGTTATCCAGTAACAAGCGGGTGACTTGTGCACCACTACCCTAAGTATGGAAAAGGTTAAATATCCAGGAGAAGATAAGCTGGTGTACAATGACTGAGTTGTGTACCCTAAGCAGAATCTGTTTTACAGGCTATATTAATATATCAAATCATACTCCTAAAGGAATTGCTTAGCATAGGCCACCTGGCTTACTGCATTTTTTTTTTTTAAGTCTTACGTTCACATACACTTTATGTTGCACAAAAACCTACGTTAGCACCTCTATCACTCAATTATATCAGTAATTATGATAATCCTTAATGCCTTCTCATACACATAATTACCTCCTGGTCTTCCAGGCAATAAGGATGACATTTCTGGTGATTTAAAAACAAATAACAAATTAACTGGCTCGACTTCGGGCCCTTAACTAAAATGTAAACATATTTCAGCGTTAACAATACCCATTATTACAAAACAATAAACTTAAAATGAGGCAATATTATTATTTTCCAGCCTGCCTCTACAGATGATAAAATTTCAGCCTTAAAATAAATAGGGATGTCAGGACTATATGGGATTTAAAACCTGTCATCAACGTACCTGGTTTAAATGGACAGCTTGTCTCACCTGAAGTAAACACAGCCCTCCAGTCTTCTTACAGCTAATAATCACACCCTTATATAACTAATTCCAATCCTCAATAATGGTGCCAGACATCAATTAACGCACAGACGTACCGTACATAACAAGATAATGCTAAGAGAAACATGAAAGAAACAAATATTCCCTCACAACTTCCTCCACCTCTCCAGCCCCTTCCCATCATTCCTGTGACGTACACCTATTCCTTTTGTTTTCATGTCATATTTTACGTAGATTTTGAACTGAAATATTTATTGTTGTAAAAGGTACATAGATTTAATTATGGATATTTTAACATCTTTCGAAATAATATTCAAAGTGTAATATATCCAAAGTGGTAATCTCGTTATTGCCGAATTCGTAGTACTTTCCCAGTGACTTATTTTACATAACACAATATTTTATGTTTCTAATGTTAAGATGAAAGAATTTAGGCGTAAAAAATTCCACCTTTCCATTCTGATTGGGTAGTTGTAACAATAAATTAACACCACTGTGGTGCTAGTCACGAAGTGCTATGGAAAGGATGCAGAGCTGCAGCATTGCCTGCCTCTGTCCTACGGTAAATAACAGCAAAATAACGAAAATCTGTGGAAAATAGGCACAGAAGAACTGAAATATATGGTAAATGAGCAGAAAAGGAAATTACTACAGCTGTGCCCCCTCCTCATAGCACTTCTTCGTGACCAGCATCTCGCATTCAAAATAGAGAGATGACAGTTTTAGGCCAAGTTAGAATAAAAAGGATTTAAACTCGTATCCTGTTAGATTAAGGACGCTCCCTAACACCTTTTCCTTAGTGATTTATTTTGTTTATTACACCTTGCTGCAGGCAGGAGTGGAGCCGGTGTAGCGTTATGATCTGTCCCCCAGTCCGCCCCCTACGGCGCATGCGCGGGAGTTGCCAGAGGCCGCCACAAATATGCCATTTGTCCTCTGATCTCTGTAGGGGTAACATGATCGCAGCCTCTCGCCCTTTGTTTACAAACGGCAAATGGTCATTCCGGCTTCTCATATCATTCGTCTCAAAGCTTTCTCGGGTAGTTTCCGCCCTTAAATTAAATTAGATTAGGCGGAAAGCAGTAAAAATTCGAATTTCTAAGGTATGAATGAGTTAGGTTAGATAAACATAGTTATAATTAATCATCTGGGGACGAGTTATCTAATCTGTTAGGCGTGAGGATTGCCTTAGCTTTGTATCTTTACAGGAATGAGTCAAGCTCGTACTGTCCCATGTATTAAACCATTTTTATCATACATATCCTTGAAATTATAAATAGTTTTGGCACAGACTACCCCATTAGGTTGTGCATTCCACTGATCAATTGTCCTATTAGGGAAACTGAATTTCCATACATCTTTATCACCTCTCTTTTTATGCTGTATTTTGCAATGTTCTCTTGCTGATGCTTCACACATATATATATTCATTTATGTCTATTTTCTGTTCCCCTGATATGCATTTATACAGCATAATCATGTCTCCTCCTCCTCTCCTGCAGCGTTGGTAAATTCAATCTTTCCAGTCTTTCTCAGTAACTTAAATCCCTTAAGCTTGGTACCCATCTTGTAGTGGCCCGTTGTACTTTTTCAATCTTATCTGTGTTTTTTGAGATGAGGATTCCAGACTACTGTGATGCATACTCCAGAGTTGGTCTGATGAATATCTTCCTCAGCATATCTTCATTTATATATGTGAATGCTATTCTCATATTAGCAAGCAATGTATACATGTTTCGTACCTTCTCACTGATGTGATCATCAGGAGATAGTCTGTTACTGATAATTACTCCTAGGTCCTTCTCCTTTTCTGGTATGTGTAGGGTTGATCTTCCTAACTTATAATACCAATCTGGTCTTTTCTCACTTTTACCAAATTTTATTACATGACACTTATCCACATTAAATTCCATTTGCCATTTATTGCTCCATTCATGAAGCTTGTTCAATTCCTCTTGCAGCTCTTTGCAAGAATCTATGTTAGTAATTTTCTTTTGAATTTCTGCATCATCTGCAAACATATTTAGATAGCTTCCATTTCCAATATTACTATCTATGCCATTTATATATACTAAAAACATAATATACTAAAAACATAACTGAGCCCTGTGGAACTCCACTGGTCACTTCCCTCCATGATGAGTAATTTCCCCTTAATATTGTTCTCATTTCCCTTTTTCTGAGATAATCCTGCATCCAACAGTGGAGATTGCCTTGGATACCTCCTTGATGGTACAGCTTCCATAAAAGTCTTTGGTGCGGTACTCTGTCAAATGCTTTCTTAAAATCTAAATAGATACTGTCCACCCATCCTTCTCTTTTCTGTAATGTTTCTCTAACTTTGTCATAATTGCTTAGAAGATTAGTAACACATGATTTTCCCTTCCTAAAACCGAACTGCCTCTCTTTTATCATACCATGTTCTAGATGTTTTACCCAAACTTCCCTTATCAGCTTTTCTAGTATCTTACAACACTGGTCAGTGATACTGGTCTGTAGCTGAGTAGTTCTCATTGTGTTAAATTTGACTAGTGTACAGGTATTTGTAGACCTGACAGGTGGTTAAGAGGGATGAGTAAAGGACTCATGAATGGAATGGAATGAAATGGAATAATTAAAAAAGAAAAAGAAAAAAGGAAAGCGAGCACCAAGCCACTCAATGACCAAGTTTCCCCCTGGGGAGGGGGGGGGGGATAGAATACCTCCTCAGTATCCCTGCTTGTCGTAAAAACCATCTAAAAGGGGCACTTTAATCTTCATCCTTCCTCTTTTCCCCCTCTGCTTCTTGTACTTTATCTGTCCCACCTCTCTGCCTTATATTTTCACTTTAATACCCACCCAACTCCTATTGTAGTGCCATATAGCCATTGAGTGGCTTGGTGCTCGCTTTCCTTTTTTTTTTTTTTTTTTTTTAATGTTCCATTCCATTCAATGACTAAGTTATATGGCACTAACTTGGGTGGGTATTGAAAATATATGGCAGAGAGGTGGAACAGATAAAGTACAAGAAGCAGAGGGGGAAAAGGGAAAGGATTTTTAGTCGGCTTTTACGACAAGCAGGGATACTGAGGAAGTATTCTATCCCCCCCTCCCCGAGGGGAAAGGATTCGTGAGATAACCGTGACTGGGAGCTGGCTTAGTTTCCATTGATAGTACCCCTATGGGGAGGGGGGACAGAATACTTCCTCAGTATCCCTGCTTGTGGCAAAAGGGGCACTTTAATCTCCATCCTTCCCCTCTACCCACTCTGCTCCTGTACTTTATCTGTCTTACCTCTCTGCCTTACATTTTCACTTTAATACCCACCAAACCCTCTTCCATTATAGTGCCATGTAGTCATTGTTTTAGCTTGGTACTGGCGCTTATTATTCACCTCCTCTTGTACTTCATGTGTCTTATCTCTCAGCCTTATATTTTCACTTTAATAACCACCCAACCCCCTTCCACCTCACTGCCATATTTTCATTGGCTTGGTGCTATTTTTTTTTTTTTTTTTTTTTTTTTTTATTACTGTGTTCAATGCATTTCCACTGATAGTACAGTATATAAATATATCCTGTGCTACTGGACACGACAGGGTTTATGTTACTGCACATGTGTGCAGATTTAAATAAACGATTGGTATTAAAATATGCCAATCAGTGATGTGTAGTAATGTACCCAGTGTGCTGAATAACCTAACTTAGGATTTTTTTTTCCCACAACAACTAGTATCTGAAGTGATCTCAGTAAGGTAACTGATAAGGGTTTTTACTTTATCATTATCCATTGAATCAGTAGCAGTGCTGTAACAGTGTGAACAGGAAACTTCACTAAGCATACCCTACTGGAGTGCATACTGTTTTCATAGTGTTTGGAGTTAAAAGTACTTTTCCATAAATGAAATTTAGAGGCTAATTTTTATTTCACATTGACTGAACTTGAACTATACTGGACTAGCCTAACACTCTTATGTGAGATTTCTCAAAACTAAAGGGAGATGTAAGATTTCTCAAAACTAAAGGGAGATGTAAGATTTCTCAAAAGTAAAGGGATTGGATTGGATAATTGGAAAAAAAAAGAAAAAGGAAAACCTAGCACCAAGCCACTTATTGACTGTATGGCCTTTAAAAGGGGTTGGGTGGGTATTAAAGTGAATATATAAGGCAGAGAGGAAGCTATCTAAATATGTTTGCAGATGATGCAAAAATTCAAAAGAAAATTACTAACATAGATTCTTGCAAAGAGCTGCAAGAGGAATTGAACAAGCTTCATGAATGGAGCAATAAATGGCAAATGGAATTTAATGTGGATAAGTGTCATGTAATAAAATTTGGTAAAAGTGAGAAAAGACCAGATTGGTATTATAAGTTAGGAAGATCAACCCTACACATACCAGAAAAGGAGAAGGACCTAGGAGTAATTATCAGTAACAGACTATCTCCTGATGATCACATCAGTGAGAAGGTACGAAACATGTATACATTGCTTGCTAATATGAGAATAGCATTCACATATATAAATGAAGATATGCTGAGGAAGATATTCATCAGACCAACTCTGGAGTATGCATCACAGTAGTCTGGAATCCTCATCTCAAAAAACACAGATAAGATTGAAAAAGTACAACGGGCCACTACAAGATGGGTACCAAGCTTAAGGGATTTAAGTTACTGAGAAAGACTGGAAAGATTGAATTTACCAACGCTGCAGGAGAGGAGGAGGAGACATGATTATGCTATATAAATGCATATCAGGGGAACAGAAAATAGACATAAATGAATATATATCATATGTGTGAAGCATCAGCAAGAGGACATTGCAAAATACAGCATAAAAAGAGAGGTGATAAAGATGTATGGAAATTCAGTTTCCCTAATAGGACAATTGATCAGTGGAATGCACAACCTAATGGGGTAGTGTGTGCCAAAACTATTTATAATTTCAAGGATATGTATGATAAAAATGGTTTAATACACGGGACAGTACGAGTCTGACTCATTCCTGTAAAGATACAAAGCTAAGGCAATCCTCACGCCTACCAGATTAGATAACTCGTCCCCAGATGATTAATTATAACTATGTTTATCTAACCTAACTCATTCATACCTTAGAAATTCGAATT